>NC_091637.1:61102966-61408799 GCF_027580195.1 Bos mutus
ATAATAATTTATGGAACACCTACTAAACACTAGGCATTATCATAGAAATACACTAAGTTCACTGGTGACTTGGATGGTAAAGACTCTGCCTGTAATGAAGGAGACTCAGGTTTGATCCCTGGGTTGGGAAGATCCCCTGGGGAAGGGAATGGCTACCCACCCCACTCCCAGTATTCTTGCCTGGAGAATTCCATAGACAGAGGAGCCAGGCAGGCTACAGACCATGGGGTTGCAAAGAGTCAGACCCGACTGAATAGAAAGGCAGACACATGGGGCTCACACCCGTGTTTTCTGATTCCTGCTCCTTGACTAGTTTTTGGTATGATGCTGTTACAATCCTTTAAAATAGAAAACCGAATGATTTGGGGTATTGCATCCATCCACGTGGAGTAAAGGCGTTTACTCAGCATGATGGAAGCACAAGCCGGGCTCATTAATCAAATACTCTGGTTAATAGAGAGTTCTCATATATGCCATGCATGAATTACCAGTTTTCAAGGAATTATAACACAACAAAATATACTGGAACTATGCAGCTCATAATTTAATCTGCTTTAGATGTGACAGAAGTCACCTGAAGGGCTGTATTTAAGAGCCATCAACTTTGGAATGTCACACCTGCAGAAGGCAAGTCACTGCAAAATTAACAGCTCTTGGCTCTCACTGAGCTGCTGTTTTTGAAAACAGAAAATGCAAACCTTCTAAAAAAAAACCAAAAATAGCTATACCTTAACCAAATTTGCTACATAGAGGTAAAAATCGTACCTCAGAAATGCAAGCACACCTATGCTCAAGATCTTAATGCATTTTCAAATAACTAAAGCCTTTATGTGTGTGTTTAGGGGCTGGTTTAGAGGATTCTTTCAGAGGTTCCTCTCACATCTTTGGAGAAGGCAATGGCACCCCACTCCAGTACTCTTGCCTGGAAAATCCATGGATGGAGGAGCCTGGTAGGCTGCAGTCCATGGGGTTGTGAAGAGTCGGACACGACTGAGCAACTTCACTTTCACTTTTCACTTTCATGCATTGGAGAAGGAAATGGCAACCCACTCCAGTGTTCTTGCCTGGAGAATCCCAGGGACGGGGAAGCCTGGTGGGCTGCCGTCTATGGGGTCTCAAGTCTTACAGAGGAGCCCATTGGTGCTCCTCTTACAAACCAGAAGACTTCCTTTGTTTTAAAAATAAAAAAAGAGAGAAAAAAGTCTGTCAGGCTGATGCCAAGTGGCCTTTGGAAATGACTTTTTCTGGGTAGCTTTTACAGAAATTGCAGTTGAACTTTATTGAAATGCTGGTTAATGGGGTTCTGGATGCTGCAATTCTAAGCCTTCAAGAGAGGAAACCCTCTGGCAGTGCTGAGAGGTCTGAGATGGGCACTGGTTGATGCAGATGCTCTTAAGTCAAGAGCTCTTGGGCTCTGGTGCTGTAATCTGCTTCTCAAGCAACAAGCTTCCAGGTTTGGTGAGATTAGAAAATTCCCCACAGAATCCCTCTTTGGCGGGGTGGGTGGGGCTCTAGCACATCCCAGGCGGAGCTAGTGGTAAAGAACCCCCACCTGCCAATGAGAAGACACAGGAGATGTGGGTTGGATCCCTGGGCTGGGAAGAGCCCCTGGAGGAGGAAATGGCAACCCCGTCCAGTTATTCTTGCCTGGAGAATCCCATGGACAGAAGAGTTGGGCGGGCTACAGTCCATAGGGTTGCAAAAAATTGGTCACGACTGAAGCAGTTTAGCACAGCACAGTGCGTGTCAGTCTAATGACAGCAGTGGAAGTCCTGCAGCATTCAGCTTCCCCCAATCGTGTCTCTTAAGGAGCTTGTTTTATTACCTTGCAGAGCAAGGATTCTGACAAACACATCTTGGGTTGCTGGTCCCAATCCTTCCGTTGCAAAGATACCTGATATGCTGTCTTCCCATTGGATGATTCCTGAACTGTCAATGACCTTTTTTTTTTCTTTCCTTTGTTCAGTATGTTCCTTCTGAGCACCTAGTCTGCATCTCAGAGAGTTCAGATCACAATGTGTGTAATGTGGGCAGCCCAGAAGCCCAGGGTTTGAAAGAGCCACGGTGCGGGTTTACATGTGTTAGGTAACATTAAGAAGTGGTAAGTAATATTTAATCACCCTGTCTTTGAAACAACCATAAGATCCCCACTCTTAATGTGGATTGCATGCTTTATTTTGCGAAATAAACTTGGCCTTTTTTTTCCGTCTGGTGTCAGATGAGTCATCCGTTCATACAAAATAGCTTGAAATTGTTTTGAAATATAACCATGGTTTGTTCTCTGAAGTTTAGAGAAGTCAGCCAGAGCTCAGTATTGACTTTTATTTTGTCACATGAAGGAGGTTCCAGTGTTTCTTAATTGTCAGTTGCTGAGACTCTTCCATGCCTGTATGGAGAACTTCCTTTCTTCTTCCTAGGAGAGATGAAAGTTTACTTTTTTCCTCAGCTGAGTCATTCTAGACGGGAAAGTTAGGGTACACAGGAGGACAGGTGTCAGAGCACTTGAAAGACACGCTAATGCCACACGCAAACTCTGTCTCCTTCACGTGGGTACCCCAAACCCATTTTTTGTGCCTGTTTATTAAAAACTGACTTCACCAGACCCTCTTGAAGCTAAGAGTGACCATGTGATATAGCTCTTGCCAGTGTAGTCAGAGTCCCTGGCAGAGTGTCCATCTTTTGACCTTCACCATTCTTTTTTTTTTTTCCTGTCTGGAATGCAGATGGAGTATTTGGAGGTCAGGCAGCCTCCTTCCTACCAAGAGACAGTATGCAGGAGAATTGAAATCCACACATTAAGAATGGCCTGGTAGATGGAAGGGAGACAGCTAGATTCTTCATGGCCGTACAGAGTCACTATCTTAGTCCTGAATGGTTTATGGACAGACTGTGTTCATGTTTTTATAAATTGCGACTGATTGTATTCCTGATGGATATGAATATTTGTCCATATCTTTTATGGTCACTGTTAATCCTCAGTTGTCAATATCTACTCATATCTCAGTGATCCCAGCTAGGTATTGGAGTGAAGGATCTATGCCTCATTCATCTCTGTCTTTGGCACAGAATGGATGTTGACTAAATGCTGTTTGTCAGGAGAATTGAATTCTTGGATATCAAGGTCCACACAGATGTAAGAGTCCTGTTTCCACCTGGTGGTTTCTTTTCTCTTTTTTCTTTCCCTTTTCCTATCTCTTTTGTTTTCTTCTCTCTCTTGTGTCTCTCTACCTCTTTCTCTTCTTAGGAATGAACTCCTTTTTAATTTATATGAAATGTTCTGGAATGGATCCTGGTACAGAGCCATATATATATATATATACACACACACACACACACACACAAGCTTGATCATGTTTTATATATGATCAAGCTCAGCAAGTGAGGGGCATTTCTAGCACATTAGTTATATAACAAGCTTTATAAATGGTTTTGGGTTTCTTCTAACTACCTCTATTGCCACCCTGATTTGGCCTTTATTGGAGTAAACTATTCTCTCTATGCTTGTGGTCTCACTGCAGATTTTTCTATCCAGTGGGAACCAGAAATAAAAAACCAATGCATTTAAAATGTGAGATGTGGAAAGGAAATAGAGAGAACAGTTTCGGAGCTGGCTTCCATTGCCTTATAAATATAGCATAGTTACTTGAATTCCATAGGAATTAAACTCTGATCTTTTAAAATGCATGCAAATTTTTGCAGAATATATATGAAGAAGTCACTATAACTGTTGAGGCACTTCGACTCCCTTGATAAAT
The DNA here is from genome assembly GCF_027580195.1 of Bos mutus. NCBI lineage: Eukaryota > Metazoa > Chordata > Mammalia > Artiodactyla > Bovidae > Bos > Bos mutus. The sequence goes on from NC_091637.1 coordinate 61,106,722, forward strand.
GGGACTTCCAGACCACACTTTATTGAGTCTCTGATTTTTAATAATTTGAATCCTGCAAGATTTAATTCTGCATAATTCTGGCTGAAATCAGCTTTTGATTGAGTTGTAATGGCTCTGTTATTGTAAATATCTCTGCATGCTAATGTCGTGCTGGAATTCAATAATATTTAGATGAAATTTTTCGCCTCGAGCATTATGGAAGCAAGATTTAGAAAGTCAGGAAGTTTGTGTCAAAGTGACATCTATTTTGGGTAACCTGCAACATTTTTACATGCAATAAATGGTCATCTCAAGACATGATTTAAATAATTATGACTCCTCAGTGTATATGTGTGGATCAATTATAATATGTATATAATGTGAATAAAATATGGACTTCCCAGGTGGCTCAGAAGTAAAGATTTGCCTGAAATGCAGGAGCTGCAGAAGATATGGGTTCAGTTTCTGGGTCGGGAGGATCCCTTGAAGGAGGGCATGGCAACCTACTTCAGTATTCTTGCCTGGAGAATCCCATGGACAGAGGAGCCTGGTGGGCTACAGTTCACAGGATTTCAAAAAGCTAGACATGACTGAAGAGACTTGGCATGCACGCAACACATGAATAAAATATATGAACATTTAAAAAATATGTTTAATTTCACCTTGCAATATTTTCAGATACAGACATCAGTGAGTCAGCTGAGGATGAAATGATGAAGCCTGGGACCTCAAAGATGGAAAGGCAGTATGAAGCTGGGGCGGTGATTCGGGCTTAATCCTGGTGCTGCCATTGACCCCGGTGGTGCATAAACTGAAATTTCAAGAAATTTACTTAAATTCCCCGAGACTGAGCTTCAGCTGCTATAAGATCAAATAACCAAACAAATAATAGTTACATCCTCATCATCTATCTCTTCATTAGAACACGAGCATCTTGAAGAAGAGCCATTTGTTAGTACACATCACACATGGGTGCTCCAAGAGCATTTGCTGAGTTAAATTGAAGGTTCAAGTGTGAAATTATTCATTCAGTCCTCTCAGTCAGTCCTATGAAGTAGGAACTATTATTATGCCCATTTTGCAGAAGGATAAATTGAGGAACACATAAGTTGAAGATTAGATCAGCTAACAAGTAGAGGAATTGGGACTTCAACCCTGACAGTCAGGCTCCAGAATGTGTGCTCCTAACCCTTGTGATGTGTTACAGATAGACACAACTTTTTCGGCATTTGTTCATGTAAGAGGTTGGGTCTAATTCTGCTCCTCCAGCAGGGGCTGGAAGGACCTTGAGCAGATGGGTGATGAGGCTTTGCTGGATGGTGAGGACAGTGTTGCTGGAGGCTGAAGGAAAAGGTACCCAAGTTAGATGTTGGTAGACAGGTGAGTGAAAATAATGTTTGCACAAACATGGAAAACAGAAAATACGCCTCAAATTCTGCGCATCTGACTAAAGATTCTCCAGGCAGAATGCTGAAATCACCACCCACATTCTAATGGGCTTTACTAAAGTACAAAAAGAGAGAGATGAACTAAAGACAAACCGTGCAGTTTTTGAGCAAAATTTAGAAGAAACAGGACAGTGTTTTTATTCAGCAAAAAAGTAAGAAATTCTCAAAGTAAGAAATGGTTTAAGGGCAAAGAACAAATCCAGGGCTCTCCCAATGAAGCCTCATCTCAGAGTAGAGATCTTAAGGGTGTAGCTTTAAGGACCTCCCCATATCCACTTTTTGAGAAGTATCATTTAAAAGTGTACCTGGTAAAACTTCGATATGCCTCACAGAACTTTTCAACTAGACCAAAGGCTTCTAGGAAACTGAGGGGCATTTTCTCAGAATACTCTGACTCTCAGCCCAAGGTGACGTCTTGAGGCAAGAAATGTGAGTATGGTTTTAGTCTAGTGATGCAGGCCACAGTAAGATGAATAGAAAACCCACCATGTTTGGGGGAGAACTCTGTTGCTGGAAGCACTGCCCACTTGGACAAACCAGGACAGAGACACTATAAAATGAAAACAAGTCTGGGGACAGCCTGTATCCTACCCACCTACTACGGGCAGAAACTTACTGAGGAGGCTGCTTGGCTGCAAATATGAGCCATTTCCTGTGGAAAATGGGGAATGGTCCCACAGGGAGAACCATGAACCTCGGAGGATCATTTCCAGGGAGCTTTTCTGGATTCTACTCGAGGAACTGGCCATGTGCACCAGGCTGGATTTTGGAATTACTATAAACCAGGAGCTGCCAGGCACTCCAGTTTTTCCCCTTTTTGGAGCAGGCATGCCTCTTGCAATTACTCTTATCACAGTAAATTGGGTGTGTGGAGGAGAGTGGATAACTTTTCACTTTAGTTCACAGATCGTCATAACAGAAAGAACCAGATTTGAGGAACTGCATCCAAGGAACCTCATCTGTACCTGAGTTTGATTTAGATACTGGAATATCGGACTTCAAGGCAATGCCCAGTTGGGATGACAGTACAGGGGTCTTGGGGAAGGAGCGTATACTTCTCTTGTGTGAGGGATATAAATACTTTGTGAACAGGTGTCAGATCAGGAGAGATTAAAGGTGGATTTATTAAATTGCTTAAAATTCTCCATGGGGAGGAGGGATCTATTTTATCTCCCCTTGAATCTGAGATGGACTGTGAGTGCTTTGACCATTATGTGTGATGCTCTGCCTGTTCTAGACCTATCCCTTGATAGGACTGGAATTCTTGGAGCTCCAAACTGGAGAAACCAAATGGGGAGGTTCTAAGACCATGTGGAGAAGAAGAGGGATCTGCCAAGCCCAGGGGTCCGGTGGTTCCCCATCAATGTGGCAAGCCTGTGAGTTCAACTACATTGAACCCCTCAGACCAGAACAGTCTCTAGCTGAACACTACCGAGTGACCCAAGTCAACATTCTCTGAAACAAAAGAGTCGTCAGCCATGCCCTGAACTCCTGACCCTTCTCAAGAGTGAGATATAATAAAATGGTTGCTATAATAAAATGGTTGCTATAAAGTGCGAAGTTCTGTTGTGCCGCCGTAGATAATTAGAATTATTACTGTGTCTCCCACGTCCTTGTAAATTACTATGATAATGAGTGGTTGAGATGATGTGCTGCATGCTAAGCCACTTCAATTGTGTCCGACTCTTTGCAAACCTATGGACTGTAGCCCGCCAGGCTCCTCTGTCCGTGGGATTCTCCAGGCAAGAATACTGGAGTGGGTTGCCATGCCCTCCTCTAGGGGATCTTCCCGACCCAGGGATTGAACCTGCATCTCTTGTGTCTCCTGCATTGGCAAGTGGGTTCTTTACCACTAGTGCCACCAGGGAAGCCATTAGGATGCTGCTGCTGATACTGATACTACTAGTTAATGGTATCTTCTAACACCAAGTAGCCCCCACAATGAATATGTACAGCATCTATACCAAATGCAGCTTCAGTTTGCTTTTTAACCATTGAAGTTGGAGATGGTGACATCATTCAGTCTTGATTATGGCTCAATATGGGACCAGAGAAAAAGTATTACTCTTCCCGGGCAAGAACTCTGTGGTCCTAAACGTAGGTCTTGCTTCCAAGCTAGGAGAAGCCCGGTGTTACTTGCCAGCCTTCACCCTGTAGTCTTCCATATGCCACAGTCATTGTTGGGTTTCCTGCCTCCTCCATTAGACAGAGAATCCCCTGGAGGGCAGCTGTGTCTTTGCCTGAGTACCGCCCCCCTCCACCAGCCGAAGCTAATATTAAGCAGGGTGCTTAGTAGGTGCTCGCTTCCTTGTTGGTGGAATGCAGGAATGAGCAATGGGCATTTGGGGAATGTTTCTATTCTCTTGCATTTCAGGTCTGCCTACAATTTAAAAGGCATGGCTGAGCAGAATAGCACCTTTTAAAAGCTTTCATTGCAGGTCTCAGGTTGACCACTTTCTTAGAGAACAAATCTGGCATTTTACAGTAATGATAACAAAAAGACATGATTGATAACAGCAGCATTCAATCCAAAAGCTAATGGCTTTGACCATCTAATAGTGCAAAGCCTCACAGGACATTTGGTCCTGTCCAAAATGTCTAGAAGACATTTAGTCCATGCCAAAAGGTGCTTGATATTTGATCCCGTCCAAAACCATTTGGCATGGACCAAAGATGTTTATGGATGTTTTAGATGGCGCCAGATGTCTGATAAGCATGGAGATGGTGTGTGACAGGCAGACAGGTCTCTGGGTGAGAACACAAGGTCTCTGTGGGCTGAAATTCTAGATGACCCTCGATATTTTGGTTTGGTCTCTTCTCTGATACAGTTTTCTTAATTATAAACGTATCAGAAGACTATATAGACCAACGGAGATAACGGAAGCACTTTATAAAGCTACTTTCCCTTCAAGAGGTGAGAGAAATCCAAGTTTCCCAGAAACCTTAATCTTGCCAATATCTTCACCTGAGAATACCTAAAATTATGAAAATTGCCTAAATTAAGCTTTATTTTTGTCCCTCCCACTCCCAGTCCCCCAGTCTAGTCACCAGTGGAATTACTGATGCGTGTGCGTGCTAAGTCACCTCAGTTGTGTTCAACTCTCTGCAACACTATGGACTGTATCCCGCCAGGCTCCTCTGTCCGTGGGATGCTCCAGGCAAGAACGCTGGAGTGGGTTGCCATGCCCTCCTCCAAGGGCTCTTCCTGACCCAGGGATTGAACCCATGTCTCTTGCATCTCCTGCATTGGCAGGTGGGTTCTTTACCACTGATGCCAAACCTTGGAAAGCTCATTACTGATGGGGGTTGTCTATTAATAACATGAACTTTAAATCAGACAGAAAACATAATACACATGAGAGGACGGTAGGGGAGAGTGAGTGAACACAGGGGGTTAGATTTCAAGGGGGCCTTGGCGAATGTGCCTCCCAAGCTAGACATGTTGCAGGTGGAGAGACAGAGGTGTGGGACACGGAGGAGCCTCGCCTAAGGTCACACTCATGATCTGAAGCTGAGGCAGGCCAGGAGCCCGGCCTGCAGCCTCACCACCACACAGGGGTCAGCAAGCTCTTTTAGTGGAGAGCCAGGTAGTAAATATTTTAGCCCTCGAGGGTCTCGCAGTCTTGGTTGCAATTACTTAGCTCTGCGGCTGTAGCATGAAAACAGCCACAGAGAACGTGCAAATGAAAGAGCGTGGCTACGTTCCAATAAACTGCTTTTATGCACACTTCTCAGGCACCTCCCCCAAGTCCCGCTCCCCTACCTGCCACCCCTCCATTCACTGCATCAGCACCCCTCTCCCCATCCCCCGCTTTTTTCCGGGTAGTCATGGCAATCTCTTCTTGGTGATGGAAACGCTAATGACCCATGTTTTAAATCTGGCCTTGTCTCTTATGCCTTTGGGTGAGTTTCTGTACTTGCCAGGCTTCTGTTTACTCCTGTGTAAGTCAAGGAGGTTGAAGGAAAACTTCAGGATGACTCAGAGAAATTCGTGGTCCTATGCATCTCTCTTTTAGGAATTCAGGGAGTCAAAGAGCTCTGAACTCCTTCCTAGATCTACACACACCGTTGTGTCTGGAGCCGGGGACTTAACTTCCCCCAGACTCAGTCTCCCCATCTGTAAACGGAAATAATAAATACACGGGCTCGTGAGATTTTGGCAAAGATAAAACGAGATGGTGTTTGGGAGATGGATAAACTAGAGTTTGGAATTAACAGAACGTACTACTTTACATAAAATAGATAGCAACAAAGACCTGCTGTAGAAAAGAGGGAACTATATTCAATATCCTATATATATGTATATATATATATATATATATGTATGTATAGCTGGGCTTCCCAGATGGTGCTAGTGGTAAAGAAACTGTTTGCCAATGCAGGAGACATAAGAGACGTGGGTTTAATCCCTGTGTTCAATCCCTGGGTTGGGAAGATGCCCTGGAGGAGAGCATGGCAACCCACTCCAGTATTCTTGCCTGGATAATCCCTGGGAGAGAGGAGCCCGTGGGCTACAGTCCATGGGGTCACAAAGAATCAGACATGACTAAAAAGACAGCATGGATAGCATGTGTAACTGAACCTATTTGCTCCACACCTGAGACTAATACAACATTGTAAATCAACTATACTACAGAAAAAAATTGTAAGAGATGGTGTTTGCATTCTTTACAAAACAGAGACACTATGGAAATGAGAGGTTTTGTAAAGCAAATTAGTGTATGTACTAGAGCTACCTTTTTGAGATCTCCTGGGGCTTTCCGAAATAATGTGCCACCATCGACAGCTGAGGAAACAGTCAGTTTTGTTCAGTGCGAGCCTGGTCCACCCACGTGTGAGAAAGACGCAGTATAGCAAGTACACCACGTGAGCGCATGCTCACCTTACCGTCAGCTAAAGAGCACAATTTGTTCCCTGGGCATTCTGTTGTCTACTTTCCTGTTTAATTTATGTGTTGTTATTAAACAATTACATTTGCAGACTGTTGATCAGAGTGTGTTTGCATTTCTAATTGAACATTCTAATAATGATGTTTTTACTTTGCTTGGTTTTTAAAGGTTATTATAATTTCTATAAAGTTTCATAAAACGTGGCAGCCAGAAAAGCTTTCACGGAAAAACAAAATGCATTTACGGAGACGCTGATGCTTTCTTGCAAGGCTGTTGGAAATTGTATTTTGCAAAATTATAGTGCAATTTACATCTTTGGAGCTGAAGGGAACTTAGGTTTCTTCTCGACTGGCAAATCGGGTTAGGAGACAACCCGAAAGCTGTGCCGGGGGTTCTGAGGCTATGTTTGGGCTCAGTGAGAAAGGGCTCTGTGATGGGTCGGTACATCCTGGAGGGGTGCATCAGTGAGTGTACACGTGTGCGTGTGCACGTGTGCACGTGCACATCAGTGTGGTACAATCTCTACTTACTCCCTCACCTTCCTTTGGACAAGTAGGGAAACACTTTTTAAAAAATATATATATTTTTTAAAATTTATTTTTGGCTGGGCTGGATCTTCCTTGCTGTGAGGGCTTTTCTCTGGTTGCCGTGAGTGGGGGCTACTCTCCGGTTGCCGTGCTCGGGCATCTCATTGTGGCAGCTTCTTTTGTTGTAGAGCACGGGCTCTGGGGTGTGCGGGCTTCAGGAGGTGCAGGACCTGGGCTCAGTAGCTGTGGCTTCCAGGCTCTAGAGCACAGACTCAACAGTTATGGCACATGGGCTTAGCTGCTCCATGGCATGTGGGACCTTCTGGGATGAGGAATCAAACTCACGCCTCCTGCATTGGCAGGCAGATTCTTTACCCCTGAGCCACCAGGGAAGCACCCTGATGGGAGGAGAAAATGATTAGCCCAGGACCACACTGGTGCTAAGTGACCGTCTCAAACTCTCAATGTCTGTTGTTTGGTCAAATGCTCATCAAACGCATCAACTTGCCCATTATATGACGGAAGAAGAAGCTCTGTCTGTGGTACCCTCCTGAACTGGTCTCTGCTCATCTGTGTGTAAGAAACAACTGATTCCGCTCATTATCTCCTCCCCACAATGATGGACCTGATGAAACATGCCCTTGCCAGGACCTTTGATCAAGAACGTCCGTAATTCAGATGATGACAGCTGTGGTGGCCGATAGCGTAAAAACGCCTGGGGAAAGCAACAACTGGAAATGCTCCAAGGGATTATTTATCCTGCTTTTCTCTTGATTTTCCAAATTCCCTACTGGTAGGTCTTTTATTATCAAACAATTAGCTTAAAAAATTTAATGTCCCCCAAAGCCCACTAGAAATTGTGTGGTCTATTAATAAATATAATATTCTGTTTTCAAATGAACTAGTCATTGGCATGGGTAGAAACTAAAAGCCTGTTTTGGACATGCAAACTTTGAGCAGCACATTCCCCATCAGCCAAAATTCCCTGAGATCTACAGCGTGTCAGACTTAGTTCCGTGCATTCTGGGGGACACAGTGACAGCAAAGAGGTGGCACTGACCTTGGGGAGTAGAACCGGATCAGAGAGAGGCAGTAATGTATGAATCCTGGAAAGCTGAAAAATTAAGAACTAAAGAGATGTTCTTAGACCTACTTTTAATAAAACCCAACCAAACCCCCAAAGACACGCCATAGAGTGCCAGAATGCACCTTAGGGCTCACGCATGTCAGCTATAATTTGAATCTCTAACTCGAGCACACATGGGGGTCGGGGGCTGCTCTCTCTAATAGGTTATCACAGGATAGAGTTTAAAATACCACTTGAGTCATAACCTCATCTACTTAGAGATCCAGAAAGGGTTCCCAGGGCTGATCAGAGACCTGATTTGCAAATTACTATAAATTAATGTAGTTATAGCTGGGACATGAATATATGCTTGGAAATGCTCATATAGTGCATAATATATGCATGTCTTAAGATGATAATAGTGGTAATTTCTAAGATGACTTTTCCTCTAGCTGGCACCTTTCACCCTGTGATCTTGAAGTCCTTTACAAACACTAATTAATTACATTAATTTTATCATAAAGCTTGTTCATTACTGTACTTTTATTATAAGCTCTTGCCAGCTCAGATTTAATGCGACACTCACTGAAATTCTGCTCTTTGATTAAGAATCTGCACGGATGTTATATGTGCCTTTATAGGTTTTTTCAATCATACAAATAATGGATGAATGATTAACAAGTCGCTTCAGTCGTGTCCGACTCTTTGCGACCCTATGGACTGTAGCCTTCCCTGACTGTGAGATTCTCCAAGCAAGAATACTGGAGTGGGTTGCCATTTCCTCCTCCAGGGGATCTTCCCAATCCAGGGACCCAACCCGCATCTCTGTGTCTCTCCAGCATTAGCAGACGGGTTCTTTACAACTAGCGTCACCTGGGAAGCCCCACAAATAATACCTATTTCCCTTTCACATGGGGAAGTACAAAGGCAGATGTAAGTGGAACCCAGACCAAGTGCCATGACTGTGTCTAGATCACAGTGTGTACAGTGTCATAGTGGTGCTGTGCAGGGTAGATTTCAGCTTGAATACCAAACTGGTGGACCGAGAATATTTATCTGGTGCTTTGGGTTAAGAAGTATCCTGAGCCATACCCAGGACTGGCGAGAACAACTGCTCTGACCAACTCGCCAGGACACAGGTGTGGAAATTGGGGAATGTTGGCTTACGACTGCCCTCTCTCTACTCTCCCTGGTACTGCACTCAACGTTTGACTGAGAAGCCTGGATTGTTGTTGTTCAGTCACTCGGTCATGTCAGACTGTTTGTGACCCCACAACTGCAACACGTCAGGCTCCCCTGTCCTTCACTATCTCCGGGAGTTTGCTCAAACTCATGTCCATTGACTTGGTGGTGCTATCTAACCATCTCATCCTCTGTCGTCCCCTTCTCCTACCCTCAATCTTTCCCAGCATCAGAGTCTTTTCCAATGAGTCAGCTCTTTGCATCAGGTGGCTAAAGTATTGGAGCTTCAGCTTCACCATCAGTTCTTCCAATGAATGTTCAGGGTTGATTTCCTCTAGGATGGACTGGTTGATCTCCTTGCTGTCCAAGGTGCTCTCAAGCATCTTCTCCAATACCACAATTTGAAGAGGCTGGGAATCTGGGTCAATTTCATTTCTCCTTCTTATAAGGTATGTAGTATTATCCAAGAAGCTTGCAGAACCTGTTTCTTTCTCTCTGAAACAAGTATATGCTCATGCTTGCCTTGCTGACACTTCAGGACTTTGTGTGAGTGCTCAGTTGCTAAGCTGTGTCCAACTCTGTGACCCCCATGGACTGTAGCCACCAGGCTCCTCTGTCCATGGGATTTCCCAGGTAAGAAGACTGGAGTGGGCTGCTGTTTCCTCCTCCAGGGGAATCTTCCTGGAACAATGGAACCCCTGTATCCTATGTCTCCTGCCCTGGCTGCTGCTGCTGCTGCTAAGTCACTTCAGTCATGTCCAACTCTGTGCAACCCCATAGACGGCAGCCCACCAGGCTCCCCCGTCCCTGGGATTCCCTTCTTTACCACTGAGCGGCCTTGGAAGCCCACAGTACTTTAAGGGGATCTGGTGGAATAATGTGTGGGCAGCTTTTTCTTCAGCTAAAGATTGTTTGTGGAAACTGGTTACCTAGGGGAAAGAAGACCAGCTTTGGAGGAAGGCTACTTGGGTTACAAAATCAAACCACTGGTCTTCACTGGTGACTAGGTGGTGTGGGCAGAGCTTTTGTTCTTAACGAGCTTCCATGTTTTCTTGTATAAAATAGGAATATCTTTTGCTTCTGACTCACAAATCTGTTCAGAGATTTAAGTGAAATAGAAACACAGTACATGATTTTATATTATAATGTTATATTATAATAAATGATTTTATATTATAAGCACAATAAACTGTCACATAGTAGGTTCTCTAAAGTTTGCTGAAAACTAAAAGCAAAACCCAAAAATGTGCAAACTAAGAGCTATGGAAAGAAATGGACTCAGGGGACAAAAGTGGATTTTCACTTGGACGTGAACAAGAGTCATTGTTTTTTTTAAGTTTTTTTTTTGTTTTTTATTGTGGACCATTTTTAAAGTCTTTATTGGATTTGGTGAGTATTGCTTCTTTTGTATGTTTCGGTTCTTTGGCCATGAGGCATGTGCGATCCTACCTCCCTGACCTGGGAGGTAAGCCTTCCCCTGCATTGGAAGGCTGAGTCCCAGCCACTGCACAGCCAGGGAAGTCCCTTGAATAATTGTTGCTGCTGTCTTTACTTCTACCTTTTTTTCTTTTTTTAAACATTTTCCCTGATGAGCATGCGTAGATTTTATAATGCAATAAGAACCAAAAGCACTCCTCTGATGGCTATGCAAATCTATATGTGTGATGATATCACACAGAAACACAAAGGTGCGTGCGCACACACACAAATGAAATATATTAAAAACTGGTGACATAAGACCTGAATCAGATGTGCAGATTGTACCAACATCAATCCACTGGGTTTGATATGTCTGATAATTATGTGAGAGTTTACCCTTGGTGGGAGCAAGAGAACAAGCACACAGGACTCCACTTACCCTTTGTGCTGTTTCCTGTCAATGTATGTGCTTAGTCATTCAGTCTTGTCCAACTTTCTACTACCCCATGGACTGTAGGCAGCCAGGCTCCTCTGTCCATGGGATTCTCCAGGCAGGAATACTGGAGTGGATTGCCATGCCCTCCTTCAGGGGATCTTCCCAACCCAGGGACTGAACCCAGGTCTCCTGCATTACAGGCGGATTCTTTACCCTCTGAGCCACCAGGGTATACTTATTTCAAAATAAAAGTTAAAAAAAAAAAGAGTTATAAAGCTTACCTGAAAGGAATGAAATAGTGGCTACTCAAGTGCTTAATCAATAGATGGAGGGGCAAATGGATGCCGTCTCTGTATTCCTACTTCATCATCAATAAGCTCTGTTATGCTGTATGCATCGTTTATAGGACTTTCTCTCATCATTAGCTTTCGGGTCTCTTTGTGTGGGAGGATCATGGACATATGTTTGTCAATGCTGACGGCCACACCTTTGAGAACAGACAACTTGCCCATGTTGATTCCAGACTACAGCTATGATGGGTGTCTTAGAAGCCTCCTCCTAGGCTTAAAAAAAATCATCCCCTTCCCCCGATTTTAAGTGTAGGGCCAGAAGAGAGTGGAGTGCCATCTGCTAATTCATTGGATCTTGGTACAGAATGGGAACAGAAAACCAACCCAGCCATTGTTTTGGATATAGCAGACCCTGAATGTAATAAAAACTGTGTTCATATGTTTCATTAGATAAATAAAGCTGACTTGGATAGGTTGCTTCAAACCCAAAGTGAACTGAAACCAAGTTGGCTGCACTTGGTACCAAAAAAGTAAATGTAGTAGCGGCTGCCAAGCTTGAAGGATCCAGGAGCTCCGTGTGTATTAAGTCTTCTAACGTGACCATGACCCGATGGGACACAGGGCATCCTCTAACTGTGATGCTGTGGGACAAATATTCCAATCTGAAGCAACTTTGTGGACATACATAGTCTGCATTCCAGTATGCAGAGAAAGAAAGCAGGACTCAGTGTAAGTAAGAAGATAAGTGCCTTAGTATTAGTCAAGTAATGATGCTATAAAGAAATAAACTTCAGCACACCAGTGGCTACACACACACACACACACAAGTTTATTGTTGTTCATATAATAGTTGAGTGTGAATGCCTGGGGTTAGCTCCACGTTTTCCATATAGGGCTTTCAAGGTGGGCAAAGAAGAGGAGAGACAGCATGGAAAAGGCACACCTGCTTCTCAGCCAACTTGCCTTGGACATGTCACCCATCAGTCTTGCTTTATGGGCATGAGCCAGTCACAGCGCCCTTCCTGAAAAAGGACCGGACAGGCTAGGAAGCAGCCCCTCAGTGCTGTCTCTGCAGGAAGGCAGGAGAGTAGCCATCTCTGGCTGCCCCTGCCATGGTCACTGCACAGGGTGTGGAATGGAAATCAAACTCGGGCTCAGCTACGCTCTTTCTGGAACCATAGTATAGAGGGTGGGCAAGGGTCTGGGCTCTGTTACTCAGCCAACCTGGATTTTGATCTTGGTTGTAATGTTTTACCGATTTTTGACCTTGAGAGAAAGCTGCTTGACCCTTCAAAGGCTTGGCTTCCTCTTTGGTAAAACATGAGAATGATAAAAATAGGCACTCCATAGCGCTGCTGTAAGGATTACAAGAAGAAGACATGCAAAACATTCAGAGCAAGGCTTGGCAACTGCACAAATATTTATAATTAACATTATTATCATAATGATGACAATTTTTCCTCCACGCTGCCTCCTATCTTCTCATCCCATTCGCTCCCACTTTGTTTGGTTCTTTTGTCTTGTGCCTCTTTGGTTTCTCGAGTTTTCCAGTCTCTCCAGATCTCTCCAGCTCTGTCAAACCCTTTGCAGTAACTATAGTCTAAGAAAACATGAGTTCTTTTCCCTCTGCTGAGGAGTTTCCTAATGTAAACTTCTTGCCTAGAAGCGTCCGCATTGCCACAGGGACATTTCCAGTCTCCTAAAGCAAACACGGTTGACACTGTTGATTTGGTGTATAAATGTCTGCAGCTTTATTAAATATGCATTAAAGTGCTCCCCTCATAAATTGTGTGCACTCGGCCTACTCCGAGTATAATGCACACAACTAAATAATTTTTTCTAACCACACAGATGGAGCAATCAGGCCAACTTCAAGGTTGGTGAGAATAGAGTGAATCAAGTTCCTTTTCCCCTCCTCCTAGTATAGCTCTTCTGTGGGGTCTCTTTCCAATTTGGCAGTTTGGCAGGCTTCAGGTGTATTCTCCCTGCTTGTAGTAGTTTGCATTTCTGGGCCTGTTAAACTAGAGATTCCATCCTGTCCTCTATGAGGTCCATTCACTAGCATCTAAAGGTGTTGGTATAGGGGTGGATTTGATTTGGTAGTGTGAGTTTCATCTGGACCTGCTGGTAGCATCAGGCTTCCTATCTTGTTAAATAATGTACCCATCAAATAGACATGATCTGTCTTTTCACCTGTTATTCATCCAGTCATCCAACCATCCATCCACCCATCCATTCATCCATCCATCTACCTGTCCATCCCCTCATCCATCCATCTGTTCATCCACCCACCTATCCGTGGTTCATCCACCCATCCATCCAACCATCTGTCTACCTGTCCATCCCCTCATCCATTCATCCATTCATCCAACCATCCATCCATCCATCCACCTATCCATTAGCCACATTCTCAGGGCCAGGTGGTGTGTAAGGCAGTAACACTACAAAAATAGAGCCTGGCTTCTGTGCCAGTGGGACAGAGCAGACAAAAATAAGTACACAAGCATGTAAAATCATTATGGACTGATCAGTGCAGGGGGGTGAAGGTTGATCCTGAATGTGTGCCCAGGTGTGTGTTGGCGGACCAGTTGCTTTATACGGAGTGGTCAGAAAGGTCTCCTTGAGGAGCAGAAGTTCAGGCTGAGGCAATAAGAGGCAGTTGATGAGAAGAGAAAGAGACTTTCGATTAAAGAGACTGACGTTTGTGGGTTCTGCTTCCCTGGTGGTTCAGACAGCAAAGAATCTGCCTGCAATGTGGGAGACTCAAGTTCAATCCCTGGGTTGGTAAGATACCCTGGAGGAGAGCTTGGCAACCCACTCCAGTATTTTTGCCTGGAGAATCCCATGGACAGAGGAGCCTGGGAAGCTACAGTCCATGGGGTGGCAAAAAGTCGGTCACGACTGAGCAACTAACACTTTCACCTTCGGTGCTCAGCAAAGGGCCAGTAAGCACCTCTGTTATCACTCTCATACACAACAGGGACACACGTGTGTAATTATATAATGTCTGGTTTTGCTTTGACACTTACTTGAAGCAAAGTGTCTTGTATTCCTTCTGTTTCCCTAGATGTGTTGACCTTGTTTATTTTTAAAGTGGTGAATGAAGGACCAGAAATGTAAACCATAAATCGTCAGGCCTGATGCCAAAGATCAGAATCTATAGGCCGCATTGGAAACGATGCTAGATTCACCCGATAGCCCAGCACCTGACCTGTAGTTGAAAATAGAAAATGATTGTTGTGTGACTGTATCCCCAAAATTTAGGCGAAGGGTCCAGCTTGGTTCTCCTGACCCTGAGCATTTGGTTGGTGATCCATCAGTGGAGATTTCCATTTATCTGCATCAGTGACAGTCAGGAAGAGGGTGGGTACCAGCCCTTTAGGTCACCTGGCTCAGCCCATTAGAGTTCAGGTTTATCACAAACACTGAGGAGAGGGCTGCAGGACTGAAGAGTGATGTCTCAAAACAGTTGTTCATGTTCTAATGTGAGTGTGACCTCATTCGGAAAAAATATTCTCTGTAGATGTAATTAATTAAGTTAGGGATTTAAAGATGAGGAGGTCAGGCTAGATTATTGATTGAGCCCTAATCCAATAGCAAATGCCCTTAGACACACAGAGGAGAATGCGGATGGCAGAAGAGAAGGTGTTGTGAAGATGAAGCAGAGATTGGGGTGATGCAGCCTCCACAAGCCCAGGACTGCTGGCAGATACCAGAAATGGGGAGAAACAGGAACCAGTTGTCCCTAAAATCCCCCACAGGGAGCATAGCTCTGCTGAATTTTTGACTTCTAGTCTCCAGAGTTGTGAAAGAATATATATATATTCAGATACCAAGTAAGTGCTAATTTGTTACAGAAAATTAATTTCTACCAAACCTTAGAAAAAGACATTTTGAGGTCACTGTGGCTTCCTCCAGCACTACACTGCTCAGTAAAAAAATATAATGTGAGATATATAATTTAAAATTTCCTAGTATTCATCTTGGAAAGAGTGAAAAGAGAGGTGAATTTAATTTTAATTGTATATTTTGATTAACCCACTGTATCTGAATATATATATATCAACATTTCATCAAAAAAAGAAATCCTTAATGAGATATTTTACCTATTTTGGATGTGAGTCTGAGTGAACTCCAGGAGTTGGTGATAGACAGAAAGGCCTGGCATGCTGCGATTCATGGGGTTGCAAAGAGTAGGACACGACTGAACAACTGAACTGAACTCTTCAAAATTTGCTGAATTATATGCTTCTAGCACATATGCATACAGAATAGCCACGTTTCAAGTGCTCAATAACATCCATGCCCAGTGGTGATTGTATTAGACTACACAGCTGGAGCATTGCCCCTGGGTCTCTTACTTCAGGTCTGGAACAAAAATTGGCCGAGGAAGAGAGAGATGGGAGAAATTTCTAGACCACAGAGGCTGCAAAATCTGCCTTGCTGTAGTGTCTGGGGATCCAGAGAGGGGACCTGGATTTGGCTCAGTCAGGCATCAAGGAACCAGATGGAATTCTTGGGCACGTGGGAGTGCTCGTGGCCAGCTGGGTCTATTCATCTTTACTGCAAGGCTGTAAGATAAAGACCAAGAATCAGGCTTTCAGAGAAAAAGGGCAGGCAAAAGCTGAAGGGGAACCAGAAAAAAATGAATAGAAATAGATTTCAGTTACTGAATCATAGTTATTTTCCAAATTCTTCCGACTTCTGATTATCTTCATCACAAACCTATGTAGGAAGCATGGTTATTGTCTTATTTAGTAAATAAGGACACTGAGGATCAGTACTGTAAGGGATCTGCCCAGGGTTACCCAGTTCACATATGAGTGGCAAGAGCCATGATCGGACCCCAGGTCCCTCTGGGTCTAAGGCCACTATATTGTGTTAAAGGCTGGACATCTGGTTAGATTTGCCTCTTTTTATGTTTACTGTGAGGATGAGTTCAGGGCTGGGCAAGGGCTGAATGTCCACAGTGGACAACGGGCTTCAGGGACTTAGGTCGGGGGAGCTAGGGGAGTCTGGAGCTGCCTCAAGAATGGACAAGGTCTTCGAATTCTCAAGGCCATTCAACATGACAGTTGAGCATCCAGAGAAGAGTTTGCACTTTGGCACTCAGGATTCTCATGCTCTTCTGCCCTTTCTTCTGGTTGACCAGTTGGCTCTGGGATATGCCCCTTGCTATGTCTTATGTTGGCAAAATTGCCCTACAGAAGCTAGAATTGCCCAACTGGCTAAGGAAGCAAGTTTGTCTTTTAAAAGCAAGACATCAGGACATTCACTTTCTGACAAGAATCTGTAATTTGTGTTTATTTTATTTCCCATTGATTGATTGCCATATGTCTCTTGGCACCCTTCCAAATATCTCTTGCCAACAAAGTAGGCCAAATTAATTTTCTACAGGAAGAGATATTCTGAAGGACTCTAAAATCTGTCTCCATCATTTTGCAAATGATCTCCTGTGCATGTAATGACAGTGACTCTATTTTTTCTGTTAGGGCAGAGAAAAGAGGAAAAGTCGCAGGTTCATCTTCTTTTGAAGGAGTAAAAATGTGTATATTCAATCTCTTTGCCTTCTGGTCAATGTACACTTTGTATGGTGGACCTTATGGAACTGGAGGTCCTGTATTTTTACTTCTTTGTTTGGCTGAAATCAATTTAGAGGTTGGGAGGTAAGGTACCAACCAAGGTAGAGGCTGTTTGGTATAATATTGATTGAACTGATTGAGCTCACTGGATCGAGCATCAAGCGATGGGTGTTTGTGTCCTGCTTCTGTTAACTTATCAGTGACTTTGAGAGTCACTTCTTTCGGTATCATCGTTCTCATTCAAAAAGAGAGGGGATTGGCTGGAGTCAGTGGGTTGCATGCAAACTGGTTCTCAGCATCAGAACACTGTCTTCCAAAAGCATTCCCCTTATAAGCTGAAAACAGAATATACATGCTTTACTGTTAGTAAAACAAACCTCCCTAATGAGGTTTTAAAATATATATTTAGATGTGGGTTGACCTAGAGACTGTCATAGAGAGTGAAATAAATCAGAAAGAGGAAAATATATATGGTATATTAGTGCATTTACGTGGAATCTAGAAAAACGGTACAGATGATCTTATTTGCAAAACAAAATTAGAGACAGAGATGTAAAGAACAAACGTATGGACACCAAGGAGGGAAAGAAGGAGTGGGACAAATTGGGAGATTGTGATTGATATATATACACCATTGATACTGTGAATAAAATACATAACTAATGAGAACCTACTGTACAGCTCAGGGAACTCTGTATAGCTCAGTGCTCTGTAGTGACCTAAATGGGAAGGAAATTCCAAAAAGAGAGGTTACATGTAGAAGTTAGCTGATTCACTTTGCTGTACAGTAGAAATCAACACTGGAGAAGGCAATGGCACCCCACTCCAGTACTCTTGCCCTGAAAATCCCATGGACAGAGGAGCCTGGTAGGCAGTCCATGGGGTCACTAAGAGTCAGACACGACTTTGCAACTTCACTTTCACTTTTCACTTTCATGCATTGGAGAAGGAAATGGCAACCCACTCCAGTGTTCTTGCCTGGAGAATCCCAGGGACAGGGGAGCCTGGCGGGCTGCTGTCTATGGTGTCGCATGGAGTCAGACACGACTGAAGTGACTTAGCAGCTTAGCAGAAATCAACACAACATTGTAAAGCCACTATGCTGTGCTGTGCTGTGCTTAGTTGCTCAGTCATGTCCGATTCTCTGAGACTCCATGGATTATAGCCCACCAGGCCCCTCTGTCTGTGTGGATTCTCCAGGCAAGAATATTGGAGTGGGTTGCCATGCCGTCCTCGGGGGGATCTTCCCAACCCAGGGATCAAACCCAGGTACCCTGCATTGCAGGAGGATTCTTTACTGTCTGAGCCACCAGGGAAGCTCAAGGATACTGGAGTGGGTAGCTTATCCCTTCTCCAGAGGATCTTCCTGACCCAGGAATTGAACCGAGGTCTCTTGCATTGCAGGCAGATTCTTTATCAGCTGAGCTACTAGGGAAGCCCAAAACAACTATACTGCAATAAAAAATTAATTTAAAGACTAAATAAATTGTAAATATATATCATGTGATAAGAAAACTAGACATAGGCAATTTCAAAGATTATTCAGCATCTTAGTGATGCAATGACTGGTGCCCAGACTCCTTCTTTCTGTCCACTCTGCAGTCCTTTCCTTCCTGTCTTCATGTATTTTATCTTACAGTTGCAAAACAGCCGTAGAAACTCTGAGAATCAAGTCCATGTTTAGGGTAGGGAAAGTGATAAATGGGACTTGCATCTATTTCTGTGAATGAAAAGTAAATCAGCTTTCTCAGAGTCCTCTGCCCAATAGGTTTCTCCTTGAATTTCATTGGCCAAAACTATGTCATATGACCATGTCTTGCTGCAAGGGAGTCTGGGAAAGTGAGTATCTTGTGGGGAGGAGTGTGTCTTTCCGGCTGCCTTAGACCAATCTTTATTCTTTACCTGAGGTTGGTAAAGAATAAAGAAACATTATTGGATGGCAAAAAAAAACATTGCCATCCCCAAGTAAAAATGGGGTTCTGCTTGAAAGGAAGAAATAGAGAGATGAATGTTGGGTAGTCTACAAAGTATGTCTGCCAAAGGATAAAAATGTGATTATAGTATGAGGGTTCAAAAATGTCATGTTGAATTATTTTTCTAAATGACTGCTTAACTGGTCTCAGTGACCTAGAATACAAAAGGTATTTTACACTCCTCTGAGATGAGCTTTGAGGAGTCCACAGCCAATTCTGACCTTTCATTCCTGGGGTAGGGTGGGTGGAAGAAAGAGGATGCCTTTTAGTCTTGCCTGTCAAGTCCACAATAGGCTAAATAAATGTGTTAAAAAAATGAACACATCAGCTAGTGTTCCCTATTTGCTTGTTTCCCTAGTAACTCATCCTATTTCATAGATATAAGCAGAGCTGTGGTAAGTGAAATGGGCTGGAAAGAGTGGGCCCAAGGGTAGGAAGTATGGGTATGCTGCTGCTGCTCCTGCTGCTAAGTTGCTTCAGTTGTGTCCAACTCTGTGCAACCTCATAGATGGCAGCCCTCCAGGCTCCCCCGTCCCTGGGATTCTCCAGGCAAGAACACTGGAGTGGGTTGCCATTTCCTTCTCCAATGCATGAAAGTGAAAAGTGAAAGTGAAGTTGCAAAGTCGTGTCTGACTCTTAGTGACCCCATGGACTGCAGCCCACCAGGCTCCTTCGTCCATGGGATTTTCCAGGCAAGAGTACTGGAGTGCCATTGCCTTCTCCGAGTATGGGTATATATCACCACAAACATTTCTCTTCTTACCCACAGTGCTCTCCACTACCTGTTCTCTGATGCTTCCCTGTAGAACCTCGGGGTCTTCAAGGAACTCAGTTTGGAAAACACTGGACTCTAAAATTTCCCCTTTGCCCAGCAACTCTATGATTTATGATTCTTTGTGGCATGTTCCCCAATCATGGGTTCTCCTTTGTAATAGCAGTCTGCATGAGGTACCACATCCAAGTTGAACCTATCTGCAGGGCAGGAATAGAGACTCAGACATAAAAGGATCGGCATGTGGATACAGGAGGGAAAGGGGAGGGTGGGAAGAACTGGGAGATCAGGATTGACATATCAATGCTGCTGTGTGTAATCGAGATCGCTAGTGGGAACTTGCTATATGGCACCAGGAGGTCAGCTCAGTGCTCTGTGGTGACCTAGAGGAACCGGATGGGGGTGGGGGGTGGGAGGCAGGCCCAGAGGGAGGGGCATATGCGTGCATACAGCTGATTCACTTCACTGTACCGCAGAAACTAACACAATGTAAAGCAATTACACTCTATTTTTTTTAAGACCTCTTTATTCTCAAGGTCTAACTTAGCTTTGGGTTTGTCTAGCTCTGCATTGTAGCCACGAGAATGGCCACTAGACCCCAGGTACTGTTTAAATGTAAATTAATTAACATCAAATGCAATTAGAAATTCTGTTCCTCAGTTACCCTGAAAGTGAAAGTGAAGTCACTCAGTTATGTCCAACTCTTTGCAACCCCGTGGACTGTAGCCTATCAGGCTCCTCCATTCATAAGATTTTCCAGGCAGGAATACTGGAGTGGGTTCCAATTTCCTTCTCAGTTACCCTAGCCACAGCTTGATAACCACGTGTGGCTAATGGTGCCATATTGGGCTGCATAGATATAGAACATCTTTGAAGAACGATGGACAGAGCTGTTGGCCAGAGCTGGCTAGTCCTCTTGGTGCTGGAGTGCAGGGCTGTGATCACAGGGTGCTCTTGTGTTCCCCTAATGGCTAGGAGTTGATGAGGGATACCAGAATTATTTTTTGGTAGAGTTTTTTTGCTTCATGGAATTTTCCATTAAATAGAGCAGCTGTGAGTTAGTGAAACGAGAACCAGCCTAATAGTCTAAAGGTCTGGCTTTTCTAAGTCGAGGAATATCCTACAAAATACCTGAATAGGATCATGGAGCCGAAAAGGGATATTAGTGAAGAAACAGGCAAAATCTGGGGGGGGGAAAGTATTAAATTTAGTTAACAGAAGTGTGGCAATAGTGCTTTTGAAGTTTTGACGGAGGTACCGCATCATGTAAGTTAAGAGAAGGGAAACTGGGTAAGAGAGTTCTCTGTACTACCTTTGCAAAATTTTTTTATATAGCTCAAATTATTCCAAAATAATAGTTGACTTAAGATTAAAGACTTAGGTTTTCATTGCAGACTCTATCAGTCACACTAGTGGAACCCTGGAAAAGACACTGGAGGTGGGGAGTTTGAAGGCAGGAGAAGGGGCAGCAGAGGATGAGATGGACGGAGGAATTGCCATTTCCTTCTCAGTTGCCCTAGCCACACTGTAAGTGCTTGATAGCCACGTGTGACTAATGGTGCCATATTAGGCTGCATAGATATAGAACATCATTGAAGAACGATGGACAGAGCTGTTGGCCAGAGGTGGCTAGTCTTCTTGGTGCTGGAGTGCAGGGCTGTGATCACAGGGTGCTCTTGTGTCTGACACTGATCCTATTCAGGTACAAGCCACACTGTACTTGGTCCTCATGCCTGCTTTGTCCCCTCTGGTCTGTGACAGTTTCTGTCTCTTCTTATTAATATTTTCTCATAATTTAGTTTTGAGAGTACTGGACAGGTATTTTGTAGGAAATTCCTCATCAACTCAATGGACGTGAATTTGAGCAAACTCCAGGAGATGGTGAAGGACAAGGGAAGCCTGGTGCCCATGGGGTTACAAAGAGTCAGACATGACTAAGCAACTGAACAAGTGGCATGCTAAGCAAATTTCTTTTTATCCCATCACATCCTTCTCCCATCAGTAGACTATGGAGAGCTTCATACCACTCCAGAGCTGGTGAAAGCACTTTGACAATTTGGAGCCACAAGCCACAAGCGTTAAGGGATTGCTGACACCATAGATGATGCTGTGATAGTACTTTGATGCTAAGACCCTGTGGGGTTCTGCAAGGCTACTTGGCATGATGGTTGCCCCTAGGGAGCTTGCCAACCCTTTAATAGAGAGTCTGAAGGCCCAGAAGGCATGAGGGGAACGCATCTGATGTCCACTGAGCTCCTGTCTTGTGTCTGATACTGTGCTGAACCCTCTTCCTGTGGGACCACGTTAGAATCTGAGGAGAACCTTCTAGACTCTCTGTGTGGCTGATGCTTTCCCGTTTGTGGAGGAGGGTCCAAGGCTCTGAGAAAGAAGTGGCTATGCCCCCTTTCCATGAGACAGCAGGCTCCTTGACCTTACCCTCCCACTCCCTCCCCAGCCATCCTTAACAGCCAACTTCTCATGATGCCCTTGTCACTTCCTCTCTTGGAGGCCCGTGGGGGACACCTTTTCTAATGGAAGAAGCCCTGAAGTTGGAACGGGCATTTGGGTCTGACAGTCATGCTAAGCGACCTTAGGGAGCCACACTTTCACCAACCTCCCTTTCCTGGCATGTCAATCAACCTGTCTCTCTCCTCCCTTTGCAAACTTGTCATCGGGATCCTTTTCCTCAGAGAACTCCTGGAAAGGATGGTGCTTTCTGAAAGAAATGCCCCCGGGAACAGTGCATCCTCTTGGAGGAAGCTGCTGGGGTCAGGAGGAGCCTTCCCGCTGACCTGCAGATCCCTTGTCTGTGAAGACACCTCAGAATGTGCCAGCCTCTCCTGCGAATTCAGACTTCCGTTGCCCTCAAAAAGGGATTCCTCCCAGTTTAGTTCTGTGATCCACACCTAAGGAACTCCAAGTCCCTGTAAATAGGTTCACATGTGTCTGTGGTCTCTCAGCATCACTGGGTCAAATTCTACCCCAGAGGCTTGCTGTGTGTAGGTAGGGGTGGTACACCTATGTGTATGCACACATACACACATGTGTGTGTGCACGCATACAGGCTTTGTAAGAAATGGCCCCTCAGAATTCCCTGGCAGTCTAGTGGTTAGGACTTGGAGTGTTCCCTGGCATGGCCTGGGTTCAATCCCTGTTTGGGGAGTGGAGATCCTATAAGCCACTCGGTGTATCCAAAAAGAAAAAAGAAAGAAAGGAAAAAATAAATGGCTCCTTGCCAAGGCATTTGAGTAGCAGCATGGTAATTCTGGAGAGAATGGGTTCAGGTGTGTTATAGCCCTGCCACTTCCTAGCTCTGTGACCTTGAGCCCACCACTTCTTTCTTAACCTCAGTTTTCTCTTCCATCAGACTGGTGGGACAGTCAGGCTGATCTCAAGAGATGCTTTATGGTGGAGAGGCCGGCCCAGCACTATGAAGGGTTGATAAGAGTTGGTTCCCTCAGTTGGTTCCCTGATTTTCTCCTGGCCTTCCTGACCAATGAAAAGCTGAACTATCTCCTTCAGATGTGGCCTTTCATTAGACCCACTTCTGGGTGAATGTGTAGGAGAAGGCGGGGCCAGTCTTCACAGGATGTGTCTGAGGATGGCTCCAGGCAGTCGTCGGAAAGACCAGCTCCATTCTTCACCATTGACTTCCACAGGATTGGAATCAAACCTCACATTTTTGTACCTAGGGAATGAATCACACGTGAAACCACGCTCCAGGAGGTCACCCTCTAGTGAGAAGAGGGATGAGCACGTTTTTAGAACCTCAAGGTGGTCGTGCTCTGACACAGCCCCATAGGGGCCCAGGAGAAGGGAAGCCTGATTTTTCCTGGAAACATTTGAGTGTGTACTTCAACAAAACAGAATTTGCTAAATAAGGAAGTGATGAGAGTATGAGCATTTCAGACTGAGTGGGCAACACCAGCCAGAGGAGAGTCAGGGGCAAATATTCCTAATGATGTGCTGCTTTATGGACTGACCTCATTTAAACCCCAAACAGTCTTATGGAGTGTATACTCAGTCATGTCTGACTCTTTGTGGCCCCACAGACTGTAGCCCACCAGGCTCCTCTGCCCATGGAATTTTTGGATTAGCTACTGCTAATTTCAGCTAGGCATAGATGGTTATGTGATTTGTTCATGAACGTGGAACCTTTGCAACCCCATGGGCTGTATGTAGCCTACCAGGCTCCTCCGTCCATAGGATTTTCCAGGCAAGAGTACTGGAGTGGGTTGCCATTTCCCTCTCCAGGGGATCTTCCCAACCCGGGGATCAAACCGGGGTCTCCTGCATTATAAACAGACACTTAACCGTCTGAGCCACCAGAGAAGTCCAAAGTTGCTCAGTCGTGTCCAACTCTTTGCCACCCCATGGACTGTAGTACAGTCCATGGAATTCTCCAGGCCAGAATACTGGAGTGGGTAGCCATTCCCTTCTCCACGGGATCTTCCCAAGCCAGGGATCGAACCCAGGTCTCCTGCACTGCAGGCGGATTCTTTACCAGCTGAGCCACCAGGAAAGCCCACTTCACCATAGACAGTTATGTGATTTGCTCATGAATGTGGAACCACATAGCTACGGTGGCAAAATTAGAACTTGGCTCCGTTCTCAGGCTGTATCAGGGTTTCTAACCCTTGACAACATTTCCATTCAGTAAATGAGGCTGAGAAGGTATCAGAGGACAGATTGCTGAGTGTTTCCAGGGACATTAGGATTCTTGAACCGTATTCTTGGGGCCAGTGAGGAGGATTCTGGTGTTTTATAACCCAGAAGTGATCTTAATAGAACTGTGTTTGAGAAAGTTTGACTCTGGCTTTAATGTGGAAGGTAGATTGGTGTTTGTTCAAATATAACCTTATAATAAACCCTTGGTTTTGTTTAATAACTACAATTGTGCCTGCATGCACCTCCCCACAAGATGGCAGATGTAAAAATGCTTTGTGAAGTGAAGCTGGCGATACAAATGCAAGGTTATTATTAATATGGTATTAGGTTATTGCTTTATTTGGGGACAATTTCCTTTGTTCTTGGAAGATGTTGAATAGAGAAAGGGTTTCTCCATTGTTCAGCATTTGCTATTCGGGACAAAATTGAACTGGTTGAAATTCAAGTTTTTGTTCCCATTTTAATGTCTTATGTAATCCTAGGGAATTTTTGTTTACAATTTATTCCAGTTTCTGCAGGTGCTTCACGGGGTAGGCTCCTGCACCTGGGAACGCTAGCATTAATTTTGACAAAAAAGGGTTTAAAAATATAAATGTCAGCATCTCCAGCGTGGTGAAGGTGGCGATGGATGACAGAAGGGCATTCTAGGATGGCGCTCCAAAATAGAATTCCAGATGCCTCCTGCGTGTTCCCGGAGTGTACAGGCAGTCGTGCTGGCCTGATTTGCTCAGCCAAAGTATTCTGTTATTTAGAAAGTTTCTCTGCGGCTGGAGTGGCAGAAGAACCAGGCGGACGGCTGTCTATTTTTGCTGCCTTCTGATTGGGTGGCCTTGGACAAGCCTCCTAAATGCCCCAAGGTTCAGTCTCCTCTGTTGTAAAATGGGAAGATGGAGATCAGTTAATAAGCTGATATTTTGTGAGAGACTGTGTCCTCCTGTTTCATAAGAGGGCATTGTCTGTATCACTTTTGTCCTTCTTTTATTCCCAAGCCCTTTCTGTGAAGAGTTTGCAACCTTGGGAATTGCCTGCATTTGGCACGTTTGCCAACCTCCTAGCAAACTCTATCTTATGAAATACAGACCCTGAAACTTCTTAGACACTCGAGACCAGGTGAACAGGGACTGCCATGACTGCACCAGAGTGTCTTCCCAGCTCATGTGAGTCCAGCTGTCCCGCCATGAGTCCACTCTCCATGTCATACTCCCCCAGCACTTCTCAGACTCATCTTCTCCATGTGGGTCACGATGGCTACTCCCAGGGTGACCTTGAAAGGCAGGTATTAAAAATGGCAGAGCTGCCAATCAGTCCAGAGGCTCAGACGGTAAAACATCTGCTTGCAATGCAGGAGACCCAGGATCAGTTGCCCCTCCCTGATCTCAACCTCTCTTTCCTGGTGGTAACAATTTTTGCTGAATCTGTTTATCAACCCTTGTTTGTCCTCACAGCGAGTGTCCCTGGAGCCATATGTAGCTCACATTGGAGAATTACAGTGCATATATCCTTCCAAAAGTTGTGTGGTTATGCCTTTTACCCTCGTAGATAATGTCTACACACACACGCACATGCACAGACACACACACACACAGAGAAAGGAATATTCAGATTAGATCAGTCACTCAGTCATGTCCGACTCTTTGCAACGCCATGGACTGCAGCACACCAGGCCTCCCTGTCCATCACCAGCTCCCGGAGTTCACTCAAACTCATGTCCATCGAGTCGTTGATGCCATCCAACTATCTCATTCTCTGTCGTCCCCTTCTCCTCCTGTCTTCAATCTTTCCCAGCATCAGGGTCTTTTCAAATGAGTCAGTTCTGCGCATCAGGTGGCCAAAGGATTGGAGTTTCAGCTTCAACATCAGTCCTTCCAATGAACACTCAGGACTGATCTCCTTTAGGATAAATACTACACAGCAATAAAAATGACAGCGAAGCTACCCTTCTCACACGGATGACTCTCCAAATACAACATTCAGAACAAGGTGACTTCCAGAAGAATACATGCACTATATAAGCAGAAGATATGTATGTATCTGTGTGTATGTACACATACACACATATATATACATGTGTGTATATGTGTATATATGTGTGTATAATGTGATTTTATCACAATATATTTGTCCATTTTCTTTGTTGATGAAGGTTTTCAGCCTTTGCTTTTACAAAATAGTGCTGCTTAAAGATTCTTTGACATCTCTGATATGCAAATTGTATCACATCTTAAAGTTTACTGTATGAGAGTCCTAGTTCTCCAAATCGTCACTCCCGTTTTTGTATTCATGACAGTAGGTTAAGCTGTGGTGATGCATAGACCCTGATTGGGTAATGATTCACACCCAGCTGTTCTGTTTCTGTAGCCTTTCAATAGCAATCCAAGGAAGGTGTCCCCGGGAGGGGGTAGCTTGGCTCCCCTTGTCATTCAGGGACTTAGGTTGATTGGCAGCTCTGCCATGTTTAATACCTGCCTTTTAGAGTCACCCTAGAGTTGCCTTCCTGCTCTGCATGGAGAGGATTAGGTTGCAGATGGCCCCACGGCTGCACTCATACGTTCCTGGTTGGAATCAGGCAAGTGGCCACCTTTCCTAAACCAGTCACTGACAGATGTCATACTCCATTCCCAAGAAGGAGACAAAATGAGTTTTGGTGAACAGCTCTTGGTCACAGATTGACTTCATCATAATTTTAAATTTTGCTGTCTGGTGGGTACAAAATGATCTCTTACAGAAAAGTCAACTTAAGATCCCTGATTACTAAAGTAGTTGAGAATTTGGACACCCCTCAACATTCGTAGGGCTTCCCTTGTGGCTCAGATGGTAAAGAATCTGACTGCAATGCAGGAGACCTGGGTTCAATCCCCAGGTTGGGAAGATCCCTTAAAGAAGGGAAAGGCTACCCACTCCAGTATTCTGGCCTGGAGAATTCCATGTACTACAGTCCATGGAGTGGCAAAGAGTCAGACATGACTGAGCAACTTTTGCACACAGCATTCATAGGTACCCTTTTGTGAATTGCCTGCCTCTTCATGACAGTGGCACATTTTTAAAAAATTGGTGCATTCTGTTTTGCATATTAATTTATAGCTTTGTGTTGGTTTGTTTTTGGCATCTGTATACTAATCCTTTTTTTGGTTATGTGTTTGCAAGGATCTTCTGAATTCTGATTTGCCTTTCATGCCTTAGCCAGAATGGCTTTCTCTTAATCAGAGATTCTATTTTTCATTATGACACAGTTTCTAATGTTTTCTTCTCCTGCCTCTCAGCCACTTTAATATATGTTGTCACAGTCAATGATACTTTTTCTGTGTATGTCCAAGAATGGCATTGTATTAGTCAGGGTAATACCTGCTAGATGCTATAACAAGCAAGCCCCAAATTGTGACTTAACAAAATGAAAGTACTTAACACACACACACACATGTTAATATCCCATTCATTTTATAGTCTTATGTAGATAAGGACTATCCTGGACTGTCCTTTCTCAGGGATCTGAATGCTGTCCATCACATGGTTCTACCGTATAGAAGGGAGAGAGAGTAACTTACGGCTCTGGAGGGGGATTCTACAGCCTAGTTGTAAAGATGCATACATCTCTTCAGTCCACATTCATTAACCAAAACTACTCATGTGACCACAGTGCAACTGCAAGGGAAACTGGAAAATGTAGTTTTGTTGCCCTAAGAGGACAAAGGCTCGGTGAGCAATAGCCAGGCTCTGCCATACAAACTACAGTTTTAGCTCTTAGAGGCAGAATCTTTTTTTCTCTCTACATCTCCCTTTGGCCCCTGAAGTGCTACAGTGAATACACTGAGGGCTTTGGGATTAGAGAGAATGGAGTTTGAATTTCATCCACCCTCCCTAACGATTTTGCAACCTGGTTAACTCTTTTGTTGTTGCTTAGGCGCTAAGTCGTGTCCAACTCTTTTGTGACCCCATGGACTGTAGCCCTCCAGGCTCCCCTGTCCCTGGGATTTCCCAGGCAAGAATACTGGAGTGGGTTGCTATTTCCTTCTCCAGGGGATCGTCTCAACTCAGAGATGGAACCCGTGTCTCCTGGATTAGCAGGCAGATTCGGATTCTTTACTACTGAGTCACCAGGGAAGCTCTTTAACTCTTTGAACCTTTAATAAATTCCACCCAGGGAGAGGCTGTGAAGGACTCAGGTTCAGAGTCTGGTTCACTCCAGTCCATTTCCTGCTCTGGGCCAGCTAGGCCTGCCACACTAGGCTTCATGCAGACACTGGCCTGCACTACACACTCCCATTTGCCACTTTAAACTGGCTGGGTAGAGAGAAGCTCATCTGACAATGCACATGAATTATCCTTGCTTCTTTGCTAGTACCATAAAATGCCTGGAAGCCAGACCTTTCCCAAATTCCAGCTTCATGACAAGCCCCATTCATTTTCTGTTTGTTGACATCCTGTGGCTTGTTTTCTACCCATGCAGCCATTGTGCCTGGCTCCCCTGGGGTCGGATGTTTTATTTTCCTTTGGCAAAGCATCCTCCATTCTTTTCCCCACTGTAAGAGCTTGGCAAAAAAACAGGCTCCGGTGAAATGGCCATCAGATCACTGTGTGGTTTGGCCCTGCTTGGCTATTTGTCTCTGGGGCACCAGTCAATTCAATTAAACAAGGTCAAAGCTGTGTTGGCTAAATGTATTATCACTATTTTTTCTAAAATTTCACCTTATTGAAAGAAGTTACACAGTAACAGGAAGGGAATTCATTGTCGTTTGATTTCAGTTAGGTACAAAAACATAGAAACAAATACCTATAGAATTATACACACATCTCCCCTACCCCAATACACAAAGAAAAAAAAAAAAGACTGGAAGGAAACATGCCAAAACATTTACAGTGATTATCTCTGAGTAGTGTGGATTTTGACTGTTTCATTTGCTTATGTATACTTTTCTGTGCTTTTCAAAATTTGCAAAATGGGCCGTTAACATTTAGAGTCTCTGCAGGAAATAGATGTCAAGATCCGAGAGAAGTGCAGAGCATTCAACAAAGAATGCTGTTTGCAGAGGTTCAGAGTTAAGGTCACTGTATCTGTCCTGAGAAGTGAGGTGACCCTGCAGTAGCAAACAACCCCAGAAATCCCAGCTTATCTCTCCCTCATGCTGCATGTCTAGAAAGTTTCCTGGGCTCTGGCCTGTGTTCCTTTGCCTTCCCTCTGGGGTCTGGAGGAACTGTCTCTATGAAATGCTGTCAGTCACTGGGACAAAAGAAAGAAAGCTCTGCTGATTCTTCACTGTTCATCCACATGTCAGGAAAAGTCACATAGCCTGCTCGATGAGGAAGCCAGAAAGCACAGTCCTGATTCATACCAATAGAAAGAACTCCAGTGTTTGGCAAACAGCTCTAATAACTACCAAGGAACCAATAAGATACAGCAGAGCTGGTAGCAGCCTTTGGTCTGTACTTTGAAAGTGAAATCAAGGCTGGCAGGGAGGAAGGGAATAACCGTGCTTCTTTTTCCTTCCACTGATCTGATTTTCTGATGGTGCACCCAGTCAGAATCCAGGGGTCACGGGAGCGTAGGCAACACCATCACCACGGGCAGCAACCTTGGGCACAGATATAATAGGAAAAAAAGAATGTTTCTGGAGGTACGGCCAGCCTTATTTTTGCAACCAAATAATAAGGTGTTATTTACATAAAAATACAGCTCAGCAGACTAGCAATATAGAAGCATCAGTCTACACGCCTTCACTTGGCATTGACTCTGAACCAGCCTTGGCCTCAGCTCTAGGAGTGATTTACCAGACACTAGTTGTGCTTTTGAGGAGTTATGGGCTACGTTGGGGAGAGAGACACCTAACCAACAATCAAAACACAGGGCGATATAATGGAATATGATTCAGCCTCAAAAAAGAAGGAAATCCTTCATTTGCAGCAACATGGATGGAATTATGCTAAAGTGAAATAAGCAAGACAAAGAAGGACAAATACTGCTGAGTGCCATTTAGATCTGGAATGTTTTTAAAGAGCGAGAGAGAGAAAAAAAGCACAATTCATAGAAACAGAGTAGAATGGTGGTTTCCAGGGCAGGGAGTTGGAGGAAATACAGGGAAATGTTGGTAAAATGACATAAACTATCCATTATCAGATGAATAAAGTCTGAGGATAGGATATAAAACACGGTGACTATATTTGTATAACTAAACTTGGCTGAGAGTGGAACTTACATGTTCTAACCAAGAGGTTTTAAAAAGGTAACAATGTGAGGGAAGGGATGTGTTGATTACCCGGAAGGGGGGCGGGGAGTGGAAATCCTTTCACGGTGTATCCGTTTAGCAAATCGTCGTGGTGTACACTTGAACATATTGCAGTTTTGTCAGTTATACCTTCATATAGCTAGAAGAAAAGCAAATGCAGATCACTGGGTGGTGTGTTGGAAATGAGGACAGGGTGTTTTGAAAGCCGTCTGAGGGCTCACCACTGACAAGTCTTCCCAATTGTCCAGGTAAAGCCAGTTCCCTCTGTCTCTGCTCAGCTGTCCCACCTGCCGACTGAGCCTTCTCAATTCCCAGCTCAGAGCCATGAAGCCCCCAGGACAATAGACGACTGCGCCAGGAAAGACAAGATTCGTGATTTTGGCTTGGATTTTTACTAAGATGAGTATGGAGGACACACTCTCACCAGATATGATTTATTTTGGTCCATGCTGGCTTGGAGAAGGCGTGGGGCTCAGAGGTGTGTGTTGATTTGCCAGGTCGGTCCTCACACGCTTGAGTGTGTAAATACACTTGTGCCCCCGCACCCACACATACCCCTTCCTCTCTGCACTGCTCCGTCTTCACTCAGCAGACCTGAAACTTGCCTTTCTTGCCTGGTGGAGAAAATGTTCATGCCACTGTGCTCCCCCATTAGCTGATGAATTATGAACCACCTGACACATCTGAAATCATAAAGAAATTCAATTTAAGTTTCTGCACACAGTTCAAAGTCCTTTTTTCATCTGTCCTTTGCTCACATCTATTGTACATCGTAGTAGGTTTTGCAGAGGAATGAGCAACAAATGTTGGAGTTTTGCATCAAGTGGATATTAACTAATACTCTTTGCTGCTTTCCATAGAGACAGATTTCTTTTAGTCTTTCATTCTCCCCTTTCCGTGTGTGTGTCTGTGTGTGTGTTTAATATCCAGAAGCAATAAACAACGCATCAGCCCAAGAGGAGAAACCAATTGCCATCTTTAATTCATTTCCACTAATGGGATGGATGCAGAGGACTCCAAAGGATGAACAAAGAATTCAGTGCCTCCCTAATGGCCTGTGTTTCATTTAAGTGAAGAGCCACCCATATGTTTCAACTTTGTCTCTTTTTTAAAAAATAAAATTTTAAAACTTTTTGTTAAAAGTCTTTATTGAATTTGTTATAATATTCCTTCTATTTTATGTTTTGTTTTTTGGCCAAGAAGCATGTGAAATCTTAGTTCCTTGATCAGGGATCAAACCTGCACCCCCTGCATTGGAAGGAGAAGTCTTAACCACTGAATTGCCAAATCAGATCAGATCAGATCAGTTGCTCAGTCGTGTCCGACTCTTTGCAACCCCATGAATCACAGCACACCAGGCCTCCCTGTCCATCACCAACTCCCGGAGTTCACTGAGACTCACGTCTATCAAGTCAGTGATGCCATCCAGACATCTCATCCTCTGTCGTCCCCTTCTCCTCTTGCCCCCAATCCCTCCCAGCATCAGAGTCTTTTCCAATGAGTCAACTCTTTGCATAAGGTGGCCAAAGAATTGCCAGAGATGAACCTAAATTTGTCTCTTAAAGGCTCCCTTTCGGGAGTTAGTATGGGGAACTCTTTGTAGCAGTTAGAATTTGGTCAGAAAAATAACTTGCGTGTGCATGCAGGCTCGGTCGTGTCCGACTCTGTGACCCCCATGGACTGTAGCTCACCACAGGCTCCTCTGTCCATGGAATTTTCAGGTCAAGAATACTGGAATGGGTGGCCATTTCCTATTTTAGGGGATTTTCCTAACCCAAGGTTCTAACATGAGTCTCCTGTGTCTCCAGCATTGGCAGGAGGATTCTTTGCTGCTGAGCCACCTGGGTAGTCCCTAAAAATGACAGTCATTCATAAATTCCTGGCATGAAGATTTTTTCAATACCTACACTTTTCACTTTGTCATAATTGCAGATTCATATGTAAGAGACACAATACAGAGCTATACCCCGTACATGTCACCCAGTTTCTTGTGATGATAACATCCTGCAAAACTATAGTGTACTATCTGGATGCATGCAACACATCTTAGATTTCCGGTTTCATTTGTGCTCATTTGTGTGTCAGTGTGTGTGTGTATTTTGGGTTTCCAAGTGGCTCCGTGGTAAAGAATCCACTTGCTATTGCAGGAGATATGGATTCAATCACTGGGTCGGGAAGATCCCCTGGAGGAGGAAATGGCAACCCACTCCAGTATTCTTGCTTAGGAAATCCCATGGACAGAGGAGCTTGGTGGGCTACAGTCCATAGGGTTGCAGAGTCAGACGTGTCTTAGTGACTAAACAACAATAATGTGTATGTATGTAGTTCTGTGCAACTTTATAACATGTGTGTGTCCATCACCACAGACAAGATACAGAGGAGTTTGCAAGGACCCCTGTGTGGCTTTTTTTTGCCACACCCACTCCCCTCCTGCCCCTCCCCACCCCACCCTCCCTAACACCTGGATTTACTCACCTGTTTTCCATTTCTATAATTCTTTTGTTTCAGGAATGTTACATACATGGATTGATGCAGTTTGGAAACCTCTTACAGTGCGCTTTTTTTTTTTTTCCCACTCAGCATCATTCCCTAAAGATTCATACAAACCAATGCAGGTATGAAGAGTTTGTTTTGTTTTATTTCTAATTATGTTCCATGGTATGGATGATGCATCATAGTTTATTCAGCTATTCATCCATCGAGGGACATCTGAGTTGTTCTGGACTATTAGGAATAAAGCTTTCTTAAGCATGTACATACAGGTTTTTGCACAAACACAAGTTTTCATTTCTGTAATGTAAATACCCCAAAGTATAATTTCTGGGTCACATGGTAATTACAAGTTTCGTTTTAAAAGAATCTGCCAAGCTGTTTTCTAGGGTTGTGTACTGCTTTACACTCCCACCACAGTGTATGAGGAAACCGGTTTCTCCTAATATTCTCCAGCCTTTGGGGTCGTCATAAATTTTCATTCTTCTGTTCTAATGGATGTGCAGTAATATCTCATTGTGGTTTTAATTTGATTTCCGTAATGGCTAACGACATTGAGCATCTTTTCACGTGCTTAGTTGCCATCTGGCTATCTTTTTTGGTGAAATGTCTGTTCATGTTTTTTTGCCCATTTTCTAACTGGATTCTTTTTGTTTTGTTTTGTTTTGTTTTTTCACTGTTGAATTTTGAGAGTTCTTTATATATCCTAGATATTTTGAGTTCTTTGTGGCATATGAGACTTGCAAATATTTTCTGCCATCTACAGCTTGTCATTTCATCCACAGAATGAAAGCTTGTAATTTGGATGAGGTATACTTTACCAATTTTTCTTTTTATGGATCACATTTTTAGGTGTCGAATCTAAGACCTCTTTGCTTAACCCCAGGTCCTGAAGATTTTCTCTGTTTCCATCTAAATGTATCATAGTTTCACATTTTACAATTAAGTCCATGATCCACTCTGAGTTACCTTTTGTGAGCTTTGGATTAAGGTTTATTTTTTACTATGGATGTCCACTCAGCACCATCTGCTGAAAGGCTGTATCCTTCCACCTTTGAATTGTTTTACACTTTTGTCAAAGATCATTTGGATATTTTGTGTCCCTCTGTTTCCGTACCTCGATTCTGTTTCATTGATTTTTGTGTCTATCCCTCAGACAATACCACACTGTCCTGATTATTCTAGGTATCTAGTAAGGTTTAATGTTGAGTAGAATGATTCCTCCTGCTTTAACCTTTTTCAAGATATGATAGCTAGTCTAGGACCTTTGCCTTTGTATATAAATTTAGAATTAGCTTGCTTATGTCTTTAAAAAAAAGCTGTATTAGGTGTTTTAATGTAGGGAACTAGAAGCTTATATAGCCATTTGGAGTCATGAAGGTAGCAGGATGGTCCTCTGAGTATCTCAGCAGTAGTGTTAAAGCAGGAACTTGGGAAGGCCCACCCAGGGGTCCTTATAAATCTCAAGAATCTCAGGAAGGCTCTTACCAACTTCCTCCATTTGCTGCACCAAAATATTATAAGGTACTCTAAGTCAACTTGGAGTAGCCTTGACCTCCAGGGTGCTTCAGTTTTTACCTGTCACTGTCCCTGGAGGCCACGGCCTCCCTTCTCAGAGGTTGACTCAAACCCAGACCCAGGATGGAAGGGCATCCTCCTTGAACTGCAGAGGACACTCTTGAAGTGGTCAGCCATCGACCCCTGACGGCTTAGCACCGTGTGGAGTTTTGAACTTGTCCGGTGTCTGTGCTGTTGGTCAGGAAGATGCTGTGGAAGAGAGAAGTCTTCTGGATCGATCTCCTCCCCATCTTCTCATGGAGCACTTTTCAGAGGCTCAGAGTCATCTGGAAGAAGATCCCTAAAACCCAGGAAGGGTGCTCTCCACAGATTCATTCATTCACTGTCTCGGGGGAAAGGTGTGTCCATCGGCTAAGTAGACAGTGAGGTGGACATCCCAGTGGAGGTGGGGCGACAGGCAGGTGAGCTGGCCATTTCAGTGGCATCAGGAGTGCTGTGGGGAAGGGATGCTGGGCCATGTAGGGCGTGTGTAGAGATGGTAGCGTGTTTGTGTTGGGGAGGATGCTGCAGAAAAAGTTCTGCTGAGACCTGAAGGTGCCCTGAAGTGGACCAAGAGGAGAGGGCACCTGAGAGATTTTACTGGAAGCGAGGAGGAAGGCTGGGGATGTGGCCACACTACAGGCTGAGATGCAGACCCCGGCTGCTCCTTGGCCCCAGGAAGCCCACTGACAACTCCAGTCTCCCAAGGAAAGACTGGAAACTAGGTTGGACCTGATTTCTGTGGTTCCTTTCTGCAATTTTGGGAATCAAGTACTTTGTGTTTTAAAAGCAACTGTTAGGTGATGTCATTTGGGGCTTCTCCTGGCCCTCCCCTCTAGAACCCAGCAACACCCTTTAGAGCCACAATGAAGACTGAGGAGGCGCCTATGAAGAAAGCACAATATTGTAGATCACACTTGTTCTACACCAAGTGAAACATTGCTTTACCACGTACGGCTCTCACATGAATGACATGTCAGTTCTAATTTGTGACAGGGAGCTAAGTTAATCTGGCTCCAGCCCTCACAAGGCCACGCACAGCACGTCCCAGA
The DNA here is from genome assembly GCF_027580195.1 of Bos mutus. Lineage (NCBI taxonomy): Eukaryota > Metazoa > Chordata > Mammalia > Artiodactyla > Bovidae > Bos > Bos mutus. Next base: position 61,142,270 of record NC_091637.1, read on the forward strand.
GAATAATAGTGCAATTGTTCAGGTGTCAGTGCAGCGGAGCTGAGAGCTGGGCTGTCTGTGGCTCTGTGCCCCCATGTAACAAGGGTGTCCGTGTTGTACAAACTGCTGGGCAGTGGGGCAGTTCTTAGTGGTGACTACAACTCAATAGAATGGGAAAAACTAGAGATCTCTTCAAAAAAATAAAGGACAGAAATGATATGGACCTAACAGAACCAGAAGATATTAAGAGGAGGTGGCAAGAATACACAGAAGCACTATACAAAAAAGATCTTCATGACCCAGATAACGACGATAGCATGATCACTCACCTAGAGCTAGACATCCTGGAATGCGAAGTCAAGTGGGCCTTAGGAAGCATCACTACAAACAAAGCTAGTGGAGGTGATGGAATTCCAGCTGAGCTATTTCAAATCCTAAATGATGATGCTGTGAAAGTGCTGCACTCAATATGCCAGAAAATCTGGAAAATTCAGCAGTGGCCACAGGACTGGAAAGGGTCAGTTTTCATTCCAATCCCAAAGATGGGCAATGCCAAAGAATGCTCAAGCTACCGCATAATTGCACTCATCTCACACACTAGCAAAGTAATGCTCAAAATTCTCCAAGCTAGGCTTCAACAGTATGTGAACTGAGAACTTCCAGATGTTCAAGATGAATTTAGAAAAGGGAGAGGAACCAGAGATCAAGTTGCCAATATCAGTTGGATCATAGAAAAAGCAAGAGAGTTCCAGAAAAACATCTACTTCTGTTTCATTGACTACCTCAAAACCTTTGTGTGGATCACAATAAACTGTGGAAAATTCTTCAAGAGATGGAAATATGAGAACATGTGACCTGCCTCCTGAGAAATCTGTATGCAGGTCAAGAAGCCACAGTGAGAACTGGACATGGAACAAGAGACTGGTTCCAATCGGGAAAGGAGTGAGTCAAGGCTGTATATTGTCACCCTGCTTATGTAACTTATATGCAGAGTACATCATGAGAAATGCTGGGCTGGATGAAGCACAAGCTAGAATCAAGATTGCTGGGAGAAATATTAATAACCTTAGATATGCAGATGACACCACCCTTATGACAGAAAGCAAAGAGGAACCAAAGAGCATCTTGATGAAAGTGAAAGAAGAGAACGAAAAACCTGGCTTAAAAATCAACATTCAAAAAACTAAGATCATGGCATCTAGTCCCATCACTCCATGGCAAATAGATGGGCAAATGATGGGAACCAGTGACAGACTTTTCTTTTTGGGGGGCTCCAAAATCACTGCAGATGGTAACTGCAGCCATGAAGGTAAAAGATGCTTTTTCCTTGGAAGAAAAGCTATGACCAACCTAGACAGCACATCAAAAAGCAGAGACATTATTTTGCTTACAAATGTCCATCTAGTCAAATCTATGGTTCTTCTAGTGGTCATTTATGGATGTGAGATTTGGACCATAAAGAAAACTGAGCACCGAAGAATTGATGCTTTTGAACTCTACAGTTTGAAAAGACTCTTGAGAGTCCCTTGGACTGCAAGGAGATCCAACCATTCAATCCTAAAGGAAATCAGTCCTGATGATTCATTGAAAGGACTGATGCTGAAGCTGAAGCTCCAATACTTTGGCCACCTGATGCCAAGAGCTGACTCATTGGAAAAGACCCTGATGCTGGGAAAGATTGAAGGCGGGAGGAGGAGGGCCAACAGAGGATGAGATGATCGGATGGCAACACTAACTTGAAGGACATGAATTTGCGCAAGCTCTGGAATTTGGTGATGAACAGGGAGGCCTGGCATGCTGCAGTCCACGGAGTCACAAAGAGTTGGACACAACTAAGCAACTAAACTGAACTGAACTGAGGAGGGAGACATGTCCTTCGAGAAACATTTGGGCTGCGTACCTTCACTTCCATGACCCCAGGCTCTTCTTCAGTGGTCAAGCCAAGGTCATGGTCTCAGGCTGTTTCTCCCCTGAGCCAAGGTCAGCTAGTTGAGGGCAACAGTGGAGCTTATGACCTACTCAGTACTCACTGGAAACACCCAGGATGGTGGCTCAACTGAGGAGCAGTGGGACCATGTGAGGGTCAATATTTAAATGCGTGGATGGAGTAGTTACTCCCAGGACAAGCTGCTTCTTTTCACAAGAATCTGCAGGGCTACCGCAGAGGAGGGGCTTTGGGTAGACAATTTAATTCCCACCCCAAGAGGATTATACTCTGGATTTGTTTCTTGGGGTTTACTTGGAAGCTTACAACAACAGAAAATTATTATTTGACAGTTCTGGAAGCCAGAAGTCTGAAATCAGGGCATCAGCAGGTTCCTCCTAAAGGCTCTGTTGCTGTTGTTTAGTCGCTAAGTCTTGTCTGACTCTTTGTCGACCCCATGGACTATATCCCACCAGGCTCCTCTGTCCATGGGATTTCTCAGGCAAGACTATTGGAGCAGGTTGCCACTTCCTTCTTCAGGAGTCTTCCCAGCACAGGGATTGAACCTGCATCACCTGCATTGGCAGGCAGATTCTATACCACTGTGCCACAGGGAATTCTGTAATAAGATATGAAGGAGCATCTATCCCATGTCTCTCTCCTAGTTTCCAGTAGTTGATTGAAATCCTTAAAATTCCTTAGGCTACAGCTTCATTGTTCCAATTTCTGTTTCTATCTTCATATGGCTTTCCTTCCTTCTGCATTTCTTCTCTTCTCTTCTTTTATAACAACCCTTGTCCCTGAATTTAGGGCTTACCCTGATCCAGAATGACCCCATCTCAAGATCCTTAATTATATCTGCAAAGACCAAAGAAGGTCACATTCATTGGTTGCAGGAGGACATATCTTGGGTAACCTTCCATCCCACCTCAGCCTCCAATGTCCTCAGGTGTGGTTGGCTATCTGACTTGCTTTGGTCAATGTAACACTGAGCAAGAAGGATGGATATTTCTTCTGAGCAGAAGCTTTAAGCACCATTGCATGATTCTGCCATGCTCTCGTTCTATCCTCAGGAGAACAGTGTATTCCAAAGGGAACATATTTATTGGTCTGGAGTGAAAAAGACACACATATGGAGCTAAGCAATGGACCCTAATGAATAACAGGAGAAATCTCCTTTTGTGGTATGTTCACTGCAAAATAACCTAGAAAAGCCAATTCAAATATGCATGCTGAGTTTATGAGGTGCATTTTGGGCAATCATGCAGCACCTCTTCAAGTCCCAAGGCATCACTTCAGGTTTGAGGTGGCCTAACTCCTCTTCCATCTATCAGCTACCTTTGCTTTTCTTCTTGAGACAGGCTTCCCACAACTTCCTTTTTACTGGTTCCCAGTTGTGTGAAGAAGAAATTGTAAGCTTTTATGATGATTGAGGAGTAGAAGAGCTTCAAAACCAAAGGAAGAAATAAAAGTTCTGGCGTGTGAACAAGTTGGGAATCCTCATGGTCCTTCCCTGGGGCTTCTGACTCCTCCTGAGACTGTCTCTCATGGTCCCTCAGTCCTCTGGGCTGGCCTACCATTTTCTCCCTCATTCCTCCAGGCCAGCAGTGCTTACCTGCTCCTACTCTGAGTGAATTAGGCTCCTCTTGACCCCTCAGTCTCTACACTACATTTATTCCAAATGGCACCTCCCCCCTTTCTATCTCCTACATCACACTGCCTGGGCTGAAGCCACCATCCTCTACCACCTGACCTACTTCCAGAGCCTCCTAACAAGCCTTCTGTCTCAACTCTCACTCCGACTAGGTGCACAGGAACTATTTCTAAACGATAAAGAGGTGGCAAGAATACACAGAAGAACTGTACAAAAAGATCTTTACGACCCAGATAATCACGATGGTGTGATCACGCACCTGGAGCCAGGCGTCCTGGAATGTGAAATCAAGTGGGCCTTAGGAAGCATCACTACGAACAAAGCTAGTGGAGGTGATGGAATTCCGGTTGAGCTATTTCAAATCCTGAAAGATGATGCTCTGAAAGTGCTGCACTCAATATGCCAGCAAATTTGGAAAACTCAGCAGTGGCCGCAGGACTGGAAAAGGTCAGTTTTCATTCCAATCCCAAAGAAAGGCAATGCCAAAGAATACTCAAACTACCGCACAATTGTACTTATCTCACATGCTAGTAAAGTAATGCTTAAAATTCTCCAAGCCAGGCTTCAATAATACGTGAACTGTGAACTTCCAGATGTTCAAGCTGGTTTTAAAAAAGGGAGAGGAACCAGAGATCAAATTGCCAACATCCACTGGATCATGGAAAAAGCAAGAGAGTTCCAGAAAAACATCTATTTCTGCTTTATTGACTATGCCAACTCCTTTGACTGTGTGAATCACAATAAACTGTGGAAAATTCTGAAAGAGATAGGAATACCCGACCACCTGACCTGCCTCTTGAGAAATCTGTATGCAGGTCAGGAAGCAACAGTTAGGACTGCACATGGAACAACAGACTGGTTCCAAATAGGAAAAGGAGTACGTCAAGGCTGTATATTGTCACCCTGCTTATTTAACTTATATACAGAGTACATCATGAGAAACACTGGGCTGGAGGAAGCACAAGCTGGAATCAAGATTGCCGGGAGAAATATCAATAACCTCAGATATGCAGATGACACCACCCTTATGGCAGAAAGTGAAGAAGAACTAGAGAGCCTCTTGATGAAAGTGAAAGAGGAGAGTGAAAAAGTTTGCTTAAAGCTCAACATTCAGAAAATGAAGATCATGGCATCTGGTCCCATTACTTCATGGCAAATAGATGAAGAAACAGTGGCTGACTTTATTTTTTGGGGGCTCCAAAATCACTGCAGATGATGACTGCAGCCATGAAATTAAAAGATGCTTTTTCCTTGGAAGGAAAGTTATGACCAACCTAGATAGCATATTAAAAAGCAGAGACATTACTTTGCCAACAAAGGTCCGTCTAGTCAAGGCTATTGTTTTTCCAGTGGTCATGTATGGATGTGAGAGTTGGACTATAAAGAAAGCTGAGTGCAGAAGAATTATGCTTTTGAACTGTGGTGTTGGAAAAGACTCTTGAGAGTCTCTTGGACTTCAAGGAGATCCAACCAGTCCATCGTAGAGGAGACCAGTCCTGGGTGTTCATTGGAAGGACTGATGCTGAAGCTGAAACTCCAATCCTTTGGCCACCTGATGCTGGGAAAGATTGAGGGCAGGAGGAGAAGGGGATGACAGAGGATGAGATGATTGGATGGCATCACCGACTTGATGGACGTGAGTTTGGGTAGACTCTGGGAGTTGGTAATGGACAGGGAGGCCTGGTGTGCTACGGTTCATTGGGTTGCAAAGTGTTGGACACGACTGAATGACTGAACTGATGAGGGTCAGATTTTATTCCAGGCTAGAGCACTATGTTTTTTTTGGAGGATACAGACCCCAAACATGTAAAATAGAAGTTGATTAATTTTGAATCCCAAAGGGAACAAATGGAGGACTGAGCTGGAAAAGGGTGGGTTCCAGTAGCTAGGGGTGGAGGTGGCGGTGGCTTCTCCAAGGAGGTCACGTGTAAGTGGAGATGACAATGCAGATAAGGGAAGATGAAGCTTGACCTGGAAACAGGATAGGAGGCGAATAGCTGAGTGAGTTGGATCTGCCATTGAGAATTTCTCCCCACAGTGACCTAACAGATACCAAGGATACTTTGCTGTAGGATGTCCTGGAGTCCCTGCCCCATGAGCCCTCTCCAGGAGAAGTTTGCTCCCAGGAGCAGCAGCAGCTTTGTATTTTGGGTCACTATTGAGAACACTGGTTATTTTGGTTGCTTTCCTGGATATGTGGCCCCCAGAGCTGTGAGCTGATACTGGAGTGTTGTTTTAAGCTCCTACATTTGTGGTGATTTCTTACACAGCCTAGAAAAACTAACACTCTCAGATGAACCATAACACTCAAGTGCGGCTGTTTTACAGCTGAGAAAACCAAGGCCCAGCATAGTTGGCTATCTTGCCCAACATCAGCCTTTTGGTGGCAGGGAAGGGACTTGAACTGAATTCTTCTAAGCTCCTGGTCTGTTGCCTGCCATGCAGTCACGTGTATTTACATCGAAGAGTCCTGGGTACATATGTCTTATTTAAATTACTCAACCAATTTGATCAATTTAGTTATTTGAAGGTGCAGAAATTGCTCAAAATAATGGCAAAAGGAGTATGCACTGTTATGGCCTTCACTGGCCCTTAATAGACAAGTTGAGATCAAGCCAGTGTGTTACTTACTTGATGGCCAGTCTGAGAAGTCCTGTGTCTTTGGTTCTTCTTACAGCTACAAAGGTGACAGGTCTTATGGTTTATTGATATCATGTAATGAGTTTGGTCTAACTGGCATTATGGTAACAGTTCAGTTCAGTTGCTCAATCATATCTGACTCTTTGTGATCCCATGGACTGCAGCACGCCAGGCTTCCCTGTCCATCACCAAATCCCAGAGCTTGCTCAAACTCATGTCCATCAAGTCAGTGATGCCATCCAAACATCTCATCCTCTGTTGTCCCCTTCTCCTCCCACCTTCAATCTTTCCCAGCATCAGGGTCTTTCCCAATGAGTCAGTTCTTTGTATCAGGTGGCCAAGAGTATTGGAGCTTTAACTTCAACATCAGTCCTTCCAATGAATATTCAGGACTGATTTCCTTTAGGATTGACTGGTTGGATCTCCTTGCAGTCCAAGAGACTCTCAAGAATCTTCTCCAACGCCATAGTTCAAAAGCATAATTCTTTGGTGCTCAGCTTTCTTCATGGTCCAACTCTCACATCCATACATGACTACTAGAAAAACCAAAGCTTTGACTAGATGGACCTTTGTTGACAAAGTAATGTCTCTACTTTTTACTATGCTGTCTAGGTTGGTCATAACTTTTCTTCCAAGGAGCAAACATCTTTTAATTTCATGGCTGCAGTCACCATCTGCAGTGATTTTGGAGCCCCCTCAAAATAAAGTCTGTCACTGTTTCCAATATTTCCCCATCTATTTGTCATGGAGTGATGGGACTGGATGCCATGATCTTAGTTTTTTGAATGTCGATTTTTAAGCCAACTTTTTCACTCTCCTCTTTCACTTTCATCAAGAGGCTATTAAGTTCCTCTTTGCTTTCTGCCATAAGGTGGTGTCATCTACATATCTAAGGTTATTAATATTTCTCCCAGCAATCTTGATTCCAGCTTGTGCTTCATCCAGCCCAGCATTTCACATGTTATACTCTGCATAGAAGTTAAATAAGCAGGGTGACAATACACAGCCTTGACATACTCTTTTCCCTATTTGGAACCAGTCTGTTGTTTCATGTCCAGTTCTAGCTGTTGCTTCTTGACCTGCATGCAGATTTCTCAAGAGGCAGGTCAAGTGGTCTGTTATTTCCATCTCTTGAAGAATTTTCCACAGTCTGTTGTGATCAACACACTCAAAGGTTTTGGTATAGTCAATAAAGCAGAAGTAGTTGTTTTTCTGGAACTCTCTTGCTTTTTCGATGATCCAATGGATGTTGGCAATTTGATCTCTGGTTCCTCTGCCTTTTCTAGATCCAACTTGAACATCTGGAAGTTCATGGTTCATGTACTATTGAAGCCTGCCTTGGAGAATTTTAAGCATTACTTTGCTAGTGTGTGAGATAAGTGCAATCATGTGGTAGTATGAACATTCTTTGGCATTGCCCATCTTTGGGATTGGAATGAAAACTGACCTTTTCCAGTCCTGTGGCCATTGCTGAATTTTCCAGATTTTCTGGTATATTGAGTGCAGCACTTTAACAGCATCATTTTTTAGGATTTGAAACAGCTCAGCTGGAATTCCATCACCTCCACTAGCTTTGTTCGTAGTGATGCTTCCTAAAGCCCACTTGATTTCGCATGATTACAATAATTTCTAGTAAATTGGAAGGAAATGGCAAAAGCTAAATGATGATCTTGTTATTGTTGACTTATCAAGTTGTGTCCAACTCTATTGTGACCCGATGGATTATAGCCCACTAGGCTCCTCTGTCCATGGGATTTCCCAGGCAAAAATATTTAAATAGGTTGCCATTTCCTTCTCAAGGGGATCTTCCCAGGAATCAAACCTGCATCTCCTGCATTAGGCAGGTAGGTTCTTTACCACTGAGCCACCAGAGAAGCCCTAAATAATGATCATATATATGCTATTCATGTAATTTGTCTTCTTAAAGCCACCTTTCTTTAATGAGCACAGCAGTGAATTTCAATTGAATTTGAGTCACAGCCCCAAATAATTCATCCCCACATCTCTACCTGTGTCTGAGTCCGCAAAGCAGGACACATGTGGAGTGTGCGCCTTTATTGTTGAAATTCCATAATCTCCAAGGCACTCCTGACCAGAAGTAGCTCGTTATTAAAATATAATATTACATTTATGGGTGATGATGATTTTAATTCAGGGCTCCGTTGACTTACACAAGGAGGCCCCAACTCTTTCAGACGCCACACTCCATTCTTCCACAGTAAAGTTAATTTATACCATGATGATAAAAAATGTGATTTATTTTACAACAGATCAGTAATTGTGCTCTACAAATAAGTTCGTAATGATAATCAACAGCATTTTCAACATAATTTAATTTGTCTTCTCCCGAGAGGTAGTTAAATGCAGTAATAATAACACCAGTGTTATGGACTCCGCAGCAGTTAATCATAGTCTGAATATGCAGACAGCCCCAATATTGTATTGACAGAAATTAAATTAACCATCAGCTTGGGCAATCAGTGGCTATACAGCTATTAAAAGCAATAAAGGCAACAAACCCCAACCGTTGCCAATTACATTTTGACATATACAAGGGAAAGGACAGAGGCGTTGATGTGAGATTTCTATTTCAGTGAAAATAGGACAGGAGAGTAGAACCTTGGACTAACCCTCGATAAAGGGCCTCTTCTCCGAGGGGGAGGTATTGTGATGCGTGGACCCTACCATTTGTTTTCTTTTGGTTAAAAGATGAAATTGAGTGGTCAGTATTCACAGTTTTTTCAATTTTAAGACCTCTCTCTAATCCAGCTTGTGTTTTCGTGCTCCTACCACCGTTTCCTGGTTTTCTGTCCTAATTCTGTGACTTTGGACACAGGCACATGATCAGGACTCAATTTTAAGGAGGTGGGGTGTGCAGGGTAGAAAGGAAAGTGAAAGAAATGGAGTACGTGAGTGCTTATGCTGATTCTTATTTCATAAGCACAATGATGCTGTATCGAGACAGTGTTTCACGGTTTTCTGGGGGAGATTCTGAGCTGGTTTAATTTAGTGCTGAACCAAATACCAGCACTGAGGTGGAGTTCTTTCCTTCTTTCTTTAGTTCCCCCTTTTTCCCTTCCTTCTTTCTATACTTGTCTGGCATGCCACCGTCATTACTGGGGGAGACTCGATCATTGCTAGCCTTTGAGGTGAACAGTTGTCCATAACAGGTTGATTGTACAGTGGGCCTGGCTGAACCACGGACTCCAGATGGGTTTATCCCACTGAAGCATCAATGGGCACCATATTGGCTGTGGTTGATGAGCAGGAGCTCTTGCTGGACATTGGTGGCAGGTTTGCTGGTCACTGACATTGGGAAAGTACTCTCAGCTGGGGACCATCTGTGGACCTGGATGCGGCTCTTATGAAGCTCTGTGGTGCTGAGAACAGATGAGATCTCAGGTTGAGTTTGGGTGCGGTCTGGAGGCTAATTTGATCTGTCTATTCTCTTTCCGAGATCCCTGGACCTCTCTTTCCCTTGTGATCTGATGCCTGTCTCCTTCCTACAGGCTGGAAGTTTGAGAATGGCAAATTTGCTTGACTCTTGTGGCAGACAAAATATTGATAACCCTCTTCTCCAAAATGTCCACATCTTTATAGTCAGAACCTGTGGATATGATATCTTACACGGTCAAAAAGGACTTTGGGCTTCCCTGGTGGCTCAGTGGCAAAGAATATGCTTGCCAATGCAGGAGACATGGGTTTGATCCCTGGGTTGAGAAGATTCTCTGGAGAAAGAAATGACAACCCAATCCAGTATTCTTGCATGGGAAATCCCATGGACAGAGGAGCCTGGTGGGCTACAGTCCACGAAGTCACAAAAGAGTTGGACGCGACTTAGTGACTAAACAACAGCAACAAAAAGGACTGCGGGTGTGATTAAGGACCTTGAGATGGATTATCTAAGTGGATCCAAGGTCATTACAAAGGTCTTTATAAGAGGGAGCGAGGTGGTTCAGAGAGAAGAAGGAGATGTGATGTTGGAAGCAGAGGGAGAGGAGGAGATGTGATGATGATGAGTCAGAGAGAAATTTGAAGATGCTCCCTTGATGGAGGAAGGGACTATGAGCCAAGGAATGCAGGTGGAAACTCTACAGGCTGAAAAAAGGCAAGGAAATGGAGCCCTTCCAAGACCCTCAGAGGGAACAAGATTTTACTGAATCCTTGATTTAAGCCCAGTGCAACTCATGTCAGACTTCTGACCTCTAAATTGTGAGATAATAAATATGTGTTCTTTTCATCACTGGAGAAAGTTGCTCAGTCATGTCTGACTCTTTGCAACCCCATGGACTATACAGTCCATGGAATTCTCCAGGCCAGAATACTGGAGTGGGTAGCCTTTCCCTTCTCCAGGGGATCTTCCCAACCCAGGGATCAAACCCAGGTCTCTTCCATTGCAGGTAGATTCTTTACCAGCTGAGCCACAAGGGAAGCCCTTTTCATCATTAAATCTGTGGTAATTTGTTTTGGGAGCTATAGGAAACAAATACAGCTCATCTTTTTTTAAATTGATTTTTTACTGAAGTATAGCTGAATGCAACCATGTAATTTTAAAAATGCGACTTTTTGGAAGGAAAGCTATGACAAAGCTAGACAGCATATTAAAAAGCAGAGACATCACTTTGCTGACAAAGGTCCATCTAGTCAAAGCTACTATTTTTCCAGTAGTCATGTACGGATGTGAGTGCATGTGTGCATGCTAAGTTTCTTCGGTCATGTTTGACTCTTTGCAATCCCATGGACCGTAGCCTCCCAGGCTCCCCTGTCCATGTAATTCTTCAGGCAAGAATACTGGAGTGGGCTGCCATGCTCTCCTCCAGGGGATCTTCCTGACCCAGTGATTGAACACAAGTCTCCTGTGGCTCCTGCATGGCAGGCAGATTCTTTACTGTGGAGCCAGCAAGAAAGTCCTTGTATGGATGTGAGAGTTGGACCATAAAGAAGACTTAATGACAAAGAATTGATGCCTTTGAAGTGTGGTGCTGGAGAAGCCTCTTGAGAGTCACTTGGACAGCAAGGAGATCAAACCAGTCAATCCTAAAGAAAATCAACCCTGAATATTCATTGGAAGGACTGATGCTGAAGCTGAAGCTCCAATATTTTGGATCAGTTCAGTTCAGTTCAGTTGCTCAGTCATGTCAGACTCTTTGCAACCCCATGAATCACAGCACACCAGGCCTCCCTGTCCATCACCAACTCCTGGAGCTCATTCAAACTCGTGTCCATCGAGTCGGTGATGCCATCCAGCCATCTCATCCTCTGTTGTCCCCTTCTCCTCCTGCCCCCAACCCCTCCCAACATCAGAGTCTTTTCCAATGAGTCAACTCTTCACATGAGGTGGCCAAAGTATTGGAGTTTCAGCTTCAACATTAGTCCTTCCAATGAACACCCAGGACTGATCTCCTTTAGGATGGACTGGTCTCCTTGCAGCCCAAGGGACTCTCAAGAGTCTTCTCCAACACCACAGTTCAAAAGCATCAATTCTTCGGTGCTCAGCTTTCTTCACAGTCCAACTCTCACATCCATACATGGCCACTGGAAAAACCACAGCCTTGACTAGACGGATCTTTGTTGGCAAAGTAATGTCTCTGCTTTTTAATATGCTATCTAGGTTGGTCATAACTTTCCTTCCAAGGAGTAAGCATCTTTTAATTTCATGGCTTCAGTCACCATCTGCAGTGATTTTGGAGCCCCCAAAAATAAAGTCTGACACTGTTTCTACTGTTTTCCCATCTATTTGCCATGAAGTATGGGACCAGATGCCATGATCTTCGTTTTCTGAATGTTGAGCTTTAAGCCAACTTTTTCACTCTCCTTTTTCACTTTCATCAAGAGGCTTTTGAGTTCCTCTTCACTTTCTGCCATAAGGGTGGTGTCATCTGCATATCTGAGGTTATTGATATTTCTCCCAGCAATCTTGATTCCAGCTTGTGCTTCTTCCAGCCCAGCATTTCTCATGATGTACAAAGCTATCTCATTGGAAAAGGCCCTGATGCTGGGAAAGATTGAAGGCAGGAGGAGAAGGGAGTGACAGAGGATGAGATGGTTGAATGGCATCACCCACTCAGTGGACATGAGTTTGAGCAAACTCTGGGAGATAGTGAAGGACAGGGAAGCCTTGGCATGCTGCAGTCCATGGGGTCACAAATAGTCGGATACAACTTACTCACTGAGCAGCAACAATAGTTGAACTACATGTTGTGTTATTTACTGCTGTACAAAAAAATGGCTCAGTTATACATATTATATTCTTTTTCATTATGGTTTATCACAGGATATTGAAAATACAACTCATCTTTTAAAATATCTATTACTTATAAAATACAAGCATACCTCATCTTATTGTGCCTGCCTTAGAAAGCTCACTGACCCCTTCCCAGAGTCTTCAGGAAGGATTAGGGGCAGGGGGCGCCCACAGCTTCAGGCTTCTTACTCCTGCTTTCAGTAGGACCACCTGCTATACTGGGTTGCATTTTTTGGCCATGAACAAAGGCAAAAAGAAGTCTGAAGCACACTGATACAATGTGGCCCCATTATACACGCAGGGACACAGGTCTTACAGAGGAACAGGGACTGGGGAAGAGTCAGGACTGGAGCCCAGTGTCCCAACTCCACTTCTGTGCTCGTTTCACAGTTCGTGTACTCATCCACATGAGCTCAGCTCCTCAGTGGGCCTGCTCAAGTCCTCTGTCTCTTCAGCAAGAAGTTCAGTTCTCACAGTCCTCCAAAACCTCACAGAAAACAAGGACGCAGGTGCTGGCCCCGGAGCCTGCAGGATGAGGAATGGTTTGTGACATTTGCAAAATCATTAGTCAATTTTTCATCAGGTAAGGAAAACTCAAGATTCTTTCCTTCCAGGTAATACCACTTAGAAACTCCACTGTGAAATGAGTGGTGTTTTGGGGCATATTCAATCGATTTTTCTTTTGCCTTTGCCGCCAGTTAAGGTCTTGGAAGCTGGGACAAGCAGAAAAGGGGAAAAGGAAGTGTCCTTTGGGAATATTTCATTTCAATGTTTTTCAAAAGTGCACCTTGCAATGCATTGAAGATACAGTGGTGGGAGGTGTGGTCCCTGCCTCCAGGCAGTTTTAATCTGAAAGAGGCATTGGTGGTAAACAAACCCGGATAACAGGATGGTCCATTCTAGACGCAGAGCCAGAAGGTGGTTTCAGAGTCCAGGGGAGGGTCATCAAGCTGGTCTGGGGGCTTGCCCGTATTTCCTGCCCAATCAAGATTACTTGGCGGGTCCTTTCAGCAGCAGAGGATGCATCTCTGACCCTGTCTGGATTTTGCCACAGGAATGTATCAAAACAAGCCCCTTGCTCAATCTCTAGAAACTAATCCCACTTGGATATATTTTGTTTATTTTGTACATTTATGTGACTATAGATATTGACTACACAGTATGATTTGGTCTGAGTTTCTTCAGAGTTCTTGACTTTAAAAAATGACTATGATTTCAATTCTAAGCATTGCTCATCTACAGAGGTTAAGGTCCTTTTTGAAAAATGACCTTAACATGGAAATTTTATTTATAAAAGGAAATTCAAGTGATTTATGACCTCTGGATTTATGAGCTTTAAAAAAGACACACCCAACAGAAGCTAGACAGCTTTGAGCTGGTATTGGACTTGAAATTTAACCTGTGAATCAGCTTGGAGTTCTGAGTCAAGAATATAATCTTCTATCTTCCTTTTGCAAGCCTTGGGGACTTGACATTAAATCATTTCAGCTTCTTATGATTTATGAAAGAACAATCAACTTAAACCTTAAAGAAAATAAAAACGTTTGTGACATTTATATAATTATTGGTCAAACTCAGTTTGATCTTTAATTCAAGGAATGACTTGGATTCATATATTATAGAAACATGACAATAGTGAAAGTATTTGTCAGTAATAAAATGCATTTTAAGGCAATATATTGGACCCTTAAGAGTATCAAGAGGGCATAATGTGAGAGGCTGGCATGGGGGTGGGATTTTTATGTGGTTCCTTGGCTTACACTGATAAGGGGTCAATGTATCGAGGTAATGCCATGAATTGATCCAGGAAGATGTTTTCTAGATTATGGAGACCTTCAGGATCAAGGAGCATAACTCTTTCTTTCAGCAGATAAAGCAAATGAAACTCAAAATGGTTAGATGGCATGTCTGGAACTGCACAGATGATTCCGGAAAATGATGTCAAGCAGATTTGTCAGACAGCTCGTTATGGTATCCCATTTAGGTAGATCTTTCAGACCATAATGCGATTATCTCAATTTATTTTTCCAGCCAATACCCAGCACCCACCATGTGCCTAAATGTGCCAGGCTCAGAGGATATAGAGACAGATTAATACGGCAACACCTGATGTCAGGAAGGCTGCAATCTGGTTTACTTATGTCCCAACTATAACTTAACAGAAAAAAAATCATTGTGTCAGGCTAGTTGGGAAGTGCAGTTTGATGGATGAGAGAGAGTCCATATATTTGGAGAGAGCAGGTTCAGGTAAATACAAATTCAGTGCATATAATCTGGTTTTGACATGGGTCTGAAGGCCGGGAGGAAGACACAGGGGCTGATGTTCCTTGTGAAGGATCAAGGGGATGAAAGCAAAGAGTTTTCAGATTAGAGATGTGAGTTTAGCATGAACACATTGTGCTGTTCCAGCAAGTGGAGGAGAAGCAGAAGCAGCTGGGCGATTGTCATGATAAAGAGCTTGGATTCATGTATTAGGTCAAGGTTGGCAGACTATGGCTTGTGGCCCAAACCTGGCCCACCACTTGCTTTTATCAATAAAGTTTTATTGGAACACAGACCCTCCTGTTAATTTTGATATCGCCCTGGCTGTGTTCACAAATACAGTGGCAGAGTTAAATAGCCATGATGGAGACCTCGTAGCCAGCCAAGCCTGAAATATTTGCTCTCTGGCCTTTTAAGAAAGAATTATCTGTCTCCTTTGTATCCACCAAGCAGATCCAGGTGGAATTTCAAAAGGAAAGAAGAATCTGGGGGTATTTAAAGTGTACACTGGATGGGAAGGATCAGAGAAAGGTTTTCCTGTGACTCTTTTCCTCTTTCTTCTATCTGGCATCAGTGGTATGCTGTTAAATGTTTAACAGTCTGCTTTTTGTGGTGGGGGGAACCCACATCTGATTTATAGAGTTTGCTGATTTCTATGGTATAAATACTCCCACCAGAGCTGATTTTAAACTACTGGAATGAGGTCACTGAATGCACATCTGGATGAGACGTGTACAGTCAGCCTGGCACCCACTGTACACAGGCCCAGTAATTCAGCCAGCAAGCCTGGAAGCCCTCAGAGAGACAAGTAACAGAAAGCTCTCACTTCTTCAGTGTCCCTGCTACAAGAACCAGAACTTTTCTGCTCAGAGAGCCTGTTGCCAGGAACAGACACTGATGCTGACTAACGTAGCAGAAGAAAAACCTGTTGGAAGCATACGGAAGCGTCCACAGAGAGGAAGGAAAAGACAAATGGCTGATTTTCTCCGAAGATTAGAAATGGGATCACACTGGGACCCAACAGTGGTTTCTTCACTTTGTTTTAATTTTATTAGAGCATAGTTGATTTCTAACGTTGTGTTGGTTTCAGGTGTACAACAGAGTTAGTTATATATATGTAAATGCATGTACATATATATATATCCACTCTTTTTCAGATTGTTTTTTCATATAGGTTATCACAGAGTATTGAGTAAGGCTCCCTATGCTATACAGTAGGTCCTTGTTAATTATCTATTTTATATATAGTAGTGTGTGTGTATGTGTTCAATTGCTCAGTTGCTTCTGACTCTTTGAGACCCTACGGACTGACTGTAGCCCGCCAGGCTCCTCTGTCCATAAGATTTTCCAGGCAAAAATACTGGAGTGGGTTGCCATTTCCTCCTCCAGGGGATCTTCCCAACCCGGGGACTGAATGCATCTCCTTTGTCTCCTGCATTGTAGGCACATTCTTTACGGCTGATCCAACTGGGGAAGCCTATATATAGTTGTGAGTGTATGCTAATCCGAACTCTGGAATTATTTCTCCCCACCATGTTTCCTCTTTGGTAACCATACGTTTATTTCTGGTATCTGTAAGTCTGTTTCTCTTTTGTAAATAAGTTAATCCATATCATTTTTTAAAAATTAGATGCCACCAATAAATGATGTCACATGATATTTGTTTTTCTCCGTCTGACTTACTTTGTTCAGTGTGATTATCCCTAGGTCAGATGGTCTCTTTGTAGGAAGGGTCACCAGATGATGCTGATGGCAGTTGGCAGGTAAGAACCTTTGTGCTGGGCTGCATTTGGTTTAACTGACATGCCAACCTGAGTGCTACAAATGGATTAAGTTAAATCCGGTATCCAACATTTCTTATAGGAATGCCTACTGCATGCTGAGTGCTGGGATACAAATATAAGTTTAAAAAAATATATCACCCTCAAGTCATTGAAAATTAAGGAAGAAGAGGAGCAAATATACAGGCAACTATAATTCAGTGTGGTGGTAGATAGGGCTGTATGCTGTG
This sequence comes from Bos mutus, assembly GCF_027580195.1. Taxonomy (NCBI): domain Eukaryota; kingdom Metazoa; phylum Chordata; class Mammalia; order Artiodactyla; family Bovidae; genus Bos; species Bos mutus. The sequence goes on from NC_091637.1 coordinate 61,158,984, forward strand.
TGATCCTGCCAGCTCAGAGCCCAGTGTCCTGGGACCTGCTCTTCTCCCATATGTGCCTTCTGAAAGCTACATTTCCACTGAAGCTTCTAATAAAGGATCACATAAAACATGGATTAAAATTTTATTTCTGCATCTTTTGTGGAAGAAACTGCTCATTGACTGGCCTGCTGCATAGAAACTCCCATAATCAATTCCCCTAAAACTTTGCATGTCAGTCGTTCAGTCATGCCTGTCTCTTTACAACCCTATGGGCTGCAGCCCAGCAGGCTCCTCTATCCATGGCATTCTCCAGGCAAGAACACTGGAGTGGATGCTCTATTATTAAATGCTGTGCTACAACTTTTGTCAGACCATGACGTATTAGTGACTTCTTCTGTTTCCCTTTTTGTCTTGCCTGCTAGGAAACTCCCACTTGATTAACTTTAGCATATCACTACTGTCACCACTGGAGAAGGCACTGGCACCCCACTCCAGTACTCTTGCCTGGAAAATCTCATGGACAGAGGAGCCTGGTAGGCTGCAGTCCATGGGGTCGCTAAGAGTCAGATATGACTGAGCGACTTCACTTTCACTCTTCACTTTCATGCATTGGAGAAGGAAATGGCAACCCACTCCAATGTTCTTGCCTGGAGAATCCCAGGGACAGTGGAGCCTGGTGGGCTGCCCTCTATGGGGTCGCACAGAGTTGGACACGACTGAAGCGACTTAGCAGCAGCAGTAACCATCACCATACCTGTCCTAGATTTTTGTTTTGTTTTGTTTTTTTGTCCTAGATTTTTAATGCAATTCTCTATCTACTATAACTAGATGAATTTCTGGTTCTCTTCTATCTGTGTCTTTTAAAGAAGATGGGTTGAAATTCTTTGTGTATGTAAGCTATATATAATAAGTACAGGAATGAAGTTGAAAATTTAGTTATCCTGGCATCATTTTATGAGTGCAGATTCTGGGTCTGATAAGATTTCTAGAGCTGAATTTTCTTCACTGGTAAACAGTTTTAAATGGACAACTTGTAAATTACATGATGGAACTATACAAGCATACAAGTGCTTATGTTACAAGGAAGAACAAAATTTGACTCCATGTTAGATCTTTTCTTTTACTTTAACCTTTGCTTCTCATTGCTTTTGTTCAAAGAATACTAAAAGAATACTGTACATACATAATGGTCTGTCTCTAGGAAACTTACCCCTTTGCCTGAATGTAAAAATCAAAGTACCCTTTGTTCAGGACCCTGTCCATCTGTGGGTGGCTACAAGAAGGAAGAAATTAACACATACCCCTCGAGGCTGTCCATTCCAGGAGATATTTGCAAAACTTGTGACCTTTTACTTTACTTTCTCACCTCTTCCCTTCCTCTCTGTTCCATAAAAGAACCTGGCATCCAGACCCAGATAAGATGGTTATTTTGAGACATTAGTCTGCCATCTTCTTGGTCAGCCAGCTTTCTGAAGAAAGCTGTTATTCCTTACCTCAACATCTCACTTCTGATTTATTGGCCTGTCGTGTGGCCAGTAGGGCAAGCTTGGACCCAGTAACACTTATGCCAAAGTCACTGCTGCCCTTTCCCCCACCTCTGTAGTTAATCCAGCAATTCTCCAATTTGCTTGCTTTGATCACTGCTCCCAACTCCCTCCTCCCATCTGAGTCCCTTTGGAATATAAACCTCAGCACCTGATACTCCAGACTCTACTTGCCTCCTCTATGGTGAACGTGGGGTTCTGACTCTCAGGGGTCTCTCCAGGACACTGCACAGGCATTCCCCACCCCATTCCTGTAGTGATACTACTGCTTCCCACCCAGACCTCACACAGAACAAGTGGGCTGGCACTGCTTCCTGTCTGTTTTCCCAACAAGGTTCAGGCAGGAATATCCCAAGAAATGTTCTGAAGAATTTAAGAAATACTCTGATGTGGGAATTCACATTTGAGAGATGAGACTTGAAACAGAGAACACCTAGCATCAGCCCCATCTTCAGGGTCAGTGAGGAAGTTATCTCCCTGTATAAATGTCAGTCCAAAGTCATGAAATTTCACAGAAGGCAATAGAAGATGCTCTGGTCATTTGGATATCTTCTTAGGGACCTAAAGAATAAGTCATTGGAAACCAACTGAGACATGGGGCTATGTGAACCATCATTTTCCACCTTCCTTCCCTCTCAGCCACATTTTAATGCTTCCTCCTTCAAGGTCACTGCCTCATCTTTCTTTTGCAAGGTATTACCAATGAAGGATGAAGAAGCGTTGATGTATGGCATGGAAAGTTACATATCTGGTAACTGGATGGGCTATAGATTTCCTTCCCATCACATTGGTGCCCACCTCCTACCATCAAGGTGATTTGTTAGATGCGGGTTCTTTTCTGGGTAAAGGGGAATAGGTAGAAAGTGTTGTCATCAAACTGCAGGTCACTATGGTTTCTCTGGTTACCTTGCCTGGCAATGAAAAACAGGATTGTTATCTAGCAATGGCATGCTCCCCCCTTCTCCAGGCTCTAAAATATTAAACATATATGCTCACATGTACGCAGACATAAATAAAAAGCATCCATTGCTCATCTAGGCCAGAGACATTGCCAATATATAATCAGCCAGGAGATTTTTTTTTCTGGGTGATATTTCCTTCCTTACAAACATCTACCCATATATTACTTCAATGACAGCAGAATTCATATTACAAGCGCTTTTATTTTCTGTAACAGTTACCCAAAGAAGTTTCCTGCCTTGCTGAGTGGCGGCTTTGCATGCGCGGACGTAAGGCCACGGCTGATTCTCTGTTATGACATCTTTCTTCCCTGATGAGGAAAGACAGGATATTTCTCTGGTTTCTCTGTCACTGGTGAGTTTTCCTCCCTCTTCCTCCATGAAGATATATGTCATAACAGAGATCAGCAGCCAGGTAATTTCTCTTTCTCTGTGCAGAAGATATAAACATTGCCAATTGCTGACAAGAGGCTGGTACAGAGAGGGCAGAAGATTCTACTTGCCACCTGCCATTTGGAAAATGGAGAGCTTGGAGAAGCGCCCAGTCCACTCAAGCAGCCTTGGTTCCCTGGAGTACCTCCCTCATTCCTGTGGGTGGCAGCTGTCCCCAGGCTGCTGTACTGACCGCTCAATTCCTCTCAGACTCATTTCCTCTAACAGAGCTCTTGCCTCTGATCTATCACCTCATCCATCCGACTTCTTGCTGATTATCTGTGCCTTCCTTCTGCACCTCTCCCCATCTTTACCCCCTTGTCTCTGACAAAAGGGTCTCTTTCCTCTTTTTCATGTCAAGCCTTGCTCTTATGTCCTTTTTTCCCCATATTTTAAAAAAGAATATCATTGAAATGTATTTAATTTATAATGTTGTGTTAATTTCTGCTGTATATCAGATTGATTTAGTTATATACACATATATTCTTTTTCATCTTTTCTATTATAATTTATCACAAAGTATTGAATATAGTTTCCTGTGCTATACAGTAGGGCCTTGTTGTTTTTCTATCTTATATATAATAGTTTCCATCTGCTAATTCCAAGGTCCCAGCCTTTCCTCCCATCCCACCCCTCTCCCTCTTGGCAACCACAAGTTTGTTCTCTATGTCTGTGAGTCCGTTTCTGATTTGTAGATATGTTCATACGTGTTGTATGTTAGATTTCACACATAAGGGACATCATATGGTATTCGTCTTTCTCCTTCTGACTTGCTTCACTTAGTATGATAATCTCCAGGTCCACTTTTGTGGCTGCAAATGGCCCTATTTCATTCTTTTCGATGACTGAATAATATTCCATTGTGGACTTCCCTGGTGGCTCAGTGGTAAAGAATCTGCCTACCAAGGCAGGAGACGTGGATTTGATCCTTGATCTGGAAAGATCCCCTGGAGAAGGAAATGACAACCTACTCCAGTATTCCCGCCTGAGAAATCCCATGCACAGAGAAGACTGGTGGACTATAGTACATGGGGCCGCAAAGAGTCAGACATGACTTAGCAATTGAATAACAACAACAAATATTCCATTGTATATATGCACCACATCTTCTCTATCCGTTCATCTGTCAATGGACATCAGGTTGTTTCCATGCCTTGTCTCTTGTGAATAGTGCTACTCATAAAGATACATGTTCTTTTCAAATTATAGTTTTGTCTGGGTATATGCCCAGGAGTGGGATTGCTGGATCATATTTACCCTTGGGTTCTTGATCTAGTCTCTTTATTCATTTTAGTACCTTATTTCATTCTGTTAAACCCATTCTTTCCAGCTTATATAACCTCTCCCAATTGGTCATCCATTGTTCTTACTTGCCATTCCAATGGACCATGTCCAATTAAGGCATAACCTCTCCTCCTTTCTCAATAATCACTTATCTCTTTTACTCATTATCTTACTTTACCTCCCAGTTCATATGCAATTGATGTCCTTTTCTTCAAGTTCTCTCCTTCACTTCGAAGATATTACCTTCTCCTGTTCTTTGCTTATTTCACTCACTACTCTTTCTCTTTCTGCCCCTTAAGTGGTCATGTACGGATGTGAGAGTTGGACTGTGAAGAAAGCTGAACGCCGAAGAATTGATGCTTTTGAACTGTGGTGTTGGAGAAGACTCTTGAGAGTCCCTTGGACTGCAAGGAGATCCAACCAGTCCATTCTGAAGGAGATCAGCCCTGGGATTTCTTTGGAGGGAATGATGCTGAAGCTGAAACTCCAATACTTTGGCCACCTCATGTGAAGATTTGACTCATTGGAAAAGACTCTGATGCTGGGAGGGATTGGAGGCAGGAGGAGAAGGGGACGACAGAGGATGAGATGGCTGGATGGCATCACCGACTTGATGGATGTGAGTCTGAGTGAACTCCGGGAGTTGGTGATGGACAGGGAGGCCTGGCGTGCTGCGATTCATGGGGTCGCAAAGAGTCGGACATGACTGAGCGACTGCACTGAACTGACTGAAGTTTAGGTTTTGTGCCAGCTGAGGTTAAATCCACCTGCAAGTAACATAATAACCATTGAACAGTGACTTAAACAAGGAGGAGTAAGAGACATCTGAAGGTGAGTAGAGACTGGCATTGTTTGCTCATCAGTGATGCCATGTTAGACCCTGAGTGGGCTGGCTTTCATTCACATACGTATCACCTCGTTCTTGAAAGACCACTGCCATCGAAGGCTTCATGTCCTCATGTGTGTGCTTACTAAGTCGCTTCAGTCGTGTCTGACTCTTTGCAACCCTATGGACCTTGGCCTGCCAAGCTCCTCTGTCCACAGGATTCTCCAGGGAAAATTACTGGAGTGGGTTGCCGTGCCCTCCTCCAGGGGATCTTCCTGACCCAGGGATCCACCCCACATCTGCATTGTCAGGTGGGTTCTTTATCACTAGCATCACCTGGGGAGTGCTCATGTCTTCACACCAGCATTCAAAGCAGGGAAGATGGACAAGTGCAAAAACCAGTTGTTTTTTAATCTTTCTAAGCAGCCCCAGCAGAACTTCCCTGTGTCTCACTGGACAGACTGTATTCTGGACTAATCTGCTCACCTTCAGATGTAAGAGAAGCTGGAAACAGGATGTACAGCAAATGGTAAAGGGATTGTCATCAATGTCATGGTGAACTGAACAAGATTCCTCCACTGGAGTTTTCTAAACTTATTTTTGTATACCAGTGCTGACTGGGGCTGGGAAAAGAGTGAGTCATTTCAGAGATCACCAGGTCACCATTTGTAGTGGGTTAAATTGTGTCCCTCAGAAATATCTGTCCAAGTCCTAACCTCCCATGCCTATGAACTGGAACTTATTTAGACAAGGTGTCTTTGCAGCTATAGCTAAACTAACCATTTCAAGACAAAACCACCCTGGATTTTGAGGGGACCCTGAAGTGAATGACCGGTGTCCTTAGAGTGACACAGCTAAGCCAAGGGTTAGCCAGAGCTGCCAGAAGCTGGAGGAGGTGAGAGAGGAACCTCCCCTTAAGCCTTTGGAGGGAAGGCAAACTTGCCAACACTTTGATTTTGGATTTCTGGGCTCTAGCACAGAGAGAATAAATTCCCATTGTTTTAAGCCACATAGTTTGTGACAATTTGTAATTGTCATTACAAATGACAGTTTGTAGGAAACTAGGAAACTAACATGACATTCTAGTAACTGAACCTCAAATTGAAGCTCTGTGAGCAAAGAAGACAAAATAGATGAGCAGTGGCTGGAGGGTGGACGAGAAATAGAAATCTACTCTGTCTCTGGCTGTTCTGTTTCAAGATATACTTCTCCAGATAGATTTCATCCACTCCTATGACCTCAGCTCTCAGCTTTGAGCCAGAGACCCTCCAGATGGTCTCTCTCCAGACCATCCACTACTCACCTGAGCTCCAGTTCCACTTTATATATGACTGTTGTTGTTCAGTTGCTAAGTCATGTCTGACTCTTTGTGACCTCATGGACTGTGGCACCCCAGGCTTCCCTGTCTTTCACTATCTCCCAGAGTTTGCTGAGATTCATATCCACTGAGTCGGTGATGCTATCTAAACATCTCATACTGCCCTCTTCTCTTTTTGCCTTGAATTTTATCCATCATCAGGGTCTTTTCCAATGAGCTGGCTCTTTGCATTAGGTGGCCAAAGTATTGGAACTTCAGCTTCAGCATCAGTCCTTATATATGATTGACTCCACATAAACATCTCGCAGACTCCACATGTCTTGAACCAAATTCATCTTTCTTCCTGAAACCAGTTCTATTTCTGTCTCATTGACCCCATTTCCTGAGCACATACTAGTGTTTCAGCCTCCTCTTACCTGGTGGAAGCACTAAGACCATCTAAGTGGGTTGGTCTTGGATTCTTGTCTTAAAACTGCATGATCCTTCCCAGTTCTACTTTCTGAATATTTTGTGGATTTCTTCTTCTTCCATATCTGCTCCCTCTAAGGTGTAATTTAAGCCTGTGTGTTCAGTGCCTGCCTTATTTAGTGTCAGTCACAGGGCACCAAGATGTCATCAGGACAACAGCTTATAGGCAGTATTTTAGCAACTACTAAATCTTTACATGTTTAACACTGTTGCTGCTGCTGCTGCTGCTAAGTCGCTTCAGTCGTGTCCAGCTCTGTGTGACTCCGTAGACGGCAGCCCACCAGACTCCACCATCCCTGGGATTCTCCAGGCAAGAACACTGGAGTGGGTTGACATTTCCTTCTCCAATGCATGAAAGTGAAAAGTGAAAGTGAAGTCGCTCAGTCGTGTCCGACTCTTAGCAACCCCATGGACTGCAGCCTACCGGGCTCCTCCGTCCATGGGATTTTCCAGGCAACAGTACTAGAGTGGGTTGCCATTGCCTTCTCCGTTAGTTATTCCAATTTGAAGCAAAGATTTCTCACTTTTCTTCTTTTAAGCTTCAGAGTCCATTTAGTTACAAAGACTCCTAAGTGTACAAAGCATGTTGATACAACATCTAACAGTCTGTTACAATTTACAACTGCTTAGTGTGAACGGGGATTTTTCTCTACTATGCGGGGTCAGGATGGAGGTAGGATGATTGATTCATAATCCCTACTTTCGTATTTTTGGTCTTTCAAAATAACCTCATTGTTAACATTGGCTGGCCTCCTGTTATAGGACATATACCATAAATACTAACTTGTAACAATCCCACGTCATCAGTTGCATAATTGGGGTCAGGTCTAAGTTTTTATGTGAAGAATATCAGTTGGCTGCTTAGAAAGGATAATATCATTGCCTTGTGAGAGAAGTCCTTTAAACTTTTGAAACCTCATTTCCCGGTAATTTCTCATATACCCAGAACTGGGCTTTTGTGGATAGTATTGCGTTTTCCCTTTAAATCTGTGTTTTCCATGCCTGTGCCCTGGCCGTTGCATGGGCTTGGAACACCCAACCCTCCAGCCCTCCTTAAAGCTCGGGGCCCAACGTCGGTGTTTATCCCTGGTCCGCTGTGACCTGCTCTGGGGACAGCAGCACAGGCAGCAGCAGTCCTCAGAAGTGTGGCGTGTTGGCGTAAGTCCTCTTGGAAGATGTTAGCTCTACCACAGCTCTACCATTAGCTGTACCACAGAGCTGCTGGGTGGGTGACCCACAAACTGGAGGACAATCATACCAAAGAAGCCTTCACACTGTTGTGATGCTTCCAGGCCCCACATCAGACTTGCCAATGTGTTGCTGTTGTTGAGTCGCTCAGTCATGTCCGACTCTTTGCGACCCCATGGACTGCAGCACACCAGGCTTCCCTGTCCTTCACCATCTCCTGGAGCTTGCTCAAATTCATGTCCATCACGTCGGTGATGCCATCCAACCATCTCATCCTCTGTCATTCCCTTCTCCTCCTGCCCTCAATGTTTCCCAGCATCAGGGTCTTTTCTAATGTGCTGGCTCTTCTCATCAGGTGGCCAAAGTATTGGAGCTTCAGTTTCAGCATCAGTCCTTCTAATGAATATTCAGGATTGATTTCCTTTAGGATCTACTGGTTTGATCACCTTGCTTTTCAAGGGACTCTCAAGAGTCTTCTCCATCAAACATGGCGATCCGGCAAAGGGACTGGGAATCCCCAGGGAACTTGACTTTGAAGGTGAGCAGGATTTGATTACAGAACTTTCACAGGACTGGGGGAAACAGAGGCTCTTTGAGGATTCAAACAAAACCTTGTGTGCACCAGGACCCAGGGGAAAGGAGAAGTGACCCCCACAAGAGAATAATAAGTCAATGTAGTTTTATCACTTTGCTATTACTTGCATAGTTGCTTCTACTTGTTAAGCTCACTCCCATAAGATAAAAGCCATGTTAATTTATTCACAATTATCATTTATTTACCCATTCATTATTTACAAATGTAAATAACAAAACAATAATAATAAAATGCAGGAACTTACAGTTTGTGGGAGATACAAACATATTTAAGCAAATGTGATATTGCATTGTTATGTTAACAGAGTTTGAGAAATGGAGCCCTTTGGGGTCATGGTAAGGAGAGAAGGAGTGAGGAGGCACCAGAGGGCCTGACATGGACTTGGGAGTGAGAGAGGGGTCCCAGAAGGAGTGATCTAAAGGAGGTGTGAAGGCCGGTAAAAAGCCGTATGTGATTCCTCTCTATGTGCCCTAGCATCCATCATGTGTCTGATAGATTGTTGTTGCTGTTTAGCTGCTAAATCATGTCTGACTCCTTGCGACCCCATGGACTGTAGCTGCTGGGCTCCTCTGTCCATGGAATTTCCCAGGCAAGAATACTGGAGTGGGTTGCCACTTCCCTCTCCAGAGGATCTTCCCTACATAAGGCTTGAACCCACGTCTCTTGCTTCTCCTGCATTGGGAGGTGAATTCTTTACCACTGAGCTACCTGGGAAGTCCCATTTGATAGACACTAAATGGTTATTACATATATAAATGTGTGGATGGATGAGCTGATGGTTGTTCAATCACTGGGTAAATGGAAGGATAGATGGATAGGTGGATAGATGAATGGGTGGGTGGATGGATAGATGGATGGGTGGTTGGGTAGATGGGTGGGTTCATAGGTGAATGGGTGGATGGATGGATGGGTAGATAGATAGATGTCTAGACTTGACAATATTTCCACTGGAGGAGATTCCCATTTGGAAAATATTTTCCAGCTGATATATTATACAAATCCCCCAAACTTTACATATTAAATATTCTGCATATAAATTTGGATGATATTTTAATAAAGAAAGAAAAGTTCCACTTACCCCATCAGCATATTTTGAGCCCTGAGTCCTGGGCTGGTTGCTAAGATCCCCAGGGAGCTCATCTCTGAGCAGTATGATAACAGCACAGAATCACAGACACTGTGGGTACAAGGACTCATGGAAGGAGAGAAACAGGGCCTCTGACTCCTGCAGTGAGACCTACTCTCCGATCCAGAGTGGCTTGGCACAGTTTCTCCTCTTTCAGGGCTCATCATGGTGCTGTTTAGTTGAGCATCTGTTTCCCGCTATGGAGGTTAAGCTCCACGAGGGCAAGCACCATGTCTGACTTTGCTCAGCATTTTCATTCCCCAGTACCAATTGCAGTGTCTGACAGGGCTTAGGTTTTCAGCAAATACACCAAGATTGGTTGAACAAATAAGACCCACAGAAGCTTCCCAGAGATGAACTGTGTTCTGGCAGACGAGGGAAGTTGTGTGGCTTGGAAAAGTCAGAAAGGATGTCCTGGCAAAAGCAGATGCAAAAGTTCAGGGGTTCAGGATGGAGGGGACACGTGTAGACCTGTGGCTCCATTCACATGGATGTATGGTAAAAACCATCAGAATATTGTAACTCTCCTCCACTTAAAATTAATTAACTAATTTAAAAGGTTCAGGGGGACAGTGCAAGCCATTTGGCCAGTCGGGGCACAGAGGGAGACGGGGGCGATGATGTGGGGAACAGGGTGGGCCTCTGGAGGCTGGACTGGGAGCATGGTGCAAGAGCAGCCTTTCCAAAAGGGGAGTGACAGCCTGTGTTTGTCCCTTTCCAGGGGTCCTCCTGGGTACCAAGTGGAAGAGAGATGGGCCAGGTCCTCCTGGGTTATCACAGAGAAACAGATTCTCCATCGGAGCAGAAGGGGTGGTCCTTGCTGTGAGATTCTTGAGCAAAGTCTAAATAAATCTGGGCCCCTCTGCTGTCCCAGCTGTGAGTTCAGAGTCTGCCTAGACCCCTCTGAGGTCCCAGCCGCTTCAAACCTGCTGGGACCTCAGTGTGAAAACCAGTTCTCTGTATGGTGAACCCACTAACATCCCCCTCAAGCATGGCCCTTGTGGATAATGGTTCTTTTAAAGCCACTCAGTGCTGTACTGACAGAAATTAAATTAGCCATCAGTGCGGGCAATCAGTGGCTATGGGGCTGTTAGAGGTAATAAAAGGCGATGCTCCTGAACCCCAGTCAATTATGCCCGACAAAGCGAGGGGAGGGGACAGTGGCTCCTGCTTGGAAAGGCTGTGTGAAGGCCTGTTCCCAAGGCACAGGTTCAAACCTCATCCCCTGCTCCCAAGGCACAGGTTCAAACTGTCCTTTCTATTTGGGACAGATACTGGGGGGTGACGTGCCCCTGTGGACACCGTTCTGGGGAGGGATGCTGAAGGCTTAGCAACTTTGGGGGTACTGGGGTAGAATCAAGGCTCCCAGGCAGTGTTGGGGGCCAGAGAGAATCGCTGGTCCCTCCTAACAGGGAAATCTATGGGAATGGAAACTTCTACTCAGCTCCTGGCTTACTGTGAAACTCAGGGCAAGGGCGGTCACACTCTGACCTCAGACTCCTCATTCCCCCAGTAAACATGCTGGAAACTGGGCCCCTAGAACCCTTTGATCATTTTGAGATGATTTATGCTGGGCACGTGGGGGCTTCCCTGTTGGCTCAGCAATAAAGAATCAGTCTGCCAAAGCAGAAGTTGCAGAAGACCTGGTTTCGATCCCTGGGTCAGGAAGATCCCTTGGAGAAGGAAACGGCACCCCACTCTAGTATTGCTGTCCAGGAAATCCCAAGGACTGAGGATTCTGGTGGGCTACAGTCCATGGGGTCACAGAGTCACACACCATTCAGCAACTAAACAGCAGCAAATGCTCAGCACTAGCTGAGTGGAGGTTCAAGATGTGTTCTTTTCCTTCCCATGATGAGGGGCAGAGCCGGACTCTGACAGTGACTTTGCCTCTATCCTCTTGCACTGGTTCTAGACCAGGGGCCTGGACCCCCCTCTGCCACAGTTCTAGGGAATCATCCACCTATTCTGTATGTCAAGGGAAGCAGCAGGCAGAAGGGAAAAAGCAACAGCTGGAGAGCTGGAAGGCTTAGGTCTGTTTCTTGAGTCTGTTCATGTGTGTGTGGTTGGATGAGCAAGAGGACTTCTCTGACCTTCTGTCTCCTCTTCTATGAAAGGGCTTGCAGTGAGAATTAAATAAAACCCATATATTCAGTCCTGCTTTAAAGCCTGTTGTGAAAACACCAATTTGCTCCAATACAATCGAGCTAGTCGTGCCCAACAATGGAGCCCAGCTTGGATTTCTTGTTTGTATACACGTGATTTCAGCCTTGAGCACTAGGGGAAACAGAAGAGATTCAGGACCAGGGTGGATGGAGCCACATAGGAACACACACCACATGCTTGCCCCTCTAGCATCCTTTAGCTCCCTCAGCTCCCGGTGTGCATAGAGTCACGTCCATCCATAGCCAGCCTTCCCACCAACTCCAAATAACCAGCACCCCCACTGTTCCCAGTAACTCAGAAACCAATTTCCTTCCAATGCCCACATGCACAGGTAAACTTCAAGGTCATTTCTTTCAGAAAAAAAAATACCATATTTTATTGTAGTATTCATGCATTTCTTAAAGCTGTGTATAAAGCTTTTGCTATAATTTTTAAAAATTCTTATCTATTAAAAAATAAAGGTGAGACAAGGTCGCAAAGAGTTGGACAGGACTGAGTGACTCAACTGAACTCTATGTAGAATCTTAAAACTAAAAGATACAAATGAACTTGCATACAAAACAGAAATAGACCTCCAGACATAGAAAGCAAACCAAAGGGTTTGCTGCTGCTGCTGCTGCTAAGTCGCGTCAGTTGTGTCTGACTCTGTGCGACCCCATAGACAGCAGTCCACCAGGCACTGCCCCCCCACCCCCCACCCCGTCCCTGGGATTCTCCAGGAAAGAATACTGGAGTGGGTTGCCGTTTCCTTCTCTAATGCATGCAAGTGAAAAGTGAAAGTGAAAAGTGAAAGTGAAGTCGCTCAGTCGTGTCCGACTCTTAGTGACCCCATGGACTGCAGCCCACCAGGCTCCTCCGTCCATGGGCTTTTCCAGGCAAGAGTACTGGAATAGGTGCCATTGCCTTCTCCGAGGGGAAAGTTGGGGAGGGATAAATTAGGAGTTTGGGGTTAACATAAACACTGCTGTACATAACACAGATAACCAAAAAGACCTGCTACATTGCACAGGGAACTATGTTCAATATCTTGTGATGACCTATAAGGGAAAGAATCTGAAGAAGAACATAAGCATATATGTAACTGAATCACTGGGCTATACCCCTGAAACTCACAAAGCATTGTAAATCAACTGTACTTCAATAAAAACTAAAATAAAATAAAGGTAAGATTCACATAATACACAGATACAAGTGTGTGACTCTTTGTGACCCCATGAACTGTAGCCCCCAGTTTCCTCTGTCCATGGAGTTATCCAGACAAGAATACTGGAGTGGGTTGCCATTCCCTTCTTCAGGGAATCTTCCCAACCCAGGAATCAAACCTAGGTCTCCTGCATTGCTGGCAGATTCTTTACTGTCTGAACCACCAAGGAAGCCCAATGTAAACTGAACCACTTTTAAATGTAAAATTCTGTGGCATTTAGTACATTCACGATGTTGTTGCAACCGTTACCTATATTAAGTTCCAAAACATTTTAATCACCCCCCTGAAACATCATCATCTTATCTTCTTATTATGTGTTATTGACAACATTTGGGGATATGCAGCCTTAACCTTGTTTTCTTCACAAGTTCTGTAGTTTTTATTACGTCATTTTTCAAAGTAGATGGCTTTGCAGGAGAACTTACTCTACGTAAGACTTTATCTTCATATTTGGTGACACTGACTGTATTGGTCTATTAGTCTGCATTTTCAAGAGTAACAGAATCAAGAAGAGACAGAAATAGATATAGAAATATTAAATACAGGTAGGTTCTACTGATACAGTAAATACAATGAATAAAGATTATATACAATGGAATGTTACTCAGCCAAAAACAAGGAATGAAATATTTCCATTTGCAGCAACATGTATGGATCTAAAGAGGATCATAATGAGTGAAGTAGGTCAGACAGAAAAAGAAATATTTTATGCTGTCACTTATATGTGGGATCTGACAAATAATACAGATGAGTCTATTTACGAAACATACTCATAGACATAGAAAACAAACTTGTGTTTGCCAACGGGGAAAGTTGGGGTTGCAGGAGGGATAAATTAGGACTATGTTATTAACGGATACATGCTGTGCTGTGCTTAGTAGCTGAGTCATGTCCAACTCTTTGAGAGTTCATAGACTGTAGCCTGCCAGGCTCCTCTGTCCATGGGGATTCTCCAAGCAAGAATACTGAAGTGGGGTTGCCATGCCCTCCTCCAGGGGATCTTCCTAACCTAGGGATCAAACCAAGTCTCCCACATTGCAGGCAGATTCTTTACCATCTGAGCCACCAGGAAAGCCCCCAAAGATACATGCTACTGTACATAAAATAGGTAAATGATAAGGATTCACTGTATATCACAGCGAACTATATTGAATATCTTGTAATATCTGTAATGGAAAAGAATTTAAAACAAACTATACATACACATGTATACTGAATCATTTTGCTGTAAACCGGAAACTAACAAAATATTTAAATCAATAATCCTTCAATAAGAAGTATTATAATTTATTATATTATTATGTAAACTATTATATATGTATATTAAATGTTTCCATATTTCACCTGTGAAGACAGCCAATGGCAGAGTTTGGACATCTAAGCACCCATAACTGCATGAGCCAATTTCTTAAAGTAGATAGATGTGGAAACATTTAATATACATATGTAATAGTCTCTATAGTTTACATAACAATAAATTATAATCTTTCTTATTGAAGGATAACTGATTTAAATATTTTGTTAGTCTCAGGTGTATGGTCACTTACAGTCCAAGGGACTCTTGGGCATCTTCTCCAACACCACAGTCTGAAAGCATCAGTTCTTCAGTGCTCTGCTTTTTTTATGGTCCAAATCTAGCATCCATAAATGAATACTGGAAAAACCATAGCTTTTACTAGACAGACCCTTGTTGGCAAAGTGATGTCTTTGCTTTTTAATATGCTCTCTAGGTTTTTCATAGCTCTTCTTCCAAGGAGCAAGCGTCCTTTAATCTCACGGCTGCAGTCACTGTCCACAGTGATTTTGGAGCCCAAGAAAATAAAGTCTATCACTATTTGCATTTTTTCCTCATCTATTTGCTATGAAGTGATGAGACTGGATGCCATGATTTTAGTTTTTTGAATGTTGAGTTTTAAGCCAGCTTTAAGTCTCCTCTTTCACCTTCATCAAGAGGCTCTTCAGTTCCTCTTCACTTTCTACCGTGATGTCATCTACATATCTGAGGTTATTGATATTTCTCCCGGCAATCTTGATTTCAGCTTGTGCTTCTTCCAGCCCAGCGTTTCTCATGATGTACTCTGCATAGAAGTTAAATAAGCAGGGTGACAATACATATACTCCTTTTCCAATTTTGAACCAGTTCACTGTTTCATGTCTGGTTCTATCTGTTGCTTCTTGACCTGCATACAGGTTTCTCAGGAAGCAGGTAAGGTGGTCTGGTATTCCCATCTCTTTCAGAATTTTCCACAGTTTGTCTTTGATCCACACAGGCAAAGACTTTAGCATCGTCAGTGAAACAGAATGTGCTCTGGATGTGCCCTGAAAATGCTAGGTAACTTCCTGCTTAGTTATAACAGTAACAGGTTTACAATAAACACTTAAGGAATGACGTGCCCTCACGGTGATCTGTCTTGTGGCTACTTTGTATGGTCCTTCAAACTTTTATATTCCAGTGGCCAACCATGCTGAAAAATATATATATTCCCAGCTTTCATCACCTGAAATAATTTATTCTGTCCAAAGTAGAAAAAAAAATCATTTCAAAGTGATCTGGCCTCACCCTTAAGCTGAATGTGACCATGGTATTTACAAAAGAAGTAGAATTATTAGTAGGAGGAAAGTTTAACTGGTTGATTGAATTCATATCCTAATTTGGGCAGAAAATTAGCATTGCTTCATTTCCACCACTTGGAGGTAATAGCTTAGATGATAATAATACTAGTAATATTATCATTAATAATGATTACTGGGGGTCAGGGGTTATTCTAAGTTCTTTATATATATAAACTTATTTGATTCTTGTCACAGAGTGATATCTATTATTACGGGCACTTTACAGGACAGGGAACTTGCCTAAAACCACACAAGTGATAGGTGAGAAAGCTAGTCTCTAAACCAGGTGGAGTGTATATTCTGAATCACCATGCTTTACTGCTTCATTGAAGATCTTATCTCATACACTCACACGCACATACACACACATACACATACACATGCTATATACTTGACTCATGGTATCCTCTTCTAGCCCGAGGTCAGGGGTGGCGGTCAAGAGGAGCAACCCCATGTCCAAGGAGTGGTGGCTGTGTGGGCGCAGGAGGGCTGAGAGGAGCTACTCCACGTTCAAGGTCAGGAGGGGCGGCAGTGAGGAGATGCGCCTTGTCCAAGGTAAGAGAAACACAAGTAAGACGTTAGGTGTTGCAAGAGGGCATCAGAGGGCAGACACACTGAAACCATACTCACAGAAAACTAGTCAATCTAATCACACTAGGACCACAGCCTTGTCTAACTCAATGAAACTAAGCCATGCCTGTGGGCCACCCAAGATGGGCGGGTCATGGTGGAGAGGTCTGACAGAATGCGGTCCACTGGAGAAGGGAATGGGAAACCACCTCAGTATTCTTGCCTTGAGAACCCAGAAAGAATGAAGAGATGGAGCCAAAGCAAAAGCAATACCCAGCTGTGGATGTGACTGGTGATAGAAGCAAGGTCCAATGCTGTAAAGAGCAATATTGCATAGGAACCTGGAATGTTAGGTCCATGAATCAAGGCAAATTGGAAGTAGTCAAACAGGAGATGGCAAGAGTGAACATCAACATTCTAGGAATCAACGAACTAAAATGGACTGGAATGGGTGAATTTAACTCAGATGACCATTATATCTACTACTGCAGGCAGGAATCCCTTAGAAGAAATGGAGTAGCCATCATGGTCAACAAGAGTCCGAAATGCAGTACTTGGATGCAATCTCAAAAACGACAGAATAATCTTTGTTCATTTCCAAGGCAAACCATTCCATATCACAGTAATCCAAGTCTATGCCCCAACCAGTAACGCTAAAGAAGCTGAAGTTGAAAGGTTCTATGAAGACCTACAAGACTTTTTAGAACTAACACCCAAAAAAGATGTCCTTTTCATTATAGGGGACTGGAATGCAAAAGTAGGAAGTCAAGAAACACCTGGAGTAACAGGCAAATTTGGCCTTGGAATACGGAATGAAGCAGGGCAAAGGTTAATAGAGTTTTGCCAAGAGAACGCACTGGTTATAGCAAACACCTTCTTCCAACAACACAAGAGAAGACTCTACACATGGACATTACCAGATGGTCAACACCGAAATCAGATTGATTATAGTCTTTGCAGCCAAAGATGGAGAAGCTCTATACAGTCAGCAAAAACAAGACCAGGAACTCCTTATTGCCAAATTCAGAATTAAATTGAAAAAAGTAGGGAAAACCACTAGACCATTCAGGTATGACCTAAATCAAATCCCTTATCATTACACAGTGGAAGTTAGAAATAGATTTAAGGGACTAGATCTGATAGAGTGCCTGATGAACTATGGATGGAGGTTCGTAACATTGTACAGGAGACAGGGATCAAGACCATTCCCACGGAAAAGAAATGCAAAAAAGCAAAATGGCTGTCTGGGGAGGCCTTACAAATAGCTGTATAAAGAAGAGAAGTGAAAAGCAAAGGAGAAAAGGAAAGATATAAGCATCTGAAAGCAGAGTTCCAAAGAATAGCAAGGAGAGATAAGAAAGGCTTCCTCAGCGATCAATGCAAAGAAATAGAGGAAAACAACAGAATGGGAAGATCTAGAGATCTCTTCAAGAAAATTCGAGATACCAAGGGAACATTTCATGCAAAGATGGGCTCGATAAAGGACAGAAACAGTATGGACCTAACAGAAACAGAAGATATTAAGAAGAGGTGGCAAGAATACACAGAAGAACTGTTAAAAAAGATCTTCACGACCCAGATAATCACGATGGTGTGATCACTGACCTAGAGCCAGACATCCTGGAATGTGAAGTCAAGTGGACCTTAGAAAGCAACACTACGAACAAAGCTAGTGGAGGTGATGGAATTCCAGTTGAGCTATTCTAAATCCTGAAAGATGATGCTGTGAAAGTGCTGCACTCAATATGCCAGCAAATTTGGAAAACTCAGCAGTGGCCACAGGACTGGAAAAGGTCAGTTTTCTTTCCAATCCCAAAGAAAGGAAATGCCAAAGAATGCTCAAACTACCGCACAATTGCACTCATCTCACACGCTAGTAAAGTAATGCTCAAAATTCTCCAAGCCAGGCTTCAACAATACGTGAACCATGAACTTCCAGATGTTCAAGCTGGTTTTAGAAAAGGCAGAGGAACCAGAGATCAAATTGCCAACATCCGCTGGATCATGGAAAAAGCAAGAGAGTTCCAGAAAAACATCTATTTCTGCTTTATTGACTATGCCAAAGCCTTTGACTGTGTGGATCACAATAAACTGTGGAAAATTCTGAAAGAGATGGGAATACCAGACCACCTGACCTGCCTCTTTAGACACCTATATGCAGGTCAGGAAGCAAGGGTTAGAACTGGACATGGAACAACAGACTGGTTCCAAATAGGAAAAGGAGTACGTCAAGGCTGTATATTGTCACCCTGCTTGTTTAACTTCTATGCAGAGTACATCATGAGAAACGCTGGGCTGGAAGAAGCACAAGCTGGAATTAAGATTGCCGGGAGAAATATCAATCACCTCAGATATGCAGATGACACCACCCTTATGGCAGAAAGTGAAGAGGAACTGAAAGCCTCTTGATGAAAGTGCAAGAGGACAGTGAAAAAGTTGGCTTAAAGCTCAACATTCAGAAAACGAAGATCATGGCATCTGGTCCCATCACTTCATGGGAAATAGATTGGGGAAACAGTGCAAACAGTGTCAGACTTTATTTTTGGGGGCTCCAAAATGACTGCAGATGGTGATTACAGCCATGAAATTAAAAGATGCTTACTCTTTGGAAGGAAAGTTATGACCAACCTAGATAGCATATTCAAAAGCAGAGACATTACTTTGCCAAGAAAGGTCCGTCTAGTCAAGGCTATGGTTTTCCCTGTGGTCATGTATGGATGTGACAGTCGGACTGTGAAGAAGGCTGAGCGCCAAAGAATTGATGCTTTTGAACTGTGGTGTTGGAGAAGACTCTTGAGAGTCCCTTGGACTGCAAGGAGATCCAACCAGTCCATTCTGAAGGAGATCAGCCCTGGGATTTCTTTGGAAGGAATGATGCTAAAGCTGAAACTCCAGTATTTTGGCCACCTCATGCGAAGAGTTGACTCATTGGAAAAGACTGATGCTGGGAGGAATTGGGGGCAGGGGGAAAAGGGGACGACAGAGGATGAGATGGCTGGATGGCATCACCTCCTTGATGGATGTGAGTCTGGGTGAACTCCGGGAGTTGGTGATGGACAGGGAGGCCTGGCGTGCTGCCATTCATGGGGTCGCAGAGTCGGACACGACTGAGTGACTGAACTGACTGACTGATCCTCTTCTAAGCTCTGGAAGCTTCCTGGTTGCATTTGGCTCCTTCTGCAGCACGGGCAGAAAGGCAGGATGGTGGCACTCTGGGTTTCCTTCTTGACTCAGTCACAGCTCATGCGTGTGACCTTGAGTGAGTTATCTATCACCTCTGAGTCTTAGTTTTCCCATGTGTAGAATAAGGATAATAATGTTGCTGTGAGGATGTATAAGATTAAACGTGGGCACTGCATGTAGCAAGGTGCCTGGCCCACAGTCAACTCTCTGTAGAAGATAGTAGTCATTATGATGTATTATTGTTGTTGCAGTTTTCATTCAGTTCACTGTCGTCTCTGCCCTTGGACCTAGGATAGAACCTAGCCTCTTGCAAGCAGTTAATTAAAAGTTTGTTGGATGGAATATCTTTGGGTGAACTCAACATATCTTTCTATGCCTCATTCAAGGCAGATGACCATCCTTTTCAAATGGCAAGCTTAGGTTGGTTTGTTCCTTTATAAACGAATGTTAACAACAGTTGAAAATATGTGTTCAATATATTTTTTTGTGCTGCCAGTTCTTAGTCATCTTTTAATTAAAAGTACTTTTTATTGAATGTTAAACTGTCAAGATTGTCTTTGTGTGACGCGTGGGGGAGGTTGCCATGGAGAGGTTCATGTTGCCATGTGACTCGTGTCAGCCCCAGAATCAAAATGGTAACGGTCATGTCAATTCCGATAAAAAAAGGATCCCCAACAGCTTCATTAGAAAGGGGGAACTTTTATTTCTTCCTTTCTTGTCATTGTGCCAAGAATAACAGAAGGGGAAATATTGGATTTTGTAAAGAGACAGACAATGGGGCCAGCTGCCTGCACTGTTGATGGCGAGAAAGTTCATACCAATTTGCTGGAGGAGTCATGATGGCCCCCTTTTTCCGGATTGGCTGCGCCATGGGAGGCCTCTGTCTTTCTTCATTTCTTTTTTTCTGGGGTGTTTTCTCCCTCTCTTTCTCCTTTTTCCCTTCTTTCCTCCTTGCCTCCCTTCCTTCCTGTTGGAATTTGTTTTTTGGGCTTTGACCCAACGTCTCAGGTGGGTTGAGGGACCACGCCCTTCAGCCCTCCCTGATGGACTCACCCTGCCATGCCAGGTCCAGGGTCTTATCTGGGTCCTGCAGATTACAAACAAGGGCAGACTCACCTTGAGTGCTCCCAGCCAGCTCAGCTCTGGACAGAGCAAGACCATTGCCCCAGAACTTGAACTTTTACTTTGTGTCTGCAGACACAGGGACACAGCCATCATTGTGTTTCGGGGGCTTTGCTCTAGCCTAGATGCTGAGTGTCCTTGTCAGTGCCCACTGGCATATGATCTTCCCTTCTCCAGGAATACCCTTTCTCCTCCTTGCCACCTAGCCTATTGTTTCCAGATTTAGTTTTTAATTATTTTTTTGCAGACTGGCATAATGGTCAAGCGTATAGACCCTGGAGACCGAACACTTGTACTGCCACATGCCTGCTGAGTGACTTGTGTGCACTGATGACTCCTCTGTGCATGGATGCTCTGAGTCCCTGTAGGGGAAGGGAAGGTGGCTGTCTCCTCTCTTTACTGTCTGGGCCAGCAGGCTCTCTTGAATTCACTATACCTTTTTGGCACTGCCACGGTTTGTTACTACCATGTATCATGGGCTCAGAGTTTTAGTAGCTAGCGAACAGAGACTACGTCAGAGGATCAGCTGGCATTCTATGCAGGAAGGTATTATTTGTCCCAATGTTGACATTTAATGAGGTTGCATCTGCAAGGTTTTTCTCTCTTCTAAAGAGGGTTTTGCTCTTCGTTAATACCTCTGACTTCAGAGTCCCCTGGTCTGTTTGGCTGGATATTGCTGTTTAGTTGGTCGTGTCTGACTCTTTGCAACCGCACGGACTGTAACCCACCAGGCTCCTCTGTCCGTGGGATTTCCCAGGCAAGAATACTGGATTGGGTTGCCATTTCCTTCTCTAGGGATTTTCCTGACTCAGGGATTGAACATGCATTTCCTGAATTACAGATGGATTCTTAACCGTCTGAGCCACCAGGGAAGCCCATCTGGCTGGATGTGATCATTTGTTTTTCGAAATGATCTGGAATCCTTTCACTCAACCACTGAAATGGTTCAGTCTTGGCTACCTGAATGATTAGCTAATGAAGTAACCCTTTGCTCAGGTCCTGTGACATGTCCAGCACACATGTAGATCCTACAAGCTACACGATGGATTTAAAAATGGAAGCTAGGTATCTTGGGTACCTTTCCTGCTTGCGTCCAGCAGGAAAGATGTTAGGGGTCAAATTCTGTCCACCTCAAAGATGTCAATGTCTTGATTCCTCATACCTGAAAACGTGATCTTATTTGGAAATGAGGTCTTTGCTGATGATCAAGTTATAATGAGATTCTACTCCAATATGAGTCTGTTGTTACAGAAGTCTGGACACAGCGATAGACACACACGTGGAGACAATGCCACACGAAGAAGGCAGAGACTAGGTGATGAATCAACAAGCCAAGGAACAGCGATGACTGCCAGCAACCACGGAAACCAAAGAAGAGACCTCACAGCCCTGTTGACCCTGGATCTCAGACTTTCTGACTCCACAACTGGGGCACATTTCTGTTGTCTGAACCACTCAGTTTGCACTACTTGCTAATGGCAACTAAGAAATAATACATAAGACCTCACACAGGCCCAGAAAACCCCGATGTAAGGTGGCAGGTGTTAAATACCATGTGGGGTTGAGTGTCCCAAGAGCAGGCAGGAGGACGAAGGAACCTAGGAAGGCTTCCTGGAGGAGGCGGCACTGTGCTGGCCTTCAGAAGATGAGTCTGACTGAGATCTGTAGAAAAGAGTGGGAAATGTGGAGTGCAGCAGGAAATGTGAGGGCTAAGGATGTGGGTGACAGGCGTTTTCAAAAGCCTGGTTTATCTGATGGAATTCCCTTTTTCTGAAGTTACTTGTTGAATTAGGTGACAGTGTAACATCCAAAAAGAAACTTGATACAATTCCTTGATAAAGCTAACTCAGTCTTCTCCTGGGGCACTTTGACTTGGTTCCCTGGTAGGGGAACCAACTCTGGGAGTTGGTGAAGGACAGGGAAGCCTGGCATGCTGCAGTCCATGGGGTCACATTTGGATACGACTGAGTGACTGAACTGAACTGAAGGGGACTCAGGTCCCACATGCCATGCAGTGTAGCCAAAAATAAATAAAAGTAAAATAAAATATGGGCTTCCCTGGTGGCTCAGACAGTAAAGAAAATAAACTATATTACATGTGCATATATGTTAAAAAAGTAAATGAATCGGTTCTGAGATCTAAAGCTCATCAAAAAAAAAAAAACAAGGGGCACCCAGACTGCCTCCCCCTCCCTGATGTAGCCAGTTTTCCCCAGCTCTGCTCCCTCGGCGATGGGTCTGGTGATTTCTGATGGATCCTGGAAATTGCATGTGTCCCCAAAAGCTCTATAGGTATGAATTCCCCCCGCGCCCGCTGGTACCAGCTGTGTGCATGTGTTGGCGTGTCTGTAAGTTAAACTGATGTGTAACTGTGCACATTTGTCTGCAGCTGTGTATGTGCTGGGCCCGTGTGGTTACAGGTGTGCAGATGGGTGTTCCTGCATGAAGTGTCCGCAGGGTGAGGGGCGCGCTTGGGCTTGTACCCCTGCTGTATGCTGGGGTGGAGTTGTGTGTTGGTACTTGAGATGTGTATGTTCCTTATGTCTTTATGCAGGGGTGTGTGTGTGTGTGTGTGTGTGTTCATAACACGTCCTGTATATGTGTTTGGATATGTCTGTGGGGTGTCAGGGATTCATGTATATGTATGTGTGTGCATGTATGTATGTATGTATGTATGTGCACGAATATGTGTGTGCACATGAATGTACATGTGTATAGATGTGCACATGTGTGTATGTGTACATGTGTGTGCATTAATGTGTGTGTGCACACGCACACATGTGTGTGTTGTGTGTGGGGCATGCATGTGTGTGTGAATGTGTATATGCATGTATCTGTGTGTATGTGTGTATGCCGACTCATAGGAAAAGACCCTGATTTGGGGAAAGATTGAAGGCAGGAGAAGGGCACAACAGAGGATAAGAGGGTTGGATGGCATCACCGACTGGATGGACACGAGTTTGAGCAAACTCCGGGAGATGGTGATGGACAAGGAAGCCTGGCGTGCTGCACTCCATGGGGTTGCAAAGAGTCAGGCACGACTGAGCGACCGAACAGCAACAATGTGTGTATGCATGCGTGTGTGCACGGCTGTATGTGTGTGTGCATGTCTGTGCATGTGTGATCACATTAGAAGGTGTTAATCCATCTTCACCTTAGATTATTGCCTTTGGAGCCTTGCTCTTTCCAGATTGTTCCAACTTTCACCCAAACCAAACACTGCAACTTCATCTCCTTCCTTCTGGCCCGCCCTTGGAGCAGCTGCATTCTTCCCCCCTCCTTTCCTGCCCATGACATCATCCAACCCCTCAATGAGGGAAGGAGGAGATTTAAAAAAAAAAAAACCAGCCTCCCTGGCAACCAAAATACCTTTAAGTGTAGCATAATTACCACCGCTCTGCCCCTTTTCCCTCCCCCGCTGGGACAATTCCACAAACCCTACAACATACACTTAAATCTTCAACTTCTCAGAGACACTACACGCAGATGGGAAAGATTTGATTAAAATTACAGTGCTTTAGGTTCAACTTCACCTATTAAGAAAAAAAAAAAAAAGCAGATCGGGTGCTGGACTTTTTTTTTCCCTTCCCGGAGAAATAAGTAGGCCACGGTAATTACCCAGGGCCCCGCTGCGCGCCCTCAAAGGCTGCTGCAGTATTTCCCCACTACCTGTCTTTGTGGAGATGTTGACATCAACATGAATGATAACCGTGCCAGTGCGGAGGGGGCCGCGCTCTTTCTTCCCCTCTCTCTCTTTTCTTCCTTCCCTCCCTCTCCTCCCATCCCTCCTTTTTGAAAACAATTTTCTTTTTTTTTTTGTTAGTTTTTTAAAAAGTCTTCCCAAAGGAGAGGGGAGGAGGACGAAAAGCCCCAGCATCCTCTGTCTGCATGTGACGAGCATCTATCTCTGCAGGCGCGGGGATGCTACCTGTATCCCAGGAGCCCTCCTCTCCATCTGGGGCTGCTACCTGACGTGGGGTGGCTGGGCAGCCTCTCCCAACCTCAGGCTACAGTGCCACCTCCTCCAGGAAGCCTTCCTAGGTGCCCCTCGCCCACTCCCAGGAAGTCATCTGAACTTTCCTGTCCTTGGGGGATGGCGAGGTAGTTGTTATTGTTCAGTCGCTCATTTGTAGCTGAATCTTTGTGACTCCCTGGACTGCAGCAAGCCAGGCTCCCCTATTCATCACTATCTCCCAGAGTTTGCTCAGATTCATATCCATTGAGTTGGTGATGCTCTCTAACCATCTCATCCTCTGCCGCCCACTTCTCCTCCTGCCTTCCATCTTTCCCAGCATCAGGGTTATTAGCTGTTGCAGCTACTTCAGAGCATGTCTTCCCTGTGCTCTTGTCTAAGAACTTTGGGACTTCAGGAGCTTTAGGGGACAAGCCTGTGACTTGCTTATTTTGGAGGCCCCATGTCGTTGGCACACCGCTAGGGCTCAGCAAACTGACTTCAGTTGGATACAATGGTTGCATTACCCTGAGCAGTTTTAGGGCCCCACAGAAATATTTTAATATTCATTTATTTTAAAATGAAAACAAAGACTAATGACAATACAGTTAATAACATAATACCAATATCGACAAAATGTTTCTTAAAATGTATTTTTATGGAGGAAAGTGCCCTCAGAGGCCGAGATGCCATGGCCTGTGAACGTCGGATGCGGCCCCGGGGCTCAGTGGTCCTGTGGCCTGGCTGCATGTCCTCCCCTCCTAGAGTCAGCTTCTAGAGCAGGCTTGGCTACCAGGCAGGGCCCTCTGTCCAGGCCTCAGAAGCTTTCTGTACACTGACCCCGCCTAGAGGGGTCGACTGAGCAGATGAAGCCCGCTTCATGTCTTTGGACCTCTCAAGAGTCACCTGTTCCAATCCAGTTAGTTCCCTACATACGAACAAGTCCTATTCCGAGAGCAAGTTCGTGAGTCTGATCTGTTTATAAGTCCAACAAGGTTAGGTTAGGTACCCAATGAGCACAATTACCTACATACTGCTGCTTTTAAGCTTGCTTCTGGACATCCTGGGCTTGAAATAAAGATTCTGTACTTCTGTAGTCTATACAGTGCTACAAAGTACACGCAAGCACAACATTTGTAGAGCATGCACACACATGACAATGTGCACCAGACACATGAGCTAACTTACATGACTGGACATGCAAACTTATGGCCACATCTCTGAAAGTTTGCAACTCGAAGGTTTACATGTAGGGGACTTCAGTTCAGTTCAGTTCAGTTGCTCAGTCATGTCCCACTCTTTGTGACCCCATGGACCACAGCACACCAGGCCTCCCTGTCCATCACCAACTCCCAGAGTTTACCCAAACTCATGTCCATCGAGTCAGTGATGCCATCCAGCCATCTCATCCTCTGTCGTCCCCTTCTCCTCATGCCCTCAATCTTTCCCAGCATCAGGGTCTTTTCCAATGAGTCAGTTCTTCCCATCAGGTGGCCAAAGTATTGGAGTTTCAGGGGACTTACTATACTTCATCTGTCCACTAAGGCCACCTCTGGTTGGTACTGCACTTGAAGGTCAGTATGAGGTGGGGAATCCCAGGTGTGGAGTCAGAGAATGCTTATTCCAGGCCTGGGGCTGTGACTCACTGGCTGGTGATCCTGGGGGTGGCTCTCAGCTTTCTCATCTGTCAAATGGGCAGCATTGGCTCTGCCCACGTTTCGCTCCCAGTTACTCTGTGAATTGGTGGGTTAGTATGGGAAGGCCCACCTAAAGTAAATAATAGGGTATAGTAAAGTAAAGTAAGTAATAAAGTAAAGTAAGGCCCACCTAAAGTAAGTTATAGACTTTAGCTAAGTGTTAGTGGCTCAGTTATGTCCGACTCTTTGTGACCCCATGGACTGTAACCCACCAGGCTCTTCTGTTCATGGAATTCTCCAGGCAAGAATACTGGAGTGGATAGCCATTCCCTTCTCCAGGGATCAAATTCAGGTCTTCAGCATTGCAGGCGGATTCTTTACTATCTGAACCACAAGGGAAGCCCTGGACTCATAGGACACTCTTACTGCCATGGCAATGGCTTAATGTTTTGTCAAAATGCAAACAGTGGAGACAATTCATGTAGAAATGGGAGAGAGGTTCAGAAAATAGAAGCTGAGAGGCATATGGTCACCCCCACGTGGGTCCCTACCACACCTGGCCCAGTACCACTCTGGCCAGAGCCAATGATGTCCAAACCACTTTTCAACTGATTTTGGATCATCTTTCCAATGACCCTGTCAGGCAGTTGCCCATTGGGTGCTTGAATACTCTTAATGATGAGGAACTCACTTCTTGATTATGTTGCCTGTCGTGTTAAATCTCCAAGAAAATGAAAATCTTGATTTGGATCTGAAAGATAATGGAGGGGGAGGGTACACTTGGCTGGATGGTTTTGAGCTCCGTGTTCCTCAGACAGGGCATCCAAGAGCTCTCAAGAAAATTGTTGTTGTTCAGTAGCTAAATCATGTCTCTTTTCAGCCCCATGGACTGCAGCACACCAGGCTTCCCTGTTCTTCACTATCTCCTGCAGTTTTTCCAGACTCATGTCCATTGAGTCAGTGATGCCATCCAACCATCTCACCTTTTGCCACCCCCATTTCCTACTGCCCTCATCTTTCCCAGCATCAGGTTCTTTTCTAATGAGTCAGCTCTTAGCATCAGGTAGCCAAAATATTGGAGCTTCAGCATCAGTCCTCCCAGTGAATATTTAGGGTTGATTTCCTTTAGGATTGACTAGTTTGATCTTCTTGCTGTCCAAGGGACTTTCAAAAGTCTTCTCCAGCACCACAATTCAAAAGCATCAATTCTTCGGTGCTCAGTCCTCTTTATGGTCCAACTCTCACACCCATACATGACTACTGGAAAAACCATAGTTTTGGCTGTCTGAACCTTTGTCAGCGAAGTGATGAGTCTGCTTTTTAATATACTGTCTAGGTTGGTCATAACTTTTCTTCCAACGAGCAAGCATCTTTTAATGTCATGGCTGCAGTCACTGTCCTCAAGCAAATAGCAAATAGAGATGTCCATTCAAGTCACTAATGACTCCTTTCTGCCCTAAGAAAAGCAGAGCCATCTTTTAACAGCCAAGGAGTAACATGTATTAGCAATGCTTGAACCTCAATCTTTTTAACTGGTCTTGCTGAACTTGGCCCTGAGCTGTAACCTCTGTACAAGGGAGCTGAGAATCACCATTCTAAGGAAATTCCTACAAACCAGAATGCATCTTTTTTCTTGATTTTTCTATCTTTTTTTTTTAAATCCCAGTGGGTGTTTGTATTTCCATTCCCAATTTACGTTTTCTATAAGTTGTTTTGTCTATAAGTTGTTTTGTCTATAAGTTGTTTTGTCTTTGCTTTTGGACAAAAAAAGGAACTACAGAGAACAAAATGGAAATGGACCTTTTTATTCAAGTCTTCAAAAAATAATGATTGAGGGAGAGAGAAATGAAAAAACAAAGTCCGTCTGGATTTGGTTCCAGTTTCAGTTAGTTTCAGGCCTGTGCTTATTTTAGCCAAGCCATTTGTCCCATCCCTATTTATACAACAGGACGCAAAACAAAGCGTTCCTGCCTCGTGTCCTGCTGCCTGTCAAAAAGAAATCTGTCTCGGAGAAGCCAGTAGCTCAAACGCCCTTCACTTGGGAAAGTTTTACTTGCCCCCAAAACATACTCAGCAATGAAACTACTGATCTGATTAGGGTCCAGGGCAGAGCCCAGCAGGTCAGCATGGGGAGAGACAAGCTTGGAGGCAGAAGACCTGGAGACCCCACTCCATCTCTTTTTGACTCTGCAATCTTAGTTCAGTTGCCTTCCTCAACATTCTCCTCTGATAAATGGAGAGCAACAGCAGTCATAACACTGTATCTCAGGATTGCGAGTTCAGCAGAATTATATCACAGTAGTAGTAATAATGACAGTGACAATGACGATAATCACAGTTATCACTTTTTATGTGGCAGGCACTGCGCTAAAAGTGATCTACACATAGTAGCTCACGCAACCCCCACTATAACCTGGGAAGTAGCTCATGCAACCCCCACTATAACCTGGGAAGAAGTATTATGACTGTCCCCAGTTTACAAATTAAATGGTGAGTCACTCAACTTGGCTCTTTCTACAAGATCTAAGCAACACCTTGTAGGTCACAGAGCTACTAGTGTGGAGACTTCACCATCACCCATCAAGAATAGCCTCATATGACAAACAAACGCAAAACAAGAACCAACAAACAAAAAAATAATGCCTCAAAGACCAGCATCGGCATCCAAGGGCATTGCTAACTGCCCTAATAGACTGCAACATTCAACGACCAGGACAATACAAGTTTATATCTATTACTTACGTGTGTGCGTGCTCAGTCATGTCCAACTCTTTGGGACCCCATGGACTATAGCCTGCCAAGCTCCTCTGTCTATGGAATTTTCTAGGCAAGAATACTGAAGTGGGTTGCCATTTCTTTCTCTAGGGGATCTTCCTGACCCGGGGATCAAACCCACATCTCTTGCTTCTCCTGCATTAGCAGCAGATTCTTTACCACTAGCACCACTTGGAAAGCCCTACAACAACACAAGTTTATATCTAATAGTTATAAGAGGACTCAAAAAAAACCAAAAAACAAGCAAATAAAGAAACCCCGCCATTCTTAGCACTCACATAACAGAGTGGTGTGGGTGTTTGTGTTTGGTGATGTCCCTCTTCCTCTTGGTGGTTCAGAGACCCAGGGTCCCTCCACCTGATGACTTTACTTTCCTCAGTCCAGCAGGTGGATCAGAAGAGTAAAGGAGAAATGCACTGAATTCCTAACCTCCAGTAACATTTCATTGGTTGAAACTCATTACATGGACGCACCTAAATGCAAAGTAGCCTGGGAAACATAATCCTGAGACAGCCAGTGACAATTCTTAATTCTGGAAGTAAGTTGGTAGCTTATTATCTCCATCACAAAGCTTCACCCAGTTTCATCCTCCTGTATTGCAAACATGTGAAGCAGAGAGTCATCATCCGGACTTCTTGCTGATGTTAAAACACTGCTGGTTGCACATCAAGTTATCCTGAGACTAGGAGCCAGCCCCATGTGGACTTTACTGCAGGTATCATGAAAGACCCCAGAACATTCCCTTTGAAGAAAGCTGAGCTCCTCCCCAACAAATGATCTTGTCTGTGTCCTGAAAGCTCTGCCTTGTGTCCCTCTTCTGTGTCTTATTTTAAGTAAGTCAATTTTCCTTTTTAGAATTTCACACAAGGATAAAAGTGAAATCTGTGCGTCCTTCTCACATCTGTTCCACCTCTGCATTGCTTGGACCCAAATATTTCTTGGCGGGATCATTGTTTTTGATAGCAGAGCTGTAACTTGGGATGAACATGACAAATACAGAACTCATTTTTATTTGCAAAGTGAGGGAAAGGGGAGAAGAGAGATATATCAGTCTTAGAAGCAAGATACATATATACACATCCTACTGTAATAAGTTGAAGTGAAAGCATCATTTTTTTTAAATAGGGATTTTTTCCCCCACAGTCAATATGTAGGGCTTGTAGCTACTCATTGAATAAAAGTGTAAACTAGTTCCAAAAAATCTGAACTCTGTCAGAGAGAAAGAGTATCCTTAAGTTACTTCAGTCAGTTCAGTTCAGTCGCCCAGTCGTGTCCAACTCTTTGCGACCCCATGAACCACAGGATGCCAGGCCTCCCTGTCCATCACCAACTTCTGGAGTCCACCCAAACTCACATCCATCAAGTCTGTGATGCCATCCAGCCCTCTCATCCTCTGTCGTCCCGCTCTCCTCCTGCCCCCAATCCCTCCCAGCATCAGGGTCTTTTCCAATGAGTCAGCTCTTCCCATCAGATGGCCAAAGTATTGGAGTTTCAGCTTCAACATCAGTCCTTCCAATGAACACCCAGGACTGATCTCCTTTAGAATGGACTGGTTGGATCACCTTGCAGTCCAAGGAGTTACTTATGTGTTTTCAAATTTTAGAGCCAGTTACAAATTTCAGAATCATCTGAACCGTCCTTCTCGTTTTACAGATGAGGAGACGGAGTCAAAGTCGTGTCAGAATTGTTTCTAAAATGCTTTCCTCCAGCTGTGTTCTAGGTGGTTGCCAGATCTGCCTTTCTAAAGTAAACAGCCAACAAATTGCATCATTGCTTGAAATCTTTCAAATGGCCATCACCCATCAGATGACAGCTGATGTGCTCCATCAACCCAACCATGTCCCTCTGGCTTCTTCTCATGCTACTTCCCAGCGTCCCACTTACTGGGCTCTTGTGTGGCTGAACTCCTCCGTCGTGCCATACAGGTGGAGGGGAGGGTCCCATTGCTTGGCATGTGCATCATTTTAACACCTCCTTTAATATTCAGTTCAGAAGTCAACTCCAGAGAGCAGAGGAAATTCCCTTTCCTAGATTCCTGCAATGCTTCTTGACCAGCCTTAGCCCAACAATTACAGCATGGTACCCAAAAGTAGCTCTTAGTATATGTGATGCTTTTTCTACTCATCTTTCTCAGTCTTTAAGGTTGCCAGATGCTCTGTTTACATGAGAATCCCCTCACTAAACTGTGGGCTCCTGGAAGAATCAGAAGCTGTATTTTATTTATTTATTTTTACTAATTATTCTCTTCCCAGGATCTGGTGTAATACCATGTTCTGACATAGATATTCCAACAATTCTTGTGTGACTCTTGCCTATGCTTGGGTTAAGGTGTCCCATGGGCTAACTCGAGTCCCTGAAGAGCTCTCTTTGCTTGAGTTCTGCATGGTTGGGCTTCCTCATCACCTGGGGTTTGAAAAAGCCATCAGAATGGCTTTCTTGAGATCCCGATCTAAAAAAGTGCCCATCAGTCTCTGTATCAGACAGGGTTCTCCAGAGAAACAGAAGCAATAGGAAAATATGAAATAAGGAATTAGCTCATGGGATTATGGAGACTGAGAAATGCTACAGCCTGGGATCTGTAAGCTGAAGCCTAAGGAAAGCCAGTGGTACAGGTTTGGTCTGAGCCCAAGGCCCGAAGCCAGGAAAGCTGATAATAGTCTAAGTTCCAGGGCTGAGTCTGGGCTTCCCAGGTCGTGCTAATAGCAAAGAATCTGATTGCCAGTGCAGGAGACAAAAGAGACGCAGGTCCAATCCCTGGCTCAGGAGGATGTCCTGGAGAAGGAAAGAGCAACCCACTCCAGTATTCTTACCTGGAAAATCCCAGGGACTGGGATTTTGAAGAGCCTGGCGGGCTGCAAGAGTCAGCCATGGGGGTCACAAGAGTCGGACATGATTGAGCAACTGAACACACACACAGGCTGAGTGCAGGAGAAAACCAACGGCCCAGCTTGAAAACAGGCAGAGGGAACAAATTCTCTCTTCTTCCAGCTTCGAGTTCTTTTCAAAGCCTCAATGGATTTGATGGGGGCCACCCACACTGAGGAGGGCCTGTGAATCAGCCTACTGATTCAAATGCTAATCTCAGAAACCCCCTCACAGACACACCCTGACATAATGTCTAACTAAGTATTAGGCTCCCCGTGACCCTCCCTGAAGTTGACACTTAAAATTAACCCTCACATTCTCTGTCTCTTTAACCAGCTTTGTTTTCTTTGTAACATTCATTGCCATCTGATAGAGTAATTCTGGATTTTAAAAATTTTGTTTCTAAGACTTTTTTATGTGGACCATTTTTAAACTCTTTATTGAATTTGTGACAACATTGCTACTATATTTTGGTTTCTTGGCCGTGAAGCATGTGAGATCTTAGCTCCCCAACCAGGGATGGAACCCACACCTCCTGCATTGGAAGGTGAAGTCTTAACCACTGGACTGCCAGGGACGTCCCTGGATTTCTTTACCGATCTGTCTCTCTAGTCCTGGACTGTAAGCATCCTGAGAACAGACCCCCAGTCTGTTATGCTCACTATTCAATCTCTGGTGACTAGAACCAGGCCTGGCACACTGTAGGGGGTCAAAAATTATCTGTGAAGTGAATGGATGAACCGTGTAACTAACTAGTCTACTAATCTAGAGCGGCCTTCCAGATCAGACCTCTTGTTTTTTTCTTTAAAAAAAAGAAAAGAGAGAGAGAGGAAAAAAAAAATTAAAAAACTTGTTACACTGAATCTTACCCAAAACTTTAATGCCTGGGAAATACACAAACAAGCAACAACAACAAATAGACTGTTGACCCCAAACCTCCCCTAAACCCCTGAGGATTCCTCACAATACGGCCGACACCAGTCCTTTGAATTCTTCCTCAGGAGACACGTGCTGTGGGAAGACACAAGGAAGAAATGGCAGATTTCTGTTTTATTTTTACATACCAACTTGCTAGTTAACAGTGGGAGCAATCAATAAACTTTAATAGAAGGCTATTACTTTAGGATTGTAGTAAACTGAAGAATAAAGAATAATAGCTTTTCAACCTTTTATCAGTCTGGGGAACTAATTTAATATGCACGGGAAAATACATTACAATAATTTTTATAACTGTGCAGTCCAGACCTCTCTAAAGATTTTCCAGGAAATAAGTCATGTGCAAAGAATCCAGCCCAAATAGATGGTACAGAAACTGTGGCTGCCGTGAGTGTGGACAGCCCGGCAAATTCTATCAAGAATGGGATGTTTATATTGCAAACGCCACTGGCTTCTAAACTGGTGGGAGCAGCTCACTGCTGACTTTTGAAACCAGTCTTCCCTTTAACGAAGTGGACTGATCAGTCCCATTTGGAATCCTTCAGACTGTAGACAAATACGCTCAAGCTGTAAATGTATAATTTTTAACCTCTGAGAAAGGTTGCATGGTGTGTTATGAAACTATTACTGTGCACAGCTCAAATGTGAGGCTCCACAAAGGAGCCCCATTAATCCTAATTTAATGTGCATCTGGTCACAATTTGGAAGAGGAAATAGGCCAAGAACTGAAGAAACAGCCTGTGTTCATGCATGAAAAAAAAAAAAGAAAAGAAGAAAAGGCTCTGCCTCCCCGTCAAGGACCTTCATGGCTCCTCCATCCTCTTGGAGCCCACAGGATTATCCCAGGAACCACAGCATGCTTTTACCCACCTGTATTTTGTCTCCTGTCTACTGACCAGTCAGACCTATTCTCCACCCTACTGAGAAAGTGATTGTGGGGGTTTAGAACGAGCCCCTCAAATGTGCCACTTTTTCATAAGGATTATTAGACGCTAAAGGCCGTGGAGACTGCAGATTTAAAAGACCCTACTGCCCCTCCCATAACTACCTCGAAAAAATTTAAATTGGACATTTTTCCCAGCAAAGATTTATGGCAAGAGTTACATTTTATCTGAGTGGCCCCCTCTCCGCAGCAGGGCAAACATCTAATTACCAAATATCTGTTCTTCCTCTTATTGTCCTGTGGATGACCCTCTTATCCTTGGAAGACGGAGGATCCATCCCACTGCTTCGCTTGGGAGGGCATACAAACCTCATTTTGCCTTTCGGTCTCCGCCTCTCTCCTGTATATGGGCTCTCTGACTCTTAAGTGTATGTGGGGTTTCTGTATAGACAAAATTAAACTTGATTTTTTTTTCTCTTATTAACCTGTGTCATGTCAATTTAATTTTTAGATCGACCAGAAGAACACAGAAGGATGGAGGAAAGTTTCTTCCTTCCCCGACATGATCATTCTACAGTGAGAATCCTGTCTATGTCCCCCCAGTGAGGCTGAAAACTCAGCTTCTGTGCACTGGTGCTGAACTGAATCTTGGAGACAGTTTTGGGTGAAGTAGAAAAGAATAACTTTAGTGCTTTGCCAGGCCAAAGGGGAGACACAGTGCGTCCCTGCCCCCCAAAACTCGGTGTCTCCATCTGGGAGGATTTGGTGAGTTTTACAGCAACAGTTCGAGGGTTTAAGGGTGGGATTTAGCTGAAACTCCAATCCTTTGGCCACCTGATGGGAAGAACTGACTCATCAGAAAAGACCCTGATGCTGGGAAAGATTGAAGGCAGGAGGAGAAGGGGACGACAGAGGATGAGATGGTTGGATGGCATCACCGATTCAATGGACATGAGTTTGGGTAAACTCCGGGAGTTGGTAATGGACAGGAGGCCTGGCGTGCTGCAGTCCATGGGGTCGTAAAGAGTTGGACACGACTGAGCTGAGTGTGAAGAGCTTGAACTCCTCAGGTAATCTGATAAATTGCCCTGGTTCCCTTACTCTGGCCTAAAGTGGTTTCTTGACTGCTCCTCCCTTGTCTCTGCATCCCCTCCCCTCCCCGACTAGCAACTGTTTGAATCTGCGCTTTAGAAGCCAGGGAAGGTCATAGAGGCTGGAGTTTGTTCCCTACAAACAAGAAACGGGGGACAGAAAGGTTTCAATGCCCAGGTATGCCACGGGGTCCTGCTTGGTTTCACCAGGACTGCTGAAAACCCACAGAAGAAAGTTCAAGTCCAAGGCCCCAGAGAGCAGGACCGGGAATAAGATGAGGCAAGGGAGCTATTCTCCCCAGGTGCAAAATGTAAGGGAGTGCAGAAAACCCTCTGTTTAAAATGAATAAAAATAAGCAACATTAAATTCACTATGTTTTAAGTTGCAATTAATGCAAAAAAAAATCCATGAAGAGCAAAAGGATCAAAATTTTAAACAAAAAAACGATCAAACATGCTGAGCAATATTGAAACCTGAGGCCAAACTGAAAAACAAGCAGGACTGATCCTGTACATAAGATCACGTAAGCTTTTGATCTCTTGTTTATTATGGACTTTGTTTGCATTAATTTTGAATTTTTAGAAAATTTTGCATTAAAATATTATTCATCTTAAGAACAGAGAAATCAAGGCCCCTTTAACCATTCTGAAGCCAAGATGGGTGTCTGACTCACTCCCCCCAAGCCTCCGCCCTGCCCAGAATTAGACCCTTTTGTCTCTGCAGCCCATCTCCTTTGTTCATTTTGCCCTGACACTATTGAGGTGGATTGTGGTGTGTGTCTCCTCCCTTACTCTGGGCAGATGGAGCTAGGATTTAAATTTGTGTCTGCATCTCCCAGCCCTCCCAGTGCTCCAGGCGCCAAGATATTGAACTAAAACCATAATTCCAAAAGACATATGCACCCCCAATATCTATTGCAACACTATTTACAATAGCCAGGATGTGAGACAACCCAAATGTCTATCAACAGAGGACTGGATAAAGAAGATGTGATATACATGCACAATGGAATATTACTCAGCCATTAAAAGGATCAGAACTTTGCCATTTGCAAAGATGTGGGTAGACCCAGAGGCTGTCATATAGAGTGAAGTAAGTCATAAAGAGAAAAAGCAAATATTGTATATTAAAGCATATATGTGGAATCTAGAAAAATGGTACAGATCAACCTATGTGCAGAGCAGAAATAGAGATACAGATGTAGAGAACAAACATATGGACACCAAGGGGGAAAAGGGACCGGGATGAGCTGAGAGACTGGGACTGTAACTAGTGAGGACCTACTGTGTAACCCAGAGAACTCTACCCAATGCTCTGCGGTGACCTAAATGGGGTGGAAGTCCAAAAGAGAGGGGATAGTTGTATACCTTGACTTCCCTGGTGGCTCAACAGTAAAGAATCTGCCTGCAATGCAAGAGTTGCTGGAGATGCACATTGGATCCCTGGGTTGAGAAGACCCCCTGGAGGAGGGCATGGCAACCCACTCCAGTATTCTTGCCTGGAGAATCCTGTGAATAGAGGAGCCTGGAGGGCCACAATCCATACAGTCACAAAGAGTGGGACACAACTGAAGCAACTTAGCATGCACGTGTATACACACACACATACACACACACACACTCAGTTTGCTGTACAGTAAAAAACTAACACAATATTGTAAAGCAACTATACTCCAATAAAAACTTTTTAAAATGAAGATGCAGGCTGCAGAGGGCGGCATTTGAAGACTTTCATGCTGTCCCCTGCCTGTCACGTAGCCTTAAAGCTCTGCCTTCTCCCCCCACCTTCCCCTTCTGCTCCAAGCACTAGTCTGCTCAGCGTTTCCTTTTTTTAATTAATTTGTTTATTTTTTGCTGTACTGGTTCTTCATTGCTGCTCGGGTTTTTTCCCTAGTTGCCGCGAACAGGGGCTACTCTCTAGCTGTGGTGCACAGGCTTCTCACTGTTATGGAGTCCGGGGCACATGTGCTGCAGTAGCTGTGGCTCATGGGCTCTGCACCACAGGCTCAGTAGCTGTGGCTCACGGGCTCTGCACCACAGGCTCAGTAGCTGTGGCTCACGGGCTCTGCACCACAGGCTCAGTAGCTGTGGCTCACGGGCTCTGCACCACAGGCTCAGTAGCTGTGGCTCACGGGCTCTGCACCACAGGCTCAGTAGCTGTGGCTCACGGGCTCTGCACCACAGGCTCAGTAGCTGTGGCTCACGGGCTCTGCACCACAGGCTCAGTAGCTGTGGCTCACGGGCTCTGCACCACAGGCTCAGTAGCTGTGGCTCACGGGCTCTGCACCACAGGCTCAGTAGCTGTGGCTCACGGGCTCTGCACCACAGGCTCAGTAGCTGTGGCTCACGGGCTTAGTAGCTCTACAGCATGTGGGATCTCCCTGGGCCAGGGATCGAACTTCTGTCTCCTGCACTGGCAGGCAGATTTTTTTACCACTGAGCCACCAGGGAAGCCCTGCTCAGGTTTCTTGATGTCACCCTGAAGTTCAAGACCTTTGCGGATGCTGTTTTCTGACCCTGGCATCCCCTCCCTTTTCTCCCTTGTCATGGTGCCAGGATGAGGCTATGCGCTGGTCACCCATAGCTTGGGTTTGCATCTAGATTCTTACTTCCTAGCAGGTGTTTGGCCCAGGGCAAGTTGTCCAGGCTCTCTGCTCCTCAGTATCCTCCTTCTGTAAAATGAGATAAGCATAGTACCTACCGGATAAGGTTTTTAAAAGTTCAATAAGTTAATGACATTTAGAACCAAGCCGCTCGTAATAAACCAGGTATAGTGCAGCAGCTGGGGTCAAGAAATAGTGGCTGTTCCCTTGTCTGGGACCAAGAAAGATAATGCGTTGATACCTGGACCGAGGCAGAGTGCCTATAAGGTTAGGACTCGCTTCAGAGACAAACTGTGGCATCCTGGGGGATAAATCCAGGGGGCCCACTGAGGCAATCCAGGGACGTCAGCCTGTGGGGCTCAGTGCAGAGAAAAGAGGGCTGGGTAGCAGACTCGGGGGCAATATTTCACTCAGAGTGACATCTTTCTCTGCAACTCAATGGACATGAGCTTGGGTAAACTCTGGGAGAGGATAAGAGACAGGGAGGCCTGGTAGGCTACAGTCCATGGGTCACAAAGAGCCAGACATGACTGGGTGACTGAACAACAACTTCCTCTCCTGCGTGGGGGCACTGAATGAACCCAACTTCTTGCTGAATCTGATACACTTTACACTCTTGTGCATGTGGCAGCTGTTTCATCATCCATAGAGATTGGGGAAGAGGGCTGTGCCACCCTGCTTGCTCTGGGGGTCTACACTGCCTTCTCAGCTCTCTCTGTTTTTCTTGAGGGGGAAAAAAAAAACCCTTGCTCACTGGGGCAGGTTTCCCCAAGCTCTCACGGTTCTGATGATAATAGGTTTGTGTATGCTAGTGAATTAGTCTGCACCCGTCCAACCATCTTTAGCTCACATTAATCACACCCTTTTACTCAAAACAGTACAACTCTGATCTAAACCAATTAAGCCTATGCTGTTTAGACAAAGAGATTAATATAGCTCTGAAAAGCATAACCTTTGGCCATAGAGGTGTCTTAAGATAATGAGCTTGATTCAGTGGGTTGGCTTTGTGGAGAGGTATGTTTTGGAAGAAGATATCTATTTGCAGATTCTAAACCAGCAGGAAAAGAATCACACACAGGCAAGCCGTTCCTGGTTGTACACAGGCAGGTAAAAAGGAGGTGTCGGGAGCCCGATTTAGAGCCGATGACTTGGAAATGCAGATCCTCTTTCCCTTGGAAAATCCAGCTGACTCTGACAAAGGAGCAAAATATAAAATCGGGCAAAAGTAATCGCAGCTGTCATAGGAGTCTCAACTATACAGCATGTAAGAAGCGTTGCTCGGTATATAATCCTTTCTGCTCTCAAGGGAATGGCAGGAAGATTTTACTCGGGCGTGTGTGTGTGTATGTGTGTGTGTGAGTGAGTGTGTAGTAAGGAGCACTGGAGTCAGAGCCCCATGCATGGTGCTAGGTTTGGGGTTTAATCTTTGAGAGCTGCTCCCTACTACATGTCTTGCTAAACGCTGAGGACTGATGGAATGAAGCCTGGTGCGTGCGTACAGTGCCAGGCAGAGACCCACAAGCAAAAATGCCAACAGCAAGGCTGTGGAGTTGTAAGCATGAGATGCCTAGGTGCCCAAGGTCAGGAAACTAAGTCCGCCAGGGTTCTTCCGCCAGAGCTTCTTAGAACAAGTACGCGCTGGGTTGAATCTTCAAAGATACAGAGAAGATCCTGGCAGGAAAGAGAAGATTCCAGGCAGGTAGAGAGAACAGTGGAAGCAAGTGGCTGAAACAGCAAAAGAGGCGTTTGCTACCGCTTTGAAGTCCTGGAGCACAAAGTGTG
Source organism: Bos mutus (assembly GCF_027580195.1). Classification (NCBI taxonomy): domain Eukaryota; kingdom Metazoa; phylum Chordata; class Mammalia; order Artiodactyla; family Bovidae; genus Bos; species Bos mutus. The sequence goes on from NC_091637.1 coordinate 61,198,085, forward strand.
AGATTCGCGACAGACGAGGTAATGGTGGTGAGAAGCTCAGGTGCTCGGAGGCTATTTCTAAACAATGTGAAGAGAGGGGACTTAGCAGAAGACCCAGTCTGCTCTATCTCTGGAAGGTCACCTTGGTTACCACCCATTGGTAGGGAAGACCTAGTCAAGTTATTTCTCTTTCCTGACCCCAGATTTCTCATCTGTGAAATGGGTGTTTGACACTATGTTTTCCGAGGTCCTTACAAACAGGTATTAACCATGTCTTTTTCTTCTTTATTTCTGATTCTCTGATATCCTGGGGCCCTGCAGACCCTGCAGGAACTGCCCTTCCATGGGCTGGCTAATTTCTAGAGATGGGCTGTCATGTGCCAACAACCAATCCAGAGCCCCCACCTCCAAGCACCTTCTTTAGTGGTTCTAACCTTCCAGGCTACTCTTTTCCTGCCCAAATCGCCCCAGGCCCAGGGGCCAGCCAACTAGGGGCAGCTCCCAGGCCCCAGAGTTGAAGTTATTCAAACAGCCCATGCTAAACCTGCTCACCCTGCCTCCCTTTCCTTCTGTGAAACCACGATAGAAGGTCACTGTTTCCACCCCACCCCAGCCTCTTGACTTTGGTACTTTCCAATGGCACCCCACTCCAGTACTCTTGCTTGGAAAATCCCATAGACAGAGGAGCCTGGTAGGCTGCAGTCCATGAGGTCGCTAAGAGTTGGACACGACTGAACGACTTCACTTTGACTTTTCACTTTATGCATTGGAGAAGGAAATGGCAACCCACTCCAGTATTCTTGCCTGGAGAATCCCAGGGACGGGGGAGCCTGGTGGGCTGCCATCTATGGGGTCGCACAGAGTCAGACACGACTGAAGCGACTTAGCAGTAGCAGCAGCAGGGGTGGGAGGTGGGGGTGGGGAGGTACCATCCACCAAGAAGTGAGGCGACCCTCCTTTGGGGATCTGTGAATATAGCAAGCTGTCTTTCAATGACAATTGTTTCCTAATCTGTTGGCCTACAATAAATAACAAATAAATGTGCATGCTCAATCGCTAAGTTGTGTCTGACGCATTGCAAACCCAGGACTATAGCTTCTCAGGCTCCTCTGTCCATGGAATTCTCCAGGTAAGAATACTGGAGCGAGTAGCCATTCACTTCTCCAAGGGATCTTCATAACCTAGGATTCGAACCTAGGTCTTCTGTATTGTAGGTGAATTCTTTACCATCTGAGCCATCAAGGAAGCCTTAATAGATAAATAAATAACAATAAAACCTGGATTTTAAAATAATAAAAAATTAATAAAACCTAGATTTTAAACCAATAAATCATAATTAAATAAAATGGATTGTAAAATAATAATAAAATAAATAACAAAAATAATAAAACCTAGACTTTAAAAACAGCAGGATTTTTTTTTAACTCATTCATTTATTCAACAAAAGCTGACTAACAACCAAATAGCAAAAACCACCACCACCACCAACAAAAAAGACAGATAATAAACAATCTAGAGAGGAGTTGGGGCTTCCCCGATGGCTCAGCAGGTAAAAGAATCTGCTGCTAATGCAGGAGATGCAGAAGACCCAGGTCTGATCCCTGGGTCAGGAAGATCACTTGGGGAGGGCATGGCAACCAGCTCCAGTATTCTTGCCTAGAGAGTCCCACGGACAGAGGAGCCTGGCTGGCTACAGTCCATAGGGTCACAAAAGAGTCAGACAAGACTGAGTGAGCACGAGGCGGGAGTTAGACACCAGTTTTTCCCCTAATAATTCATGAACTAATAATAATAAACATTGCTAAGTACTTACTTTCATGAATTTTCCTAAATGAGAGGCAGCAGGATTCTTAACTGCTGAAGATAAGCTGGGCTCTTGGCCAAACCAGGCCCCCATAGAAGAGGGGGTGCGTGTCTCTGATTTCCACAGAGGCCCCCATGGGCCAGCAGAAACCTTGTATCGAGCCATTTCAGCTCTTTGAACCTCAGCGTTCTCACTTATAAAATCTGGGTATTGGGCCAAATGCCGGCTGAGTTTTCCAGATTTGAGAATCTGTGAGGGTAGAGTTACTCTCTGTGGGATTGGAGCCTAATCCGTGACTCAAGTTTCCCAGAGGTCAACCTCCCCTCACTTCTGTCTCTTCTGGCCCTACTACACAGATCAGAGCAACCAAACCATGGTGTGTGTTTCTGCCAGTGGCCTGCTGTAAGCACTGTGGTAGAGGATGAACTGGCCCCCGGCTGTAGGTGTGCGAGACGTTCAGGGCAGCGGTATATGATTTAGCAAATTATCTCCTCAGTGTGCTAAAGAGTCCACCAGGAGTTTGCTCACCGCAGGATCGGGGAGCAATAAGGCCTGGCTATATTCAACAACAGTGGTTTAATTATTATGATTATCTTCCGTTGGTATAAAAGTCTTTGCTTTCAGGATCTCAAAGTACTTTATAAACGTTAAGCCTCCTGGTCCCCCAGGGGAGACACTAAATTGACGCAGTTTGCAGGTCTTGCCTCTTCCTGGCTCCGAAGCGGTTTCCTCTCACGCAGGTGAGAAGGAGAGGGCATCTTCTCCTCTGTTGTTGTGTACCTTTGACACCAGAGGTTTAGGTTTTTTGCAGGTTATGAGCCAAGGTCAAAAGATTGAGACTGGAAATAACCAGGAGTAGAGAGCCAGCCAGGCCCTGGACCTGAAAGTAAATCCTGTCACAACTTTAAGTAATCCACCCCCCACCTGCCTTCTGCCCTGCTGCTGCTCCTGCTGCTGAGTCGCTTCAGTCATGTCCAACTCTGTGCAACCCCATAGACGGCAGCCCACCAGGCTCCCCCGTCCCTGGGATTCTCCAGGCAAGAACACTGGAGTGGGTTGCCATTTCCTCCTCCAATGCATAAAGTGAAAAGTGAAAGCGAAGTTGCTCAGTCGTGTCCGACTCTTAGCGACCCCATGGACTGCAGCCTACCAGGCTCCTCCATCCATGGGATTTTCCAGGCAAGAGTACTGGAGTGGGGTGCCATTGCCTTCTCCGGCCTACTGCCCTGGTGGAAACCTGAGCTCAGAGAGGTTGAGATGCACACCCAAAGTCACACAGTCCATGAGAGGTAGACACACATGGGTGAGACGCAGGTCTGTAGGTCTCTTAGGACCAAAATCGCCATTCTTTGCACTAAATTCAGGCTTCCCAGGTGGCTCAGATGGTGAAGAATCTGCCTGCAAAGGCTCTCATCCCTAGGTTAGGAAAACCCCATGCCCCCTCCAGGGCATTGTGTGTTTCAGGTCCTTGTCCTTTTCTTTGCTTTTGTGGGGTCAAGCCAAATTCCTACAGTAGGGGGAGTTTGTAATTTCCTCGGTTCTGTCTCATCACAACAAAAATTTGAAGCGACGGATGGACCAGTGTTACAGCTCCGTGTTACAGCTCAGTTTTATTTAGAAAGCAAAGGAAAAATGCATCCTCGAGACGTGAAGGCAGGCTGACGCAAAAGATGCGAAGAGCAGAGAAGCCCCTGGCCCAATTTTGGCTCCTCCTTTTATGTTTTTTCTTCTCCCCCTGAGACTGCCCTATGGAAACTGGGCTAGCCAGGAGGGCTGTTTGTTTTACCTAAGGCTCTCACTCTGGTCCTCAGACCTTCCTTTGTTCTATTTTTGCTGGCGTTTCCCTTCTTTGTCTTTTAGCCACTGCCCTTCTAGACTCCTTTTTCCTATTCTAACTACCTAACACTACCGCCTTGGCCTTGAGATTCAGTTTAGCGCAGTGCAGGGTGAGGGTGAGCAGTGAACTTTCCAAGAGGAGTCAGGGAGGGGTCGACCCTCTGCCCCCTCAGTCCTAGACAGACCTACACCTCAGCTCGGCCACTGCTGCCACTGTTCCAGTGACTGTTGCTGCAAAGAAGTCACTACCCTAAACCTAGCAGTTCTCAAGAGCCATTTTTATTATACTCACAAATTCTTTCTTTTTTAAGGTATACTATTGGTATACCTTAAAAGCGATGGCACCCCACTCCAGCACTCTTGCCTGGAAAACCCCATGGACGGAGGAGCCTGGTGGGCTGCAGTCCATGGGGTTGCAAAGAGTCGGACATGACTGAGCGACTTCACTTTCACTTTTCACTTTCCTGCATTGGAGAAGGAAATGGCAACCCACTCCAGTGTTCTTGCCTGGAGAATCCCAGGGACGGGGGAGCCTGCTGGGCTGCCGTCTAGGGGGTCGCACAGAGTCGGACACGACTGAAGCGACTTAGCAGCAGCAGCAGCATTGGTACAGCCATTTAATTTTTTTATGTTCCAAGCATTCTTTATCATTATTTTTGACTGCCCTGGGTCTTTTGTTGTTGCCTGGGCTTTCTCTAGCTGCAGCGAGCAGGGGCTGTCTCCAGTTGCAGTGTTCAGACTTCTAATTTGGTGGCTTCTCTTGCTGTGGAGCACGGGCTCTAGGGTGCCCAGGCTCCAGTAGCTGTTGTGCGTAGGCTTCATTGCTCTGCAGAATGTGGGATCTTCCCAGACCAAGGATCCCATCTGTGTCTCCTGCATCAGCAGGTAGAGTCTTAATAACTAGACCACCTGGGAAGGCCTCTCACAAATTCTTTACCATAGGAATTTGGTAAAATTACAGCAGGGCAATTTCACCCTGACTCACAATCTCTGGGACTTCAGAAAGGGAGATGTGAATGTCAGCTATGACTCAAAAGCTGGGGGCTGGAATGACCTGGGAGCATCTTCACTCTCAGTGCCTGGCTGTCGGTGTGAGTATGTACTCACAGCCTCTTCATGTGACCTGGGCTTCCTCGTGGTACGACTGACTAGGACAGTAGACTGCTTACATGGTTGCTCTGGACTCCAGACCTGAATGTCCAAGAAAGCAAAGAGAAAGCTATTTCTTTTTTGATTGAGTGCTGAAAGACACACATGATCACATATGACTCCTGCCACTGACCACAGGAGAGTCACGAAGGCCAGTTTGATTTAGAATATCTGAGTGTCAAAGGGCCAAGCTCCCAGTGAAGAATCCTTTCCCAGTTTCTTGCAGGTTTTGAAGGCTCAAGACATTCCTTGGCTCAAGACTGTATGGCTCCAGTCTTTGCCTCTGCCATCACATGGCCTCCCTGGGTAACTGTATGTCTCCTTTTCTATCTTTTATGAGGATATCCATGTTTGGAATTAGGGTTCACTGTAATGGGACGTTCCCATCTCAAACTCTTTACCTTAATTACATCTGCAAGCACGCTCATCCCAACACTGTGAAGTTCTGGGTGAACGTGTGGAAAGTGAAAGTGTTGGCCACTCAGTCATGCCTGGCTCTTTGCAACCCCATGGACTGTAGCCCGCCAGGCTCCTCTGTCCACCGAATTTTCTAGGCAAGAATACTGGAGTGAGAAACCATTCCCTTCTCCAGGGGATCTTCCTGACCCAGGGATTGAACCCAGGACATGTTTTCAAGAAGCCAATGCCCTGCTCACCATTTTTCTTTATAGAGAGAATGGGCCAGAGTTGAGGGCTTGGGACCCCTGTTTCTGTAGGTGTCCAGCCTACCTTCGAGTCCAGCCCAGGGCTTCCTAGCTGTGTGACTCCAGTAGGTCACCTTTCTGAGCCTCAACTTTTTTCATCTGCAAAATGGGCAAAACCTTATGGGTCTTTTGGGAAGATTAGAAGGCGCCCATGGTCATCCAGAAAGGGCAGCTCATCAGGACAGAGGTCCCCACTAAATTATCACTGCCCTGAAACCTGGGGTGAGGGGTGGAGTTTTTGCATAATTCAGTCATGCTCTGTGAGCCTCAGTTTTTTCATTTGTTAAATAATAATAGGCAGCAGCATGACTCACAGGTCAGTGCAGAAGGCTGGCATCCATTTACTCAAAGGAAATTACGAGCCTCTTCTATGCAATGATGTTCTAGGTATTTAATGTCTTCCATTATTTTTCCTCTATTCATTTATCCATCTCTCTGTCATTCATCCATCTCTCTCTGCTCCTCCTAATCTTCCCAAAAGACCCATAAGGTTTTTTCCCATTTTACAGATGAAAAAATCTGAGGCTGAGATTATGAGTCCTAGAGGGCAGGAGATATGTCCAATGTATGTCTGAATTTGCAGAACCCAGTTCTGGATCTAGAACATAAAGGATGGCCAGTACAGATGTAGTGAATGAAGGAATCAATGAATGAATGAATTCATGAAGATGTTGACTACAAGTTGGGACCTGCCATTGGCCCTTGCCATCTACCTCTGCAAGGATGAAGTCAGGTGTTGCTGCAGCTGCTGACCTTCAACACCCCCTGAAAGGAGTTCAGGGTGAAGAGCAGAAATGAGGCACTCTGTGCTCTGGGAAAAACTGGCAGGACAGGTCTTTAGATAGTTAGATATTTTCAGGAGCTGATTTTATGAGCCCAATTCTTGTATCTCCTCATATCTAGAAAAGTGCTAAAATCCTTTATGGTGATGACTGCTCCTCATGACTAGCAGAAACCTTCTGCAAAAAATGTCATGTTGCACTTGAAAATATGTGGGTTACTTTCAAATATCTTTTGATACTGATTTCTAACATAATCCCACAGTGATGAGAGAACAGACTCTGTCTGATTTCAATACCTTTAGACCATGAAATTTTGCACCTTGTTTTATGTCCCTGGATATTTCCAGTGCCTCCTGGTTTATAGTCAATGGGAACTTGAACAGAATTTGCATCTTACTGTTGAAAATTGTGTAAATCTTAATAATGCTGAATTGGTTCATGGTACTTTTCAGGTCTAGTATATCCTTCTACTTTTCTGTGTATTCATTCTACTAATTTTTGAGAGATTGATACTGAAACTCCAACTAAAAATCTTAATTTATCTACTTAAAAAATAATTGTAATAGTGGAACTATATGTAACTTTGCTCTGTATTTTCCAAGTCTCCTGTAAATGTGTTATCATATTTTCATAATTTAAAAAACAAAAAAGAAATCTACAAAAAATACGCTTGACCGCATTTATTCCCCCTTTAACAAAAGCACATATACACTGACCTTCCCCTCTACCTCTCTGAGTGGTTTTCAGAGCTATCTGAAATGCTAACTCCCATGCTATAGTCCTCATTTAGCCCCAAATAAAACTTAACTTGCGATTTTCATGTTGTGCATTTTTTTTTTTAAGTCAGCAAAGAGATGAATAGATGGATAGGTCAGGATGGTTTCTCTCTTCAAGGGCAGCAATGTTGCTAATAATTTGGACTTTTTTTCTACACAAATGGCTGTTTTTATTTCATTTTTGTCCTTTCTTTCCAGAGGAAAAGAACCTAATTTGTGATGTATTTTTTGATATTCCAATAGAGATTGTCTGAATTGCTGGAGGACCAGATGAACTTCAGGTGCCTTTTAGCACTAACACTGTTTTTAAAAATGTTTAATTGTATTGACTCCTCCTGAGATTAACGCTTTGCTTTTTGGCTTACCCATATTTAACCATTTACTCTAAAGACAGGGACATTTGTAAGCTTCTTCCATCTGGAGGAGCTGTGAATTCAGAACTAGGGGTCTTCAGAAAATGCATTCTTGTGGCCTCTGGGCTGGGAGGTGTCACATGTGCATTGTAAATATTGCATCTTCATCAACATCCATTTGATGCCATCATGGTGTAAGTTAGAGGAAGATTCCATCGGCCAAGTGATTAGCTCCAGGGGGCAGAAATTCTTACAGAGAATACTGTTTTTCCCATTTGATACATCTCCAAATTGATGTTTCCATCTCATTGTTTTTATATTTGTTTTTTAACTTTATCTAAAGATTTTTTAAAAATGAGAATTATTGAACAAAAGGAAAGCTCTCACCACTCTCTTCTGTAAAGCTAATGTGACAACGGTAGAGTCAACAAGGGGGCAAGATCGTCTCAGGGAAATCGTGAAACCTCTAAGTGGAATTTGCATAAAATAGTTCTGGTATTATTATTCACTATTCTTTCCGTGACAGATATGTCAGGGCCTTGAAACCTAAAAGAACAATTATGCTATTGTATCTCTCGGAGGATTCAAGGGGTGTGTCTTTGGTGGAAAAAGTGCTATTAGAGCTTTGAAAGCAGTTAAAAGGCAGCCCAAGGGACTCTTTAGCTAGTCATTTTATAAAGAATGCCTCAGCTTTAAGTGTCTTAAAGTACGTTTATCCAACTCGTACTTTCGGCTTAAAAAAATCTACTAATAATTAATGGCTGTACTTTTTTTTTTTTTAACGTTTGCATTAGCTATAAATAAAAACTCTAGATGAAGTCATCGCTGATTAAGTTAAACTATGATTCTTATGTGATAGGACCCATATCTTTGTCAAGCTTGCAACGAATTACCTGTAAGGTTTTTTTTTTTTTTTTAATTTAGCTAACATTGCAGAAGTCATTGCCATTGCCAATTACAGACCCAACCAGGAAGTCATCAGTAAATCCTTCCCTTGCCCAAGCTGGCTTAATGTAACAAGTCTGTACATTAAACACAGAAGCATTGATAAAGCAGATCTCATGCATCTGGATGGGGGTGCAGGAGGCTGTGATCCGACTTTAATTTCCTCTGAAACCTGCTGATTACGTTATTCTCTGGTTTGGCTGGGCGTCACTGAAGAAAGGCAACGCCAACTTCTCATGGGAATAGTTTTAAAATTCAAGAAAGACACAGAAAGGCACAAAAATGCTTCTGTCACATTGGATAATAAGTCGGTAGGGAAAATGAAGGAGCCAGGTAACTTTCAGTCAAAATGCTGCAAAGATGGTTGGGTCAGGGGAATTTTTATTCAAATGTACAAGAAGCAATACGCACAGATGTGGATGGGCATTCTGTGACTTTAACAAGCTGTAATGTGGTGCTCATTTCGTAAACTTCCTAAAGTCAAAAGACAATATTCCTTTTCTTTTTTTAATTGGAGTATAATTGCTTTCCAATGCTGGGTTAGTTTTTGCTGGGTTAGTTTAACACAACAAAGTGAATCAGCTATGTGTATACATGTATCCCCTCTCTCTTAAGCCTCCCTCTCACTCAATGCCCCGTCCCACTCCTCAAGATCACCACGGAGCACCGAGCTGATCTCCATATTCATTTATTTTTGTTTCATATAGTCTTTCACTTTGTATTTATTGGGAGCTGGGAGGGTCCCTTGAAACCATAGTTTGACCTGTTATTTTATAGATGAGCAAAGGAAGTTTCAAAGTGGGGTAAACTCTGTCCAACTATTCCATGATGAAGAGGGGAAGAGAACTGTATCTTGCATATTTGTAGAATTCCAGCAGGCACAAGGACACCTTAAATTAAGACCACGCTTCCTATCATCTCATGCAGCCTTGGGTACCCTTATCATAAGGCTCCTGACTCCATGGAGTACCATACTGGTCTTGGACTCCATAACACTGCTCTATATCTGTTTGCTGCTGCTGCTGCTGCTAAGTCGCTTCAGTCGTGTCCTACTCTGTGCAACCCCTTAGACAGCAGCCCACCAGGCTTCCCCGTCCCTGGGATTCTCCAGGCAAGAACACTGGAGTGGGTTGCCATTTCCTTCTCCAGTGCAGGAAAGTGAAAAGTGAAAGTGAAGTCACTCAGTCGTGTCCAACTCTTCGCGACTTCATGGACTGCAGCCTTCCAGGCTCCTCCGTCCATGAGATTTTCCAGGCAAGAGTACTGGTAGGGTGCCATTGCCTTCTCCCTATACCTGTTTAGGCAATTGTAATTTGGGGTCTTACCACTTGCATTCATTTTCAGTCTTAGACGAATAGAGTTAATGCAACAAATGCTCATGAGACTCCAAGAAGTGTATGCCAAGTGGGTTATTTAGGCCATTATTAATAGCCCATCCCATTCTAAGTATGATGGCATCACAGCTAGAATCTGCTTGTCTTGAATGCCATGTTAGACTCTGCACTCTGTGATGGATGACTGTCATTCACTTAGAAATCTCAAGCACCCAGCACAGAACCTGACCCCCTCAGGGGGTGCTCCATAAAGTTTGATAAGCAATCAGTGGGCAAACGACACCATGGAGAGAAGAACAGGAGAAGCTGGTGGGGATGGGTACCACTGCCACCGTGTGCCAGGCTGTACTCAGTGGAGAAGTACAAGCCTAAAGCTGCAATACTGGCCTGACTTTACGTTATCACGTATTATCTGATGACAAAATGATCTCTTAAAATTTCATGGATTTGTCTCTTTTTTCCCTTTCTGGTATTGTATCTCAATGTGATATAAACAGTGCATAAATCTTGGCTCTTGCCGACCGCTGTTTGGTTGAAATTGCTATGTTGTCTGGGCATATGTTGGAGTCTTTAAATTAACAGAGAAAAGAATTGATTTAAAAAATGACATTTGCATTAAGGGCTGAGAATGGGCAATTTGTGAAGCATGATGCTATACATGGGAATTTATACAGATAATGAACACAGCAGTGGGGTTTGACTCCATGACATATGCATTTTTGTACATCCACTGTGGACATATTTTATGTTGCAGAAAGTGTGTATGTGGCATAGTTCACATGTCCAAGGCTCTAGGTGAGGTCACTATCCATCTGGACATGTTGTGGAATCTTGGATACTGAGTGAATTTTAGGCAGTTTTTGTTTTGTTTATTTTTCCTTCTGACTTGAGTTTCCTAATACCTTTTCCTAAAAATTTCAGTTCAGTTCAGTCACTCAGTCATGTCTGACTCTTTGCAACTCCATAAACTGCAGCATCCCAGGCTTCCCTATTCATCACCAACTCCCAGATCTTGCTCAAACTCACGTCCATTGAGTCCGTGATGCCATCATACCATCTCATCCTCTGTCATCCCCTTTTCCTCCTGCCTTCAATCTTTCCCAGCATCAGGGTCTTTTCCAATGAGTCAGTTCTTTCCATCAGGTGGCCAAAGTATTAGAGCTTCAGCTTCAGCATCAGTCCTTCCAATGAGTATTCAGGACTGAAGAACAGAGCAAATGGATTTAATAAGCATATACAAAACCTTCCATCCAACAACAGCACACACATTCTTCTCAAGTGCACACAAAATATCTCCTAGGACTGATCAAATTTAGGTGCTAGAAAGCAAGTCTCAACAAATTCCAGCAGAGAATACTTATAAAAGTATTTTTTTAACCTTTGTTATCATTTATTTTTATGTGTGATTCATGTTTGGCTCCATTAAGGATGTGAACTTCAGCCAATCACACTGTACCCACAGAGAGGAAAGCACCGCTATGTTCCCAGAGCAGTAAACCAAAGCTGAGACTGTGTGTGCTGGGCTGAGTCATGTCCGACTCTCTGGGACCCCATGGACTGTAGCCCACCAGGCTCCTCAGTCCATGGGATTCTCCAAGCAAGAATACTGGAGGGGGTTGCCATGCCCTCCTCCAGGGGATCTTCCCTACCCAGGGACTGAACCCACATCTCTTACGTCTCCTGCATTGGCAGGTGGGGTTCTTTACCACTAGTGCAACCTGACTGAAACTACCTGTCTTCAGCTACTTGACTCCATTTTTTTCACCTCTTTGGCTGTTGACCTCTTGTCTCAGTCTCTGCATGTCTGCTTAAACCCACTGGTGGCTTAATGCACCTTATTCTGGCTCAGGAGTTCCATGGATTCCTGACAATCAATTTTTTTCCTCAATTATCCATCTGACTATTGTCTACCCATCTGTCTTATATGTACTGTGCCACGTAGGGGGCAGAGAGATGCATAAGGTGCAATCCTTCCCCTTGGAAGAGCTCAAAGTTTAGTGAAAGATACAGACAAGGAGAGAGGTGGACTCCAATATGATGGAGTCAGGTTGGTCAAGGGAAGCAAAGAAAGGCTAGTACAAGTCAGCCAGGGAACAATGGGGCTTCTGCAGAAGACAAGAGAAAGGCTAGGGATTCTGAGCAGTTCACTTTAGAAAAAGTTTCAGGGAAACAAATAGGATTTATGCACTCAGATCTCCAAATACTTAGCAAGATGTCTTTTTTATTATCAGTATCCTGCCCTCCTCCTCCTCATCATCCTTATCACTAGCATGTGTCCAATGAGAGAAGCTCACTTTTTTTTTTTTAGAAGCCCCCAAATGGCTATTCTGGATGCATAACAAGTTTATTTCTGGTGATGAGCTTAACGTCTATGAGTAGATTGGGGCCTGGATGGGGGATGGCAAAAGTCAATGGTTTATGTTCACAGATGAGCTGGTTCATTCCCTCCTGCTTTGATCATGCAACTCTCAAAACATGTTTTTGTTTCAAAGAAAATTATTAAATCCAAATATAAATCACATGCTAATACAGAGGTTAATTCCCTCGATTTTTGCTTCCTGCCTGTCAAATATAAAGGTGTCCATTACATTTTTTTTTTTACCATGATAAGTATAAGTACTGAGAATAATGATGACAGGAAACACTGATGTAGTTTTTACCACTTAATAGGCATCACTCCAGGGCTTTTATTACTCAGTATTCTCTCCAGCTCTAGCAGATTGGTACCATTGTTGTTGCCATTTTACAGATGAGAAAACCTAGGTAGAAGAAGCAAGATCACCTGCTCAAGTTCACATGGTAAGTGAGGAATCGAGATTTGAACCCAGGCTTCTGAGTCCGGGAACAAAGCTCCTATTCCCTGTGTGCCCCGGCGGAGAAATGCTCTGATTTTGCAGCTCATCTCCACTTTACTGATGAAGTAACTAAGCTCAGCAACTTTAGCCAATAAACTTTGTGCATTTGGAGGCAACATGTGACTCCAGGTGGAGCCAGAATGATTCTCTTTCCCAATTGCAAGATCCTTGCCATGCCAACAGCACATTATCACATCCACGTTAATACTGCAAATTCTCTGGGCAACTTTTATGTGGGGAGGTGAGCTCCCAAATGCGGCTGACATTTTCCACCTGAAAAGTCAGGATTTGTCACCGTGTGGGCGTCATCTGCCCTCTGCCCTCCCCTCCCAGGATCTGACTCATCAATGTCACTCTTTCTATTCCCAGCCTCTTTACCCCTCCCCAGTCCCTCTCAACCACATGACTGGTGACATGTCAGCTGGCAGACTCAAACTTCTTTTCGTTTCACAATGTCCCTTTGACCTTGGGACGTTACCCCTGGATTAACTTCTGTTCATCTTTGCTTCTGAAAGCCACATGCCCTCCTGTGGCAGCAGAAGCTGCACAGTCCCACCCCGAGCTGTCCAACTCTGAGCCATGCCAGCCTGAGGATGCAGAGTCTGGTATGACAGCACATGGCAGCTATTCAGTGAGAGGAGAAGAGCTCTTTAAGTAAGTTGAATGTGAAAATGCTGGGAGAATGAGAAGTGGCAAGGAGGTGGAGAATGAGAAGTGGCAAGGAGGTGGAAAATGGGCAATCACTGCTTCTAAGTACCCCCAACAAAGGGGAGCTGTTTAATAAGGTTCTAGGAAAGAGAGTGAAAACCAGGGGATACGGGGTGAAAAAGCAAGAATTATGAGAATATTAACAAGCTTGCCATGCTTGGGTTGAACAAGTCTCAAGGAGTCTAGAGGCCTTGCCTCTAAGGCAATTCCACCTTTATCTATTTCATGTGGTGGCCACGTGGATGAAGCCAATCTCATCTCTCCCTTTCTATGAGCCTCTTTTTTCTTATTTGCAAAATTATTGAATTAGGTCAGATCATCTTTGCAGATATTACTAAATGCTATTATATTTAGTTTCAGTGACATTAAAAAAGCCCTCCCTATGAGAATCTTTTCTTGCAAATATTTAATTTGCTTTTCATTTGTATTTCTATGGATTCCCTTGAGGCTCAGATGATAAAGAATTTGCCTGCAATGCAAGAGATCCAGGTTTAGTCTCTGGGCCTGAAGACCCCCTGGAGAAGGGAATGGCTACCCACTCCAGTATTCCTGCCTGGGAAATCCCATGGACAGAGGAGCTGCAGTCCATGGGGTAGCACAGAGTTAGGTGCAACAGAGTGACTAACACTTTTTGTTTCTAAAATTCACAGATAATCAGGTTTGGAGGTTTAAAATACATTGGAAAATGGAAAGAAGGGGAAAAGGCTCTCTGCAAAGACCCACCGTATGCTGGTATATTTTATTTCAGTTTTTTATATGTGATGAGCTGTTGTTTGGTAAGCAGCTTCATGCACAGAACACCATGGGTGTGCATTGTGCATTCAGCATATTAACATTATGTCATATGCATAAAGGTCAAGTTATTGGGACTCCTCTTGCACACAAAGATTGCAGAGCAAGTTATCAAGAAGGTGTGACAACCACCAGTGCATTCCTACAAAGATGAACATTTTATGTTATTTCTTTTCTAACCTTCTTGTCTTTACTTTTTTTAAAAGATGATTTGATTTTTTTGGTGGTGATACATGGCATGCGGGATCTTAGTTCCCAGACCAGGGATTGAACTCATGTCCCCTGCTTTGGAAACTCAGAGCCTTAACCATTGAACTGCCAGGGAAGCCCCTCTTGCCCCGACATTTACCTTTCTCACTGCTTCTGCACAGCTTCCTTCACTGGGATCATGAGGGACCTCCTGGAAACAATGGCAGGTCTGGGGGGCACCTGGGAGAGGTCAGTGAAGGGACTGTTTATCTAATGTGGGTAGAGTTCAGAGATTAACATGAGACAGGCACCAGTAACTGTGGGGAGCTGACATCCTGACAGCTCCAAAGGGGCAGAGGAGGCTGAAGCTACTGGAGAGGAGAGGGCATCCCTGGCTGGAGGGAGCCCCAAAGCTGCAGGGTATTCATGAGTCTCCAGTGAAGATAACTCCTAAGGCTCTGGTCCTGCTACTTCTCTCCACTGTGGTTCAAATCCAGCTCCAGGGTTGATGGCCTCTTCAAAGGGCTTCCCAGGTGACACCGTGGTAAAGAATCTGCCTGCCAAGCAGGAGATGCAAGAGACATGGTTGGACTCCTGGGTCAGGATGATCCCCTGAAGGAGGAAAAGGCCACTCAGTCCAATATTCTTGCCTGGAAAGTCCCGTGGACAGAGGAGCCTTGTGGTCTGCAGTCTCTGGGGTTGCCAAGAGTCGGACATGACTGAGCAGCTAACACTAAGACTAACACTGACCCCTCTCTACTCTTCTCCTCTATGTGACCAGGCAAGAAATGGGGTTGTTGGAGTAAAGACTAACCATGAAAATAGCTGCTGCTGACGAGGTTCTCCGAGAAGGCAACCTGGCGTTTCTTAAAGGATAAATTCTGAATGAAAAGGTGAAGCAGGAACAGCAATTCTCAACATGCAACCCAGGACCACCCACCCCGTCTGTGGAGTTCTACGCCAGAATCAGCATTTGATGGAGTGCTCCTGTTTCTCACGCTGGTCTAGCACAGCTGGTCTGAAGTCAGTGAGATAGAAGCCCAAAGGAAGGAGAGAGAGATCCTCTAAGGTCCATCCAGTGACCCCAGATGACAATAGCTAGGGATCAACAGTCCTGGCTTATGCAGGACAGAGTCCTAAGATTCAGCACTTTCAATCCTAAAAGCAGGAATTTCCAGGCAAAGCATCTTGACTGGTACCCTGACCACAGGTCTGCTCAAAGTGACCAAGCCACTGGGCCATCAGGTCAAACTGTCCTCCCTTTAGGGCACATGGAATCATACTGGGTCTTATCTCCTGTGACCTTCACAAGAGCCCAAGGGCTTGAGTGGCCCGCCCTGCAGTTTCCAGTTGAGAAACTGACACGTCAGCAGATGTAGGGACCGACTTGAAAACAGGGCTAATACTCACTAGTGAATTCCTTCCTGACCCCACACTGGTCAGTTCCCGTGAGATGGTGTCCTATTGACCAAGGTCACCTGTACCAAGAAGGGGTTCTCTTTTGACACACACACCAGAATGTGCAGACTCCCTTAATATAGGAGGTGCTCAATGAGTAACTGTTGGCTCAACAAAGGGAGGAGCAACTCAATGGAGCCTCGTGGAATACGCACAAGGGTAGTTATTTTTTTCTCTCTGTCTCTCCGTGAAGGTGGGGTCATGCCCGTCTGTCTGCCATGATGCCTGTCCTGTCTCTATAAGAATGCTGGAGTCAGAGTGGTCACTTGACAGAGATTTGCTGAATTTGCTGACTTGAGGGCAAGCTCTGGACATGAGGGTGAAAGAGATGATTTTTGGCCACTCAAGATGCATAGAAAGTATCCTGATGACTGTGACATTATTATTATTTTCTAAAAAATTTTTATTGGCATAAAGTTGATTTACAATGTTGTATTAGTCTTAGGTGTACAACATCGTGAATCAGTTTTACATATATATATAATCTTCAGATTCTTTTCCCATATAGGTTATGACAGAATATTGAGTAGAGAGCTCTGTACTCTAAAGTAGGTCTTTATTAGTTTATCTATTTTGCATATAGTAGGGTGTATGTCCGTAAAGAAGGCAGAAAGCCAAAGAATTGATGTCTTTGAACTGTGGTGCTGGAGAAGACCCCCTGCACGATGTCCCTTGGACAGCAAGGAGATCAAACCAATCAACCTTAAGGGAGATCAACCCTGAATGCTTACTGGAAGGACTGATGCTAAAGCTGAAGCTCCAGTATTTTGGTCATATGATGTGAACAGTCAACTTATTAGAGAAGTCTCTGATGCTGGGAAAAATCAAGGGCAGAAGGAGAAGAGGGTGTCAGAGGATGAGATGGATGGATGGCATCACTGATGCAATGAACATGAACTTGGGCAAACTCTGGAAGATGGTGAGGGACATGGAGGCCTGGTGTGCTGCAGTCCATGGGGTCGCAAAGAGTCAGACACAGCTGGGCGACTGAACAACAAGAAGTGTGTGTGTGAATACCAATTTCCTAATTTATCATTCCCCATGCCACATTTCCCCTTTAATAACCATAAGTTTGGTTTCAAGATCTGTGAGTTGATTTCTGTTTTGTAAATAAGTTCATTTATAGCATTTTTATTAGATTCCATATATAAGTGATGCCATATATTTGTCTTTCTCTCAGTTAGTATGATAGTCTCTAGGTCCACCCATGTGGCTGAAAATGGCATTATTCTTTTAAAATAGCTGAATAATATTCCATTGTATCCGTATGTACCACATCTTCTATATCTATTCCTCTGTCGATGAACATTTATGTGTCTTGGCTATTGTAAATAGTGCTGCAGTGAACACTGGAGTACGTGTATCTTTCTGGATTATGGTTTTCTCCAGATATATGCCCAGGAGTGACATTGCTGGATTGCTCTGGCCTTAGAATAGTTTGCCCTGATGGGAACTGTTTGGAACCCATGAAGAAAGCCTTATTCCCAGACTAGCTTTTCATGTCCAGTACTGGGTAGCTCTGAAGGAGAACATGCAGAGATTCCTAAGAGGAAAAGGCATGATCACCCCCTTCAACTGACGATTGTTTGTTCATCTCCTGGGCACAGCTGGGACATCGACTCTTGGGTGCTCATGGCAGAAGACAGCTTGTTGGAAGTGCCCAAGGAAGAATCTGGTTTCACATGGAAGCGAAATGCCCACATCTGATGGTCCCCAAAGTTTTCCGTACAAATCTAGGCTGTTCATCCTTAAGGAGTGGTGCTGGAGCCACACCATCACCTCTACACAGGAGACCTGGGTTCAACCCCTGGGTCGGCTGGATCCCCTGGGGAAGGAAATGGCAACCCACTCCAGTATTCTTGCCTGGAGAACTCAATGGACAGAGGAGCCTGGCAGGCTACGCAGTCCGTGGGGTTTCAAAGAGTCGGACATGACTGAGCAGCTAACACAGTATCTCTGAGGTAGCGGCCGAGACCCACATGTTTCAGCAGAGCTGTGAACTTGAACTAACTGGACTTCTGGCTCAGAAATGAGTTGAGAGAGAGGTGAGCCCAGTTTATGACAAGAGATATAGAAGGAAGTGAACAGGATCAATGTATCTTAAAGGAGAAAGCTGAGGCGACCTCTTCAGCTGGATACCACATTCTCTTAAGGGAAGAACCTGCTGGTGTGTTCAGAGTTGGAAGATTTCTTGGGAATGAGACCCCAATCAGGGTAGAGAGTGCCAAGCCCTCTGGACACCTTGATGCAAATACAGATGGGAGAGTGCAAAAGATTTTCTTCTTTCTTCTTCAACTCCTTCCTTGGAGTTGTCCAAGGAAGGCCGGACAACTCACGTTTTATTGTTAAACCAAAGTTGCTGTCTTGGGGTTTGGGGATTTTTTGTGTTTTTGTTTTGCTTTGACATCTGGTGACAGAAAATGAGATTTCCAGGTAGAGCCTTTTTATCCTTGTTCATATGTTTATTGACTCACTCAGCAAACGGTTCTGGTACCTCCACGAAGCTGTGACCAGACACGATCTCAGAGACATCTTTCTTCAAAACATTGGTCTTTGGGGTGAAGAAACCAAGGGCCTGTGAATAATCACAGCAGAATGAGGCTTGTTCTGCCACAGAAGGGTGCTTTTCTTCCTGGCACCTGCAGGTCCCCTGCATGACGGACTCTTGAATTCCATAAAGGAGGATGAGGTACAATCCCTTCTGTGAGCTCTCCAGCCATATTTTATTCACCCACTTAAAATTTCTCCTATATTTGAAATTCTATATGACACCCACCCTGTCCTGGGTGTCTGTATTTTTGAATTCTCTGCTCCTCTCTTGAAATGCTTTTCCTTCTGAAAAATTACTATGCATCTTTCAACACTCAAGTCACCTGCTCCGTGAAGCCTTCTCTGCCTTGCCTTGGTCTGGGACCCAGCTGGAGCGAGGAGTGCTCACAGTGTATCATGGTTGGGCTTTTTCTCCTTGTCTCAGATGTGCTGGTATCATGCCCCGGTCCTTTGCACCTGCCATTACCTCTGCTCTTGGCCATGTGCCATGTCTGAA
This sequence comes from Bos mutus, assembly GCF_027580195.1. Taxonomy (NCBI): domain Eukaryota; kingdom Metazoa; phylum Chordata; class Mammalia; order Artiodactyla; family Bovidae; genus Bos; species Bos mutus. The sequence goes on from NC_091637.1 coordinate 61,216,795, forward strand.
TCCTTCTGATCTCTGTTGATGTCTCAGCTAAGTGGTCACATCTCTAAGTGGGGGTCTCCCTGTAGCCCTCTGAGGCCTGGCCTGTTCTGGCTGCTGCCTGAGTCTGGATTTGCAGGGTCGGAGGGGGTTGAGCTTGCTTCTGGTAAGCTGGAGCTGTCTTTAGGCCTCCAGATACAATATTGCTAAGTAACAGGCAAGAACTAAATGTGTTTTTACCTTTGCTGAGTCAAGAGCCCCTTTGAAACCTAAACACAAGATCTACCAAAAGATCTGAATTCCTGTTTCCAAAGCATAAGTCTCTGCTGACGGCATCAAGATGGATACTTTAGCCTTCTCTGAGCATCGTTCAAGTACTGCCTCAGGCTAGGATTGAACCATCTTATATGTGTCTGAATACGATGTGTGTATGTGAATGTGTGTGTGTTAGTCACTCTGCCATGTCCATCACTCTGCCATGTCTAACTCTTTGTGACCCTGTGGACTGTAGCCTGCCAGGCTCCTCTGTCCATGGGATTCTCCAGACAAGAATACTGTATTGGGTAGCCATTCCCTTCTCCAGGGGATCTTTCCTGACTCAGAGACTGAACCGGGGTCTCCTCATTGCAAGTAGATTCTTTACCATCTGAACCACCATGTAAAAAAGCATAATACCCAGTGTGTCTTGAGCACCAGTTATGAGTTCATTGTTCTTCTAGAGAATTCCAAGTTCAACATCTCTGTTTGCATCATCACAGCCCTGGGAGGGAACTATGAATTTACTGGTCAATTTGGCCACTGATCAACAATGGCCAAACGACAGGTCCTCAGAGGAATCTTGCCTCCTACCTGCTTTTGTAAATTAAAGTTTACTTGTAGATGGTGACTGCAGCCATGAAATAAAAATAAGCTTATTCCTTGGAAGAAAAGTTATGACCAACCCAGACAGCATATTCAAAAGCAGAGACATTACTCTGTCAACAAAGGTCCGTCTAGTCAAGGCTATGGTTTTTCCAGTAGTCATGTATGGATGTGAGAGTTGGACTGTAAAGAAAGCTGAGCACCGAAGAATTGATGCTTTTGAACTGTGGTGCTGGAGAAGACTCTTGAGAGTCCCTTGGTCTGCAAGGAGATCCAACCAGTCCATCCTAAAGGAAATCAGCCCTGAATATTCATTGGAAGGGCTGATGTTGAAGCTGAAACTCCAATACTTTGGCCATCTGATGCAAAGAGCTGACTCATTTGAAAAGACCCGGATGCTGGGAAAGATTGAAGGTGGGAGGAGAAGGGGATGACAGAGGATGAGATGGTTGGATGGCATCACCGACTCAATGGACATGAGTTTGAGTAAGCTCTAGGAGTTGGTGATGGACAGGGAGGCCTGGCGTGCTGCAGTCCATGGGGTCACAAACAGTTTGACACAACTGAGCGACTGAACTGAACTGAACTGAACTGAAGCACAGGCCACTCCCAGTTTTGATGTATTATTTATGGCTGAATTCAAAGTACAACACAGAGTGGAGTAGCTGGGACAGAGACCATATGACCCACAGAGGCTAAAATATTACTCTCTGTCTTTTTAATTATGTGGTTTGCTAACCTCTGATGTAGATGGCAAAGCTGGGCTCAGGGAGGTTATTTCTTGTACAAACCATCCTCTGACCACGTGCATGGCTGGAGGCCGTGGCGCTGTATCCTGGATGTCATAGATACATTTGGCTTCAATTTTGGGGGTGGCTGCAGGGTTCCCCATCTTTTCTTGGGGCTTCAGTGTCCCAGCCAGGAGATGAAGTGGTGGGGCTTGATCTAGTGACCCAGGGAGCAGAAGAGTAGATTCTGTGATGAAGGTCCCTGGGTCTGTGCGTCTGAAGGGCTGGGAATAGTTTAGGGGAATAAGAAGACCCTGTAGGTTGTTGGGATTTAAGCCCAAAATGCCGAGTGAAGAATTTCCCCCAAAGGCAGCACTGCCCAGTATCATTTGCATGTCTGTTCTTGCTGTCTGATGGAGGGAAGTCTCTGGAATCACAACAACCACCGTTTATACGACCATGGGTTGGGGAGATGAAGGCCACTCTCTCCCGGCACTTTCTCGCCATTTGCCTCCCAGCAACACCCAGGGCAATAGTTCTCATCTATAAAACGGGGTGGCAGGATCTGAGTTCTCGGTGAGTAAGGCACCCGCTTGCCCACCGAGCAGCTCACACCCCCGGGCAGAGCCTTGAAGCTGTCCCTACAGGTGCGCTCACAGCTCAGTCCCCGCTGCAGTCGGGGTCAAGGCTGGCTTTAGATCCAACGTGTTCAGAACAACACAGGTCAGCCCTTCCACCTTTTATCTCTTCTCTCCCTCAGAGGTAGAAGTTTTCTACTTGGCTTTTGCTCCTTTGAGGAACATTTCATTTAAAAAAAAAAAAAAAAAACTGTTGGACACACACACATGTACATACACATACAAATGAGAAAAACTGGAGAAACAAGGATGTGATGGATAGATTGTATCAATTTCCTGATTATGGTTTGGCCCATCTTCTAGTGACATAAAACACAGTCCCTGGGGGCAAAGCCATGTAGAGGGTACACTGGATTTCTCTGAGTTACTTCTTACCGCTGCGTGTGAATGTACAATGATCTCTAAATAAAAAAGTTTAATTAAAAAAATAAATTGGTACTGACTGTATATTCCCAGGAGCTGTGGTTTTTATTAAGTCCGGATATCAGTGGATAAGTCCATTTGTCAGAGGAGTGACTAGGACGTCTACAGCAGGATCAACATTACATTTTTATTGAAGGTTTGATGTTTGTTCATTTGGGGAGAATCATAAATCTCTTGGAGGACCCATTAAATTCCATGAGCCCCTTTCGTCTCACTTACATACGTGTGACAGTGTGCCTGCGGCTGTGTGCACACGTGGGCACATGCATGTGTGTTCACACGCTCACACGTAGGTTATTGGTGGAGGTCACACAAGGACCCCACAGACCAGGGCAACAGAGAGCAAGGGATACTTTGGAGCCCTGAACAATCTGCCCAGCTTCACTTCCAAGCAGAATGGCTCTGCTGTTTGTTATGGTTCACATTTTGGATATTTGTTTATGATTTCATTTGGAAACATGTGGCATCGACTGACATCCTGGGGAGGAAGAGCCAAGGATGAACTGCAGAGGAGCTGCTGCTGAGACCCAGGTCTGCGTAACTGTCATCGCTGTGCTTTGGTTTCCTCATCTCCAGATCAGTTTGGGCTATGGGTTTGGGGGTACTTTACTCGGGCACCATGGATTTGGTGGATTTGGTACCCATCTCCCTGGGTCTGACCTACTCATTGTCTGGTGCTGGACAGGGTTTTGCTATGTGCCAGAGGGTGTCCAGGAGACGGGTCAGTGGGCACCGCAGAGCCAGGCCACAAGCTGCCTTTTATCTGCCCCTGAAGAAAAACAACCCACCACCCGGCCCAGCTCCTCTCTGCCCTGCCCCTCCCTTCCTCCTCTCCTCCCCATCTCTCTCTCTTCTTCTCTCTCTGCCACCAAGAAAGATATGCTGACAAGTGGGGAGGGGAAAAAAAAAAACAACACTTGCAAAACTTTTCCTAGTCTTGGGGAATTTACTTTGAAATTTGTGCCAGATAGAGTAATTAGTAAACTTGCTCTTAATAGTGTTTCGAAGATGTAATTTTTTCACACCTTCCCTGACTTTGACACTGCGGCTTTTGAAACTTCATTTTGCACTGTGCTTCATTGTTCTCTAATCTGCTGCACTCCGCATTGAGTATCACGGAAATTTCGCACTTACTATGTCAATAACATCTGGCAAAATTGCCACCTATTAAGAGTAAGTGTTCTTTTTTCTCCGGTGAGAAATGTGATGGTGTATTATATTGGTTTCCCTTGAGAGGCTAAGGAGACAATTTTAAAGCAGACAAATGCATTAAAGAAATAACCTGAACTCTAAGAAAAGGTTATAGAAAGTCAGGAACTTTTTTTTTCTTTTTCTTCTTCTGGGTTTATTTATTTATTTAGGGGGGAGGGGTGAAAGCTGTTGTTACGTGGGGGTGAGGGTGGGTTTCACTGCGAGGCGGCACTTCTCTGATGTTTCCTCTGGGGGAGTGTGTCTCCACCCACCTCCTACTGTATATCGGAGACCTTCTGCACCCAAGCTTTTGCAGGACAGGCTAGCTAAGGGTGCCAGGACCCTGGCATCCTGAGAGAGCAGTGCAGAGCAGCCTGTGTTGGCAGCAGTAAGCTGTGTGTTGTCGGCAACTCACTGAACTTCAGGACCCTCAGTGTCTTCCTCGGGGCAATGGAGATCCTCAAGCTGCTATTCGGGGTTGACCTGAAGATGCTGGAGTGTGTCAGGGTCCTGGATACAGGGGCTGGCAGGTAAGTGGTCCCTGGTCCTATCATGACTACTCGGCACTGTTAAAACTCTGTAGGTGTTGATTTCTTTCAAGTCCAAGACACTGGGGGCCCCAGATATCTGAGTCATAAATCCGAATCCCCAAATAACGTATCAAAACATCCCAGTGTGACTGGAGCAGGAAGGGGATTGCGTCTCCTCTCTCTGCAGGCCTCCAGCTCATCATCCCAGCGAGAAGCCCATCGAAGGCAAAGCAACCTCATTTTCCATCAGCTGTTCACTGGGAACTCAGGGTGAAGGAAAACCTGGCAGAGGCCCCAGTGCCCCTGAGAAAGTGACATTCTTGGGAACTGGAGTGCTATCCCTTGCCTGGCTATTTTCTGTGTCCAGGGGCAGGCTGGTATGGCCCGGGCCTGTGCCAGGGCAAAGGTAGGTGGCCATGCAGGACTAAGCGCTCGACACGTCTCAGGCCCTGGGGCGCTCAGAACAGGCCTGTGATGTAGGTACCCCAGTTGTCCCCATTCCACAGCTGGGGAAACAAAATCATGGAACGGTTGGGAAACTGGCTGAAATTACTCTGCATCAACTTTAGGATAAAGTTTACTCTCCCTGGTCTGGTGTCCAGACTCATGGCCTGATCCCTCTCTCCTTCTGATCTCAGATTGTATCTGTAATCTGTAATCCATTTGCACCTGTAATCTGAGTTGTTGTTGCTCAGTGGTTCAGTCGTGTCCGGCTCTTTGCCAGCCCATGGACGGCAGCATGCCAGGCTTCCCTGTCCTTCACTATCTCCCAGAGTTTGCTCAAACTTATGTCCATGGAGTCAATGATGCCATCCAACCATCTCGTCCTCTGTCACCCCCTTCTCTTGTCCTCAGTCTTTTCCGTATTGCCAGGCTCACATCTGACTGGCTTTCACGGGTGAAGTTTCTTCTGCTTGGAATCCCTTCCTCGGCTCTGCTGTTTGACTTGTTCATTCATTTCTTTCCTTGAGAAGGATGTTGAAACACAGGGACATGTTTATTAACCTCTGGGCCCCTTAAAATCCCCATCTCTACGATTAACTTTTGTTGAAGATCAAAGTCAAAAATACTGACAAATCTTGTGTTAAGTTTCCTAGGACTTAATAAATTAGAAGTCACAAGTAAGCAGCCCCTGCCTGAGCCAGAAATAGACCACAGATCTGTGTTGCTGAGCCCTCACAGGGTGTTAAAAAATGGCATCAGTTGCTGACACATACGAACTAGGAGATATCATAAGACAAATGTGGATTTTTAATTTCTGTTGAATAAACTGAGAGCTTTGGCCTCCTCAGGCCCATATACATGCCCGGAAACCACTGACCCTGTTCATAGGGGCTGTGCATTCCACAGGCTGCCACAGTGCCTGCCCCTCCGTGGCACCTGACCTCTGATCTCTACTCATTAAAGATACTGGTTTAGCCCCTGGAGGCATTTGAGTTACAGCCCTTGCAACCAGTTACTTAAATCCCCTAAGTGATCATTTCTTCATACTTTCTATATGTTGAGCACAGCCGTCTGGTGCCAGGCGTGTGTAGATGCCAGGCATATGGAAGCAGATGAGTTCAGTCTTCAGGACTCCTTTCTGCTGTGACCTCTTCCAGGAAACCTTCCTTGATACACCTGACTGGTATTGGAGGCCCAGGCCGGTTCATCCTGGAGCCCTGGGTTTACCTGTCTTTATAGTCATCTCTATAAGTGCAAATAGTCAGTTCCTCTATTTTTCGCAGCAGACGTGCAGTCCTCAATCACAGGCTCTATGTCTTATTTGTCTTTAATTTACCAGCCCTTCCACGGGGCCTGGTGGAGAGGTGGGTCTCTGGACTTGTTAATTTCATTCATAGATAGATGAACAAATAAACAAAACCAAAAACTGAACCTCCTAGACCTGCTACATCTCATCTTTGAACGGAGAAGGCTGAGCAAGTTATGTCTTAAGCTGCTTCCTGCTGGAAAATTCCAAGTCTCAGTTGAAAAACATCAATATTTAGATGACTGTATTTTCTTTCCAAATGCCCACAATATTTTACGTCCTGATAATATTTACAGGTTGTCCTCAGAGATAACTAATTGGATTTGCCATCGAGCTCGCAGGGAAAACGTATGGAGGATGGTCTCCCATTACTCACACGAGAGGGTGATAGCTCACTCCCCAAACTTCTATCGCTGTGATTCAGAGAACACTGAAATGGGGCGGGAAGGAATAATGTGCCCGCTGTCACCCTGGTCTTTCTCTTGCATTTACCACTTGGACAGAGCCATTTGCATCTGAATTGAACCTGCATTAAAATTTGCAGTTTATGTACTGCCAGTGATAAACAAAGAGGTTCCAGGAACGGAGGCTGGGCTGGAAAAGCTGCTCTCCCCCTTCCCCACTTTCTGGATGACCTCACAGGTCCATGGTCGCTTACCTCTCGTGCCCTTACCTCAAGGGCACCTTCCCTGAGAAGGGCAGGACCAGCACTTGCCAAGATGCAGAGGCAGAATTACAGAGCTCCTCTCAGCTCATTTCTCTCCCCAGTCTTCATCCTTATTCCTTGACCTTCCTTGTGTCTTTCTAAGCTTCTGAGTTCTTTTCCTCTTCATTTTGGGGGCAGATAAACTTTCAAGTGCTGCGTCGAAGTAGTCTTTTGGTTCTGTCTCCTCCACTGGACTTCATCTCTCTGAAGGTAGGGGCTGTGCCTGTTTCACTTTCATTTTCCCTGTGTGTCTAGCAGAGTGTGACAATGTGATCAAGAAAGAATGAGGGAAGGAACGATGGAAATCTGACCTTGGCCATTGATAAGTGTCTGTCTGAGCCAAGGATCCTGCTAGTCTTCCCGAATCTATGATTTCTTTTCATCCTCAGAACACTATGTAGCCAATCTTCTTCTTGTTCTTATTATCGTTACTGTTGTTATTTTATAAATAGGAAAACTGAAAGGCAGAGAGGTTAAATGCATTTCCCAAAGTCAGTAAGAGGTAGTCAACATTCAAACCCAGGAAAAGTCATCAACACTCATAAGAGCAATGTTAGAACTTCATCACATGTGTGTGTGTGTGTTTGTATTATATGTGTGTCTAGGGCAACTGGTCATGAATGTTATAGAACCGGGAGTTCTCTGACTCTGAAGCCAGTTATATCATGGTATCAGGAATTGCTCACTTTCTATGTGGCCATTAGAGTGGATGAGAGACATCACTTTGCCGAAACAGGTCCATCTTGTCAAAGCTATGGTGTTTCTAGTAGTCATGTACGATGTGAGTTGGACCATAAAGAAAGCTGAGTGCCGAAGAACTGACGCTTTGAAACTGTGGTGCTGGAGAAGACTCTGGAGAGTCCTTTGGACCACAAGGAGATCAAACCAGTCAATCCTTAAGGAAATTGACCCTGACTATTCATTGGAAGGAGAAGGCAATGGCAGCCCACTCCAGTACTCTTGGCTGGAAAGTCCCATGGACGGAGGAGCCTGGTAGGCTGCAGTCCATGGGGTCGCTAGGAGTCGGACATGACTGTGTAACTTTCAAGTAGACAACCTGAGCGACTTCACTTTCACTTTTCACTTTCGTACATTGGAGAAGGAAATGGGAAGCCACTCCAGTGTTCTTGCCTGGAGAATCCCAGGGACAGGGGAGCCTGGTGGGCTGCCGTCTCTGGGGTCGCACAGAGTCGGACACAACTGAAGCGACTTAGCAGCAGCATTCATTGGAAGGACTGATGCTGAAGTTGAAGCTCCAATCCTTTGGCCACCTGATGTGAAGAACCAGTTCATTGGAAAAGACTCTGATGCTGGGAAAGATTGTGGGCAGAAGAAGAAGGAGGTGACAGAGGACAAGATGGTTGGATGGGATTACCAACTCAAAGGACATGAGTTTGAGCAAACTCCAAGAGATCATGAAGGATAGGGAAGCCTGGCATGCTGCAGTCCATGGGGTTGCAAAGAGTTGGACACAACTGACTGAACAACAATCATCGGGGCTAGTATTGGCTGGGTCCGGGGCACTGTAGCACCAGAACTGTGTGTGATTTGACCCACTGCTTCAGGAACCACATTTACTGAGACCTGCTTTTTGGGTGTGGCATGTTATCTCTCCATGTTGACCTTTTCCTTAAACTCTTGCTAAGATCTAGCACTGTCTGGGGTTTAGTGCTGGGAGAGCAGACTGAGCTTTCCTGCAGCCTGCAAATGCTTGATGTTCAATTTCTGTCAAACTCTGATGGAACAAGATAAAGGGGGGAAAATCTTTTTAAAATGTAAGGAGAAGATGAATTACATTTGGAGATTCAAACACCCTTTGACCTCAAACATAAAACTTTCACAAAGTCTTGGTTAATGAAACAGGGTTCTACATCACTCTACATAGTGAGGACAGTGGTGGGCAGTGTTCTAAACTGCCTCCTTCCCAAATTCCTGCCCCTGGTGTACGCATAATCCATCCTTTTGAATATGTGGAGGCCACTCCCAAGGAATCCATCAGGTGTTTAAGATTCCCAATAAATATGATGGAGGAGATGATCCTGTATGGGTCTGACCTGGCCAGGTGAACTTTTTTTTTTTTTTTTCTGGGAGACAGGTCACATGGAAGGTGAAGAGATTTTGCAGGTGTAGTTAAGATTCCCTGAGAGTCCGCTCCTCCTCCCTGAGGCCAAGGTATTAGTTGGCTTATCAGAGCTCATTTTGCGAAAATGGAAACATATCCAGAGTTCCTAATAAAGTGAATGAGCCCAGATGCAGTACCTGGGCACAAACCCTCACCCAGACCAATGGGTCTGACCTGGCCAGGTGAACTTTTAAAAGCAGAGAGATTCTCCTGTTGATATGTTTGCATATAGTGTTGGAAAATATGGATGAGGGAATGTGGCAAAACTCTGATGGAAGTTCCCCAAACAGAAGGAACCCAGTTCTCCCACCCACCAGTGGGCCTGGAAAAGAACATCAAGCCTGAGATGAGATTCTTAATCCAGCCAACACCTTGATATCAGCTTGGTGAGACTGTGGAAAAGGAGCCTCGGTTCCTGACCCAGGGAAACTGTGAGGAATTAATCTATAGGATTTTAAGCCTCTAAGTTTATGATAATTTGTTATACATCAGTAAAAAAAAAAGTTGGGCTTTCCAGATGGTATTAGTGGTATAGAACACGCTTGCCAATACAGGAGACATGAGACACAGGTTCGATCCCTGGGTTGGGAAGATCCCCTGGAGGAGGGCATGGCAACCCTCTCCAGTATTCTTGCCTAGAGAATCCCATGGACAGAGGAGTCTGGTGGGCTACAGTCCATAGGGTCGCAAAGAATTGGACATGACTGAAGCAAATTAGCATGCCCGCCAAAAAGTAATTCAGGGATGTATCAATTAGTTGTTGCAGCTAAGCAACAAGCAACCACAAAAACTTTACAAGTATTTATTGCTCATGCATCTGTTGACTGGGACAGCTCTGCTTCTTTCCTCCAGGATACATACGGTTCGCTCTTGGTAGTGGCAGAAGAGTAAAAGGACAGGTGCAAACACACAAGGTCCCTGGGGCCCAGACTCGGCATGGACACAATGTCACTTCTGCTTCTAGAATGTTGGTCAAAACAAGTCTGATGGCCAAGACCAAGGTCAAAGGCAGAGAGATCCATCCTACCCTTGATGAAGCCATAGAAGGAGGAAGGGCAAAGAACCACAGCCAACAGTGCAATATAGCACAGCAAAGAAAAGCAGGTGGTGACGTACGTATTTATTGGTGATGAAAACCAAGGCCAATGGCCCCTGGACTTGTCCACCCAAACATTAAAGATGACGGGAACTGCATTTTGCTAGGATAGGATTCAGTTAATGCCAGTGCAATTCACCCAGATGACACTTCCCACCACCTCCCCGATAATCTAATGCTAATTTATAATCGAATGTGGGAGTTTGACTTTTAAGGAGCACGACTGTCATGCCATTTCTTTGATTTGCATAGAGTGCTCATCGCACTGGCGATCTAGGGAGGATGGCTCACCCGGGGACAGGGCTTTGGCTGCTCTCCAAATTCCAGGAAGAGCTGCAGATCGGCTACATCTCAGTCTCTATTCTGATGTCTCATGATGAGGACAGGCAGGTTCAGGGTGGCTCACCCAAGTGGTGTCTCTGTGGAAACACCATTGCATTCATTCAGTCTTGAATATGTTTACTGAGCTCATAGCATGTGTCAAGGAGTGAACTGGCCCTGGGGATGGAGATGCAATCAAGACATCACTGGGGTCACTGAGGGATCACTCTCTGGACTAGCGGGCTATGTGCCAGGTCCAGGGACCATGTGGAGAAGAAAGAGTGGAGTTGTCAGGAAGAGTTTCATGGGCAGAATTGGTCTTGGGCCATAAGGAACATCTCTAGGGGAGGGGATGGGACTGTTTTGACCAGCAAAGGAAGCAGGGTCTATAGATGCTCTTAATGTTTTGGAGATCATAGGCCTCGGTCATCTGTTGAAAACCAGACCTCCAGACCTTCTCTCTGGGGTCCCGGGATGCTTCTTAGCCCCAAAACCCAAAGGTTTGTCTGCAATTTCAGAACATGCTGCAAACTGTCAGCCAGGGTGTTCTCTTTGGAGATACTCTTAGAGTTTCCATTCATTCTGGATCCTTGTCAGGAGAGCCTTGTCTGCTCTTGGAGCCCTGGGCAGAGCCTGGGCAGACCCCAGCACCTAGAGGAGGCTGCATCCTGCTGTCTTCTGATTGGCTGGGCATTGCCTACACCTGCTGGGATGCTGGCTCAAGTGCGAGATATTCCCAGCAGCCTTGAGGGTGAGGCAGGTTTCCCTCCAAAGTGTCTCAGCCCAGGCATGTCAGCTGGTGAGATGCGTGGGAGGCAGACTCTGTCACCTCCTGAGGGACATGAGGTTGACTCCCCAAGCACCAGCTCAGGGGCGGATACCCTCCTGTCAGTCACGGGCGCCTCGTATATATCCTGAGATTACTTTTCTCTTAATTTGTCTGAGTCTCTCTCTCTCCCTGTCTGACGGCTGATTGCTCAGTTTCTGCCAAGCAGGAGAGAAGAGCCCGGAATGAACCCAGAACTTTAGCGATGGAAAGCAGGAGCTTCATTTAACAGGTCTCAGAAGAATCTTGACAGCAAGTCCGGCACTTCGAGGCTCTGTCAAAGGTATGGAAGCGGGGTCCTGGGTTCCGACGCTGACCTAAGTCTGCTCCAGAGTTGTCCTTGGCTCCCTTCCATCCAATGGCCCCAGTTTGGCCACTGGACTTTTTTATTGTATGTGGCACAGAATAGATCAGGCTAATCACCAACAGGAACAACAACAGCAAAAAATTGATAAAAGCTGGGGAAGGCGAAAAAAGAAAAATAATTCGAAGGCTTGACATTCCCAGCTTGTTCTTGCCTTAAGGCCTATGCACTTGTGGCCCCCAGCCCAGAGCGCTGACTCCTGATCTCCACTTGCCAAGATCCTCCTTGGTGCTGGGGTCTTCCCCCCTCCCAAAGCCACTGCTCCCCAGTCCCTAAATTCATCCCAACTGCTCAACAACACACTCTAGTAAACCACCCTGCATCACTTCCGTCCTAGCACTTCCTGCCAACAAAAATATTCTGGTTCTTTTATTTGTTTGCATCTTTACTTTCTTTTCTTCTTCCAAATAGAATGTAACTCTGTAGCATCCATGCTTAGAGGAGACAAGCAAGAATTATTTACTGGGGAAAACATAGTGGATGTTTTCGTTTGCTCCCTGGGTCTCAGAGGCCCCAGAACAGTCTTGGGATTTTCTCATTTCTCAGTATTTACCTCTCTACTTGTTTAACTGGACCTTTCTCTGTTACACACCCTCCACACATAAACAAATATACTTGTGTGTGTATCCACATAGACGGGCACACATAAACACACTCACTTGCTCATCCAGAGGAAGACACCTTCACCATTATCCAATCAGGAATTACACCCGGGGGCCCCTGCCTACTAGGACCTGAGTTGGAGAAGTGGATAGGATGGGTGGAGAAGCTGTCTTTCTTGCAGAGCTAACAAGTCAGGGACAAAATCCAGGTCACCTTCTTGAGTTTCCCTGCTGATACTGATAACCTAAGACCTCAGTATTTTTGCCCGGAAAAGATGGTCGAAATAAGACCCGGGTCGTGTGCCACACTTCATCCCGTTTTATGAATGGAAAAGGCAGGACAGAAGCATGATGAACAAGAATGTTTCGAATTAACTTCTGAGGTTTACAGGAGCCATAACGATCTGTTTATCTGTCTTTAGCAGTCTCCTAATAGGCAACTAGAGGGTCAAAGCCTGAGCCTGTAACATCCCATTATGTGTCCTGGTCATTACTGGTTAATTGCAGCTTCTTTGTCTTCCAGTGACTTTATGAGGCCGTAAGAGGGGCCTTAAGGAAATAGTCAGTGATAGAGGGTCCTGCCTCTGTGACCGGCTGGCATTGCTCCTGCCCTGACGGTGGCAGCAGCGGGCAGGGGCCAGGGATGGTGGGCGGGGGCAACCGCGAAGAGCCAGCGGGCTTTAACCTCTTTCACAGTTTGACAGAAACACACAGAAATCTGTGTGGGTCTGGTTGTTTTCTGAACGGCTTTTCTTAGCGTCCCTTTGTGGGATTTTCACCTCCTATTGCCCGTATCACAACACGTGTCCGTGGCTCAGTTTCCTTAGAAATGAAAGCAGGAAAGTGAATCCCACCTTGCCTCCCTCCTGGGCCCTTCAGATGGCTGAATGCTATCGTTGGTGTGAAAATGCTTTGGGCTTATGTTTTGATGGGAGTGAAAACAAATAGCATTCACTCCTTGCAGTCAATATGCAGTCAATATATCACTCCTGCAATATACACTCCTTGCAGTCAGTGTGCTATCTCCCCAGGAGAGTGCAAACACTCGTGCTTTGCTACTTTCCCAGGCCTTTCACATGCAGACTTGCACTGCCTGCATGCCCAGCTCTCTCTTGACTGACGACACTTGAATGACCGCTTGATCCCGAGCTTGGCCACTCCTTCCCCACTGGACCCTGTGCTCCCGAGGGCAAGGACGCAGTCCCACTCACCCCTGTATTCTCAGGGCCCCGCAGAGAGCCTGAAACTTGCCCAGTACACGTTGTGGAACTGTGTACTTCTGCACCTTTGCAATGTGCACCTTTGCACGTTGATGTCCGAGTTTTCAGACTGTGACTGCACTGGGACATGGGGTCTTGACAGAGGTCATAAAGGTAGTGTGAGGTCATTAGGGTGAGCACTAATCCCATAGGACTGGTGTCCTGATACGAAGGGGAACTCTGGGCACAGACCAGTGCAGAAGGAGGGTGATGTAAAGACGCAGGGAGAAGATGGCCATCCACAAGCCAAGGAGAGAGATCTCAGCAGGAAAGAGGGAACCTCCCCCGCCCACCCTCCCTGACCCAGCACCTTCATCTTGCATTCTGGCTTCCAGAATTTTGAGAAAGTAAACTTGCTGTTTAAGCTACCCAGTCTGCAGTACTTTATGGCAGGCCTCATAGACTCATACATGAACATTTTTTGATATAAAAGAACCACCTATGGCTGATTCACGTTGAAGTTTGACAGAAAACAACAAAATTCTATAAAGCAATTATCCTTCAATTAAAAAAAAAAAGAGCCACCTGAAAAGAAAAAAAATTCCCTGGTTGTCCAGTGGTTAGAACTCCATGCTTCCACTGCAGGGGCAGAGTTTCAATCCCTGGTCAGAGAACTAAGATACTGATAATGGTCAAAAAAGAAAGAAAGAAAGAAAGAAACAAAAAACCCCATCCACATCATGAATGGTGTATTTAATTCTGGGAGGAGGAAGGGGAAGAGATAGGGTCTTGTTTCAAGCACAAAATATGTGCCACTGGGCTTCCCTGGTGGCTCAGTGGTAAGGAATGTGCCTGCAATGCAGGAGCCCTGGGTTTGATCCCTGGGTCTGGAAGATCCCCTGGAGGCATGCATGGCAACTCACTCCAGTATTCTTGCCTGGAGAATCCCATGGACAGAGGGGCCTGGCGGGCTGCAGTCCATGGGGTTGCAAAGAATACCAGACACGACTGAGTCAACTTAGCACGCACACATGCACCGTGTACCCCTGAGCCCTATGCTACAGGTTTTACATCATCTCCTTTGGAGTTATTGTTTCATTTCACAGAGGATGATAGCTTACGGTGAATGGTGTCAGTTTCTTGATCTCCGAAGACGAAGATTTAGCTTCCGGACCAGGGACCAGGCTTGATCACTCAAGAGCTTTTGTGTAGCAGAGTTTTATTAAAGTATGAAAAGAGACAGAGAACGCTTCTGACATAGACCTCCGAAGGGGGACGGAGAGTGCCCTCCTTGCCAGTGTCAGCAAGGGAGTTATATACTTTAATTAGTTATTACAATAAATCAAAAGAATGTCTCAAGGTTGTAAAGATCTTACTAGACCCACTCCTCCCATAATTTACATTTTAAGATAACAGGATTAGCCAGACGGTTTTCAGGAAGGAGAAACTGTCCTCAAGCAGGATACATTGTTGTTATATAATCCTTAGTACAGAGTTTAAACTGAGTTGTTTTTTGTACAATCATCAGTTCCAGGCTTAAAGAAAAAAACTTTCTATGTGACTAAGACATGTAGAAAAAAAAAAAAAAAAAACATTTGTTCTTTCCTCCTCCTTGAGAATTCCAGACCCCTATCTCCTCCTTGAGAGCCCCAGACCCCTTTCTCCTCCTCCAGGACCCCGGACTTCTTATCAACCTGCCTAGGAATTGACTCTCTCAAGGAGAAAACTGTGAGTGGGAAAGATTGAGGAATTTCTCCAGGTACCTATGAGTACCTGCCTAGATGTCTTCCAAACACCACCCTCCTCTGGACAACTGCTTCTTGATATGAATTCCTGTGGATTTCTCAAGGGAACTCACAGACGATCATGTCCAAAAGTGAACATGTCCTAACAGTTCCCTAGAAGCTTCGCCTCCAGCTTCTCCTGCTAGCTTAACCTGTGACCCCCATTCACCTGGCATCGTTTTGTGGCCGATTCCTCACCGTTGGTCCCCAGTACAGGGGCCCCAAGTCTACCCGCTCTTCTCCACCTGAACTGCATCACCCTTGTCCAGACCACCAGGACCACTTACCTGGGCACAGGTATCCTGGCCACCCGCCCATCCCTCAGTCATACTGTCGTGATGTTTTCAGTTCCTTGATTAAGCAAAACCATTCTTCCTACAGGTCATTCTTTCTGATCTTCTCCCACCCAGCCAGTCCAGCATCACTCTTTACCTGCCAGTTGCCCCAGCCTCTCTCCTTTCCCTGCCTCGGGTCTTCCTGAGCTGTCCTGCTACCTGACGCTAGCCTTCACTCTTTTTTTTTTGTCTTTCCCCTCCATCAGTAATTCCAGAATTAGGAAAGACACAAAATCCAGAAGCCATAAAGGTAAAAATGGATACATTGTACTTTTTGTAAATTTGAAACTCCAGTTTTAATCACCTTTGATATATCTTAGACTAATTTCATTAATATATAAAGAGCTCCAGCAAATCTTTAATATAAAAGAATCATTCAATGAAAAAAGTGGAGAAAGAAGATTAGTAGACAGTTCTTAAGAAAAGGAAACGCATGGGACTGTTAAATATAGTTTCTCAATTTGTTCATAATAAACAAAAGGCAAAATTCAAATGAGAATGAAGAAAAGAACTGTGCGTGCATGATCCTTGTGAGTGCTAAATTGGGGCATCCTCTCTGAGGGACAAATGGGCTGTATGTATTGAACTTAACATGATTCATACTTTTTGAGTTGGAAGTTTCACTTTGGCCACTTATCTTTTAGGTGCATTGACACATATTCACAAAAATACACTTTTCGTGGCTTTGTTTGGAGTAGTGATTGATTAGATTTGTAGATTAAATGAAATATAAAATATCTTTACAATGCAATACCATACAACCAATAAAAATAAAGAAGCAACTCTGTATATCTATTGATATGGAATGCACAGTACGTGCCACTGATGAATGAGAAGAACTATTTTCTTTTGGAGGAAAAATTGTAGAGAACAGGGAAGATTTTGTTTTGGTACTGCTGATTTTTAAACAATATATGTGATTAACATTTAAAAAATTAAAATTGGTACTAATTTTTATAGTAATATAGTTAGTGATGTAGATCTGCATTGGATTTATAAGTATACATGTAAGCATATTTATATGACCATATAAAATAATTTGTAATTATATTATATATTGTAACAGAACCATGGCTATGTAAAGTTATAAATTATGACTATGATACGACTTACAACTATGGCTAAAGTTTCATAACATAGCCACTGCTATGTCATATTAATACATATGTACATTAATAATGATATAAATACACATAAATATTAATTTAAATATTTATACTTCTGTTCTAAACATAGATTAAAAACTGGAAGGAAATACAATGAAATGTTACTTTTGCTTTTCTCTGAGTAGTAAAATGATCCATAATGATTATTGTTTTTGTGCGTGTATATATTTAAATTTTACATTGTGAAATATACCTATTTTTATGTGTTTCTTTATATATTTATCAGGGTAGAAAGTCTAGTCTGTTTAGTTTTCTTGTTGTTTAGTTTCCTTCATTATTTTTGCCTGTTTTTTAGAAAAAATAAAAATTATATCTAATTTTGTAACTATAATTGCAGTTATAGCTGACAAAGCATTTTCACATTCATGATTTCCACTGCATGCTCCTGCCAGCCTGGAGGTAGCCAGAATCTATATTAAAGCTCCCATTTCACAGATAAGAAAACTGAGGGCCAATTTAGTTCAAGGAGAGTGTGAGAGGCAGAACTTTGGATCTATCTCTTTGGGCAGCGTTTCAAGAAGGAGCAGGGATACCCTGATCCAGGAGCCAGAATTCCTAGGAGGGGTCCCACTGTTTAGGGGAGAACAGGGAGGAGATCTTTAGAGTGACGCTCACACAGGACAAAGGAGAATCCCTGTGGCTTTTTCTTCTCCTTTCTCCGCTTCACTAATGGATTTTTAAAAACCACGATCATAGATCAGAAAATGCATGGATACATAACACAGGAGAGTCAAAAAAAAAAAAAGAAAAAAAAGAAAACCCAGAAGAGACACCTGTTTATTTTGGCCTCCCATTGTGGCACGAGCTTTTAAAATTTTCTATTGAAGTAGAGCTGATTTACAGTGTTGGGTTAGTTTCGGGTGTACAGCAAAGTCATTCTGCATTCTTGTGTGTGTTTTCTTCCCTTACAGGTTGTTACAGGATATCGAGCAGAGTTCCCTGTGCTATACAGTAGGTCCTTATCAGTTATCTATTTTCTATGTAGTAGTATATATGTTTTAATCCCAGACTCCTAATTTACCCCTCCCCTTTCCCTTTCCACTCTGGTAGCCATCAGTCTGTTTTCTATGCCTGTGAGTCTGTTTCTGCTTTGTGAATAAGTCACAGGACGTTTGTCTTCGTCTGACCTAGTGTGATCACCTCTAGGTCCGTCCGCCTTGCTGCATTTAGGTGCCTTTTTGTAAGGTGAACAAACTTGGATTTCTGAAACTAGAGCTCTCCATTCGACCTGTGCTGGTTACATTCACGTGTGAGTTTAAACTGGGGCTTGTGCCTGGGCCCTGGTGAGCTGACGCGTGCCTGCATTTTGATGTTTAACCTTCCCCAGCGCTTTGAGAAAGGGGCTGCGTCATTACCCTCTGAGCATGAGATTCCTGTGCTCAAAAGCCCTCTGCTGACTTTGCATCTTTGAGGTTCTGCGTGATCCCCCTGGCCACTGCTCCCATATTTGATCATTCTGCTCCCAACACCTCCCCTCCTCTTCCTGAATGTGCCAGGAGGGCTCTGTCCCCCGGAGTTTTGAACCTGCTCTTTCCTCTACTTGAACTTCTTTTCCCCCAGAGGGACATGTGGCTTCTCCTCTTGTTTCTTTGTGTCCTTACTGAAACGTCATCAATCAGATGAGAGCTTTCTTAGCCACCGTACACGGAACACTAACACAGCGCACTCGAATTCCGTGGGAGTTCACGTCTCTTTCGTGAGTCACTTTACTCCATGGCATGCATGTATCATCATGGGGTGTGGTGGACCTAAGCTACCCCCCAACACACACCAGAACAGAAGCCCACCAGGACAGGGACTTCATCTTTTGTGTTTCCTGCCAATATGCAAGACTGTGCAGAGGGCTGGATGCAAACCCCCTTTTAAATTGCCTGTTGCTGTGCTTAGGAGGGCTACTTTTCATCATCCCAGAATGCAAATGGTCTTGTGTTACAACTTAAAGTGTTCTAGTTTGATTTACTTACTTATTGGCTAAGCATTCATCCAGCCCCAATTAGGTACCAGGCTCCTCAAAAATCCAAAATAGCTCTTTAAGAGCACAGAATAGATATCATGCCAGTTTTTTTTTGTTGTTTTTTTAAATCTCTCACCTTGTTCCCAGGTCAGTGAAGGCTAAGAGTCAGCCCTGGATAAAATGGAATAAATGAGACAGCATGTCGCTGGCTTCTACACAGTTAGTAAGCTCAACGGGTCCCAAAAGCTTGTAGGTTAATGAATTAGGAAACGTCGGTTTCTTGGTGCAAATATGCTCCCAGCTTAGAGAAGAGGTTCTTCAGTTTAAATTTGTTTGGATAAAAACAAGATGGTTCCAAATTTCTGTGTAAATCTGAAACCAGAGAAGTTTCACACAGTTGCACATTTCAAAAAAAAAAAAAAAGTTCTGCTCCCGTTTGGGAAGTATTCTGTGTATCTGAAAGGAGGAAAAAAAATTCTCTTGTAGTTTCCAATTGCAAACTGATTCTTGATATCCTCTCCAAGGCCCCCTTTTTTTGTGTGTGCAGCAAGTTTGGGAGTGTCAACTGGCTTCCCAGTATGTGCTCACAACTCTGGGATGCCGAGAGTCACTTTTGTGACATGTCAGCTCCCAGATACACCGTGAAACCTGTCGGAACATTTGCTCCACATTAAGACAAAATGCTCTTTCTTACCCGTGTCACCAGGAGCTTTGCTGTGAGGTTTAAAGCCCAGCCAGGCCTATCTGAAGCTGGTTGTTCTGAGCGGTTTTACACACACACACACACACACACACACACACACACACATCTCTATCTTTCTGTCATTCTCTGCGTTACCCACATTCTTAAGTCCTGGAGGAATGCCAATTTTTACTCTGGAAAAAGGGGAAAAAATGCAAAAGTTTTTCGGTCATTGAAATTCATGACAAAGTACAGACAGTCTGCTTCTTCCTCTTGTCTTTTTTAGAATCACGTGTTCCTAGAAAAGTGAAATGGAGAAGTGTGAGAGCTAAGAATATCTGTGGTCCTCGGTACCACAGTGTCATGACTCGTGGCTGCTGCGGGCTGCAAAGGACCTGGATCTGGCCTCTGTGCTCTGGGAAGATGAAGGCAGGATGTTAGATGACAGACGTGGTGGTAACAGAAGCAGGTGGCCCTTTGGTCGTGCACCTCCTTTCCTTTGCTGTCAGCAAGGTGGGTCGAGGTAAAGCCGTCTATATGAGCCTGGTCCAGGGGCTTTAGTTGATTACTTATTCCAGCATAGAGATGTGTCCTGTTCTTGGCCCAGTGTGTGGTCGCTCTGCCAATATACCCATCAGGCAAATTTCAAGGAAATTCTGCAGTTACAAAATAATCGATGAGTTAAGATGGGAGAAAATGTCTTATGTTTTTATTTTGCTCGAATAGTTGCTTTTGGACTGATATGATCGTTGCTTTTAATAAATTCCTTTGATAGCATTTTCTCCTCGAAAGAGATGCCTTTTTCTTTTCAAGGCCACGCCAAGAATGTAACTTTGGCTTATTAATGGAAACCTGGTGTCTTCTGGCTCCTGGTTAACTCATTACTGCAACGCAGAGTTTTAAAAGCGTGACTTTGGGCATTGATATCTTTGCATGTCTGTTTGTGTCTATGTGAAAGCATTTCTCCATCTCACTGAGACACAGGACAGCTTTCGTAGAATATGAGACTTTCACTTTCTTCTCATGCCCATTTAAATCTGTAAATAAATATGTATACATTGGGGGATAATTATACTCTTTCTAGTTTTCTAATTTCTGTCCCCCAGACTATCTTTAGGAATATGGCAGAGATCCTGTAAAACCACCTGGCAGGGCTGGGTTAGAATGAAGACAAGGGAGGCAAGCACTTTGGGTGGAAATTTAAAGGAGTGTCCCAAATTCAGTGGTTAACAGAAGTAAGCATGTAACGTTTTAAAAAATCAAAATGAATGCACACAAATCCTGGATGAAGAAAAATCCCTGAATTTAAAATAAAGCACCTGGTCTATGTGCAGATTTCCAAAAACTCGTGGATGATTTGGGAAAACACCTTGCAGGGAAACTATTATCACAGGTTTTTGTTTTAGGATCAAAGGTGACAAGCCCAGGAGTAAGTTCTGGAAACTGAATTCCTTCCTCCTTGCTCTTGAGGTTACTGGATCAGAAGCTTGAGCCTTCCTCCCTGAATCTGTTTTCCAGTCCTGGACAAATACTTTTTATTTCTTAAAGAATCTCGCAGGGGGAGCTAGGGAGTAGCACACTGTGAAAGGAGCTCTTTATAAAGGGACTTTTTGTTGTTGTGGTTGAATTTTGATAGCAACTTTTGAGCAGGGCCTGGAATGGGTGGATGGTTAGCAAAGGTCATTGTCAAGGACGTGAGTTCAATTAGTATGCAGATCAGAGCCAGTGAGTTCAAAGGTATTGTTCCAATTCAATCCCATTAGCCAGGGCAGAAATGAACAAACAGCTTGACCTTAATCACCAAGCCTTACCCATTCATCCTGCGTGTGTGTGTGTGTGTGTGTGTGTGTGTGTGAGAGAGAGAGAGAGAGAGAGATGTGTAAGGTCTGGCTGACTGTGTGAAAATACGACAAAGCCCCACCCCTTATTATTTGTGAAATATAATATATACATTTCCTTCTGTGTATATTTCAAAGATGATTTAATTGAAGGCGAACAAACTGGATCCGTTTTCAATGCATGTCTTCACACATACCCAGACACATTAAAACGCCTTGGGAAAAAAAAAACAAAAAACCTCTCACTCACATAATGCCAAGGTAAGTTTTTTTTCCCTTTACTTGCAGACAATCCTATTCAAAATGTGCACAATTCTTTCAAGTCCCGCAAGTGAGAGGACTTGAAATTCCACATTCTCAAATACAATCTCTGCAGCCTAAATATACCTTTCAACTGTGTGGTTAGAGCTATCATGGAGATAAATGAGGAAATTCTGAATTTTTAAAACATCACAGGAAGAAGAATTTTTTCGCCCCTCTCTCTCTTCTCAAAGGAAAACCCAATTATTTTCCTGATTTGCCGGTGTTCCACGTTGGGATGTGGGCAAGCCAATAGGCACCACGCGTTCCCCGTGTCCTTAAAAACATACAGCACGGTGGACAGGAACGCAGACGCATAATGTAAGGAAGGTGAGCGTCCCATCTATAACGATACCTATGGCACACGCGAGATACGTTTATGGTCTGGGTGGAAAGGAAGACCGACCTGGGGATTAGCCTCTGACAAAATGTGATGTTTAAACAGGTTCACCTGGTTCTGAAACACTGCCCTCCAAGTTGCTGTTTATCTGCGTTTCCATGTAAGTTTGCTGCATCCATTTGGATAAACATTTGCTAAACTCGGAGCATGACTTCGGTGGGAGAGGATTGCCCCCGTGGAAGCTGGAGGCTGCAGTGGGGGAGGGTGCAGCCTCCATATCTTCATTTCCATCTCAAATCAAACATGATCGGTAACTAAGGTTTTCCGAATCCAGGCTCTGCCCCCACCTCCGGCCCTGGGAAGACAGTTAATCATAGCTCAGGAAGATGAAAGATGCGCGGGGAAACGCAACTCTTGCAGGCAAAGCTGCACCCCAGGGGGTCATGAATACTGGGGAGGGACATGATTCCTTCCTGCAATAACATATTGAGACACTTTTGGTTTTACACTCGCTATCAAGTAAATACAGGACACCTCACCCGTGAAGGGTGATTATCGCTCCTGAAAGGAAGAAACGATTTATTAAAATCTTGTTCGGGGAGAAAAAGAAAGATAAGAATCATTTTTTGCTAGGAACAAACGATCTGGGATTTTCCCCATGGAAATATTATTTCCTCTTAAAACTGTTTTGGCAGTTGGATTATTATTATTATTATTACTATTATTAATTTTGGTCTGAAATGTACTGTGTTTCCAAAGCAGTGCAAGTGGAGCTTTCAAAGGATGCTCTCCCCATGTTATCTCACCCCATGTATTTTTAGTAATACTTTTATCTGCGATGCAATTAAAGACATTTTAAAAGGTAAATCTGCCGCCCAATCACATTAAAAAAAAGTATATCCATTCACTGTTTGGTATTTTCTTTGAAAATATTAAGCCACTGAAAAATACCAAAAAAACAAAACTAAAACACGATTCTTAAGAAGTCCAGCGTTTACACCATTCTTCACTGAGGCACCGTTTCTCCTTTGATCCTACTATTGTGACGTTCTCCTTGAATTTTGGTCTAAGATAGGCATTTTCCTTTTTTTTTTTTCTTTCCTCTAAACAAGGTCACAGATTTTTTTCCCCCTAAATGAGAACCAGAAGCCCCCCGTACAAGATTAAGTAAGTCCTTACAGTCTTATAAAAGTGAGTGCTTCTTTCCTATAATAAAAGGTGTTTAAAAGGTTCGCTACAGCTTTAAACAGAATTACAATTTACTTCTTTCAAGTGTCCAGGCCATAAATTCTTCTCAATTCCCTCTCTCTCTCCTTGTCGGAATTAATGAGATCAGATCTGATCAGGGCGCTGATGTGTTCAGCGCCAAATCACACAACAGCGCGCGCACCGTAATGGAATTTGCATCTAATGCATACATAAATCAAACATCTTTCTGGACATTTTCATATGCATAATGTCATTTCATCCAGTTCTCTCTGTGCAGAGGGGGAGATTTTTCTCTCTGAGAGAATGACTTTCTTTAATGCTTTCATTTTATTTTCGCTGACTGCAGTCCCGGAGAATGCGCTTGGTCGGAGAATCTTTCGGGGCGCGGTTGACAGTTCCTTTTCCAAGAGGGGTCCTTCACATTTATCATGCCTCTTCCTCGGGGGCTTTGTTATGCAAATGTGGCTGAAATTGATAATTCCAAAGTGCTTCATTTCGGCTCCTCGGCGGTTGGAGATGGTAGATAAAAAGAAACTGACAAGACACACTGATTGCCCTCAATGCATGTAACTCTCTTGCTAACAAGGCTGGATATTGTTAAAAATTCCTATTGTTATGAGGGTGGCGCTCCCATTATGCAGGCCTTGCAAATTTCTGATTTGAATATTAACCCTTTAATCACTCTACCCCCATAGCCCCTCCAAAAAAAAAAAAATCAATTGCCATCAAATGGCTTAAGGACCCCAAACATCAAATTATTCTTCTATTATGGTGAACAGCTGGGATGCGTTGAAAACACTTCATTAATCATTTGTTCCCAAGGTAAACTTTACATTTATTTTCAAATGCAAAGAGAGGGGGTTATATTAAGCAAAGGGGGTGTCTCCCCCACGCTAGTAAAGATGTTGAGGCCCTGTCTCCTAGATTGTGGACAAAGAATGGGAAATTAACAATTGAGAACAAGTTTGTAAAAGGAATCTGGCCTTTCCCCCCTCACTCCTGATCTTCTGCAAACAATCTGATCAGTACTTTAACTTGCCCACGCTCCTGCTTTTCTGTTCAGACCAAAGAAGACTTTAGAGAGGGGATCTTTGGTCCCTGGGCTGAGTTTATTTTACCTGTCTGACCAGACGCAGGAAAAAAAAACAAAAACAAAACAAAAAACTGTCTCCTGGCACCCTCATCCCTCCAAGGAACTCGGAAATCTGAATACCATTTCCAGGGAGGAATTGCAAATTGAGGCAGCCCTGGGCATTAGCATAGCAATAAGGTGCTGGGAGCATCCTGAGTTTGTGAGGAGGCCTTGTGAACTGTGAGCTGAGGGTCAGGGCAGACATGGATGCCAAAATGCAGCAATGGGACATTTCTGCTCAAATCCTAGGCTGAGCCCTCCCCGCACCAAGACCAGAAACCAGACTCCTCGAAGGCCTCCTGTACACACACACATACACACACGGTTACAGTTTCTCTGGTAAGTGATCATAGCTTCCCTGATTGAAAACTCAGAACTGAACAGGAATTCGTCTGTCAGCTAATTAAAATTTGGCCACTAGGATTTTTCAGCAGCTTTCCCTTGGTGGCTGTGTCCCCAGAAATGTCCCCCGGGTCATGGGCCTGGATGGTAAACCTCATTTAGAATTCTGTTCTCTTTTGCAAATGTTGTTAGTTTAGGGAAAGAAAACCTGCAGATCGGTGAGTTACACTTAAAAAACATTTTTTTCCCTCTTTCAAACGAAACCCCTGAGGTTGGAAGAGAAAGCAACTTGGGGCTTAGAGGCTAGAATTACCTGGATGGTGCCCTGCACCCGACGCCCATCAGAGGCTTCATCAAAGTGATGCATCTTTTCAGTTCTGCAGCCTCACAGACAGCAACCTGCCACATTATGGCAAATAAAAGGGATGCCCGGCACGACAGGCCCTTCTTCTTCCTGAACTAAGGAGGGGATGCAGAACAGGAGGGAGGTTTGCAGCGCGAGCCCCCCTGTACCTCCAGGTGCAGACATGAGGATGCTCTTGCAAAGGTGCAGACAGGACCCCAAGGGCATCCCCCGGAGCCACACATCCACGCACGGACCCACAACACACACGGCCCTGGCAGGCTCTCAAGGGCCCTGGTCCCTCTCTCTGGCAGCCCTCGCCTGTGAGTCAGTCTAGGAAGGAAGACAAATTAAACCACTCTCACAGTGCCCCTGCACGAGGCCTCTTTCCTGCCAGCACGTTTCTTCCCATCACCTGCAAACACTAAGCCTCGTTGTGAGTACCAGCACCTTCACTCCACCTTGAACATAAAAAAAAAAGCAAACAGCAGTATTGTTTACTATAGAAACAGATTTTGGTAAAGTGGTGAAATCAGGAATCATTTTCCCATTTAGAGGGTCCGTTGGGCCCACTGACTTGACTGCCTTTCCTGCTTTAATTCCATAGTTCTGTCAAGTCCTGATATTTATGCTAGCTGTTATTAATATCAGGAGCACGGGCACGTTTGCGTAATTAAGACTGCAGCCTACACTCCCTAAACTTACTGTGAGTCATTAAATCAGCAGGTTATAGTCAAAGTAGCAGTCAAAACAATGCTTATTCATTAATATCTGCTATGCAAATCAGCATCTGATAATCGGGGAGGTGGCTGAACCTGCAGTGTGTAACCCCTGCCCCCAGAGGATCAACTGGATTTTAAAAGCTTACACTTTCCTAGGAAAAGAGAAGCCTTATCTTTCGTTTCACAAGAAGCTTTTAGGATGCAAGATTTAAAGATGTGCCTGTATGCATTTAATGTCTATTTTATTTTCAATTACACTCTGCAGCGGATCTGAATACCTCACGTTATCTGTAGATTGCGTGATATCGCAGGGCACTTGAAAGCGAATTTTTCTGTGTCTATTTGATTTGAGAGTCTTCTTTTCATCTATTGGCAGAGTGGTTCTCCCCAGCCCCCACCCCAGCCCATTTTTAATAGGAAAACTTGGTTGTTGATTTCCATCCGTGCAATGACTGCTGCCCAGCAGGCACTGGGGTGTGATGACCCAGATGTGGGGGCGTGGACAGCAGCCTGGGGTCCTCCCCAAGCACCCCGGGTCCTTGTCCCCTCTGCCAGGACGCGGGCCCCAAAGCTGCTTTGTGCACACCGAGGAAAGGTGTAGGAATGTCCTTGCTCGCTGGCATTTAATTTACCAGTTGCCTCTGAGCTGGGGCTTTGGCAGATTCTGCTGGAATCTGAAAGACAGCCTGTCATACCGAGGGCCTGCTGCCGACGACTGAAATTGAGAAACTTGGCAGATCCGCAAACAGTAACTGGGTTTGAGTTGTTTTGATTACAAGTTAAACAGAGAGTCATTGGCAGGGCCAACGTGTATCTGCTGGGGTTCTCACTCCTCTTTCTTTCTCTTCTTTCTTTCTCTTTCTCCCCCTTGGCAAAATGAAGGGACTGGCTGGTAATTTCTGCAGAGTCCAGTAATGCCCTGGCTTTGCCCAGCTGGGGTTTTCATGGGATGAGGAGAAAGGGTCAGTCTCTCCCTCTGGACTCGTGTGTTCCGCTGTGTTCGGAAAGGGGTTGATCATATCCCGGGTCCTGGATTCCGAGCTTTCGGCACATTCAGAACCTGCCCTCTAGGTGGTTCTTCCAGGACAGGGGCCCAGGAGGTTGGAAATCTCACATTATTTATTTAGAGCTGCGTGGAGGTTTTTCAGATCTGAGAACTACTGGAGAGGGCTTTCTAAAATAAACCTTGTTTCAAATGTTTGCCAGGAGAGAAATTTGAGAAAAGGGGAGGAGTCTGCTATAGTTATGTTTCACATGTTTGGGTCAATGAACATGTGCTCGTGGGACGGGTGCCTTCCTGGCGCCTGTAGGTGGGGAAAGAAGGAAGAAAGAAATGTAAGAACCTCCACTGGTGTGCTGGAGGGGAGAGAAAGTCACCAGCCTTTCCTGTTATCAGATGCCTCCGTCCATCTCAACCCCGGGGGTAGGGGGCTTTTCTTCACACTCCATCTTGATGTGGGCTGCCCTAGCAATTTTAAGGCAAGACTGTGTTGATTCTGGAGTGAGGGCAGGATGACATCAAATTGTTACTATTGTTACTGCCATTAACTCCGACTGGCTGGCTGGCTAGAGGCAGATTTCAGAGAGAGAGAGAGGCAGACAGAGGCTGTTTCACGTGGCAACAAACAGTTGATTTCCAGAAATGAGACTCTTCTCTCCTCCTCCCCCACCCCAAGTGGAAAGCTTAAACTCAGAAAATTATGACAGAGTTCTTGGAAAGAGCCCAGATATATCAAATCAGACTTTTTTTTTTTTAATCCACCAATGTGATCATAAAAAAACTTTATTGAAAAGCATTAAAAAAAAAAAAAAAGACACTGGGCTGAGTAATGTATCTAAAGAAACTGAGTTCTGAAAGGACCTCATTTGGACAAAGTTAATTACTGCACAATAATTGCATTTTAAATTCAGTTTCTTTCTAGATGCAGTAAATTGTAAAGCTTGTGATTAGGGGAAAAAAAGTAGGTTCCTGTGCATGCAACTTGTTAATTGCCTTTGTCAGAAACTGACATCCACTTCCTCTCTCCTTGAAGAAATCAAACTTCCTGAGTTGGTAGGAACACAGGCCCTGGAGACTAGGAGCTGCTGGGAGCCTCAGGACCAGCGCTCTGAGCACTGCCCGTGCCGGTGAGGACAGCTAAGTGGCCAGCATCACAGCGCAGCCCTGAGCATGTGCCAAGTGGAGTGGATGTAAAAGGGAAGAACATTCAGACTGAGTTGAGCGGCACCTCTTTGTCACTCTCTTTGACATGAACTCTGTTGTTAATCCTCTCAGTGTGTTAGCTATCATTTAAAGCTTCTGTTGTTTCTAATTTTTAAAATTACAATATATGTATAACATACAATTTTCCGTCTTAAGTAGTTTTAAATGTGCAATTCAGTGTCATGAATGATGTCATGAATGCCATCTCGGGCAACCATCATTATCTGCTTCCAAAATTTTTTTTTTATACCAAACCGAAATTCTGTTCCTTGTTGAGCAGTAGCTTCCCATTCCCCTCTGCCTCTGGTAACCCCCAGTCTACTTTGTCTATGAATTTGCCTTTCCCAGATATTTCAAGTAAGTGGAATCACAGCCAGTTTGTCCTTTTGTGTCTGGCTTTTTTCACTTAACCTAATGTTCTCAAGGACTTCCCTGGTGGTTCAGTGGTAAAGAATCTGTCCACAATGCAGGAGATGTGGGTTCTATCCCTGGGTCGAGAAGGTCCCCTGGAGAAGGAAACGGCAACCCACTCCAGTATTCTTGCCTGGAAATCCCGTGAACAGAGAAGTCTGGTGAGCTACAGTCCATGGGACCTCAAAGAGTTGGAAACAGTTTAGCGACTAAACAACAAAAACAAAAATATTTTTAAGGTTCATCCTTGTTGTTACCTGTATCAGAATTTCATTCGTTTTCACAGCAGAGTAGTTTTCCATTGTGTGGAGAGATTACATTTAGTTTATCTTTTAGTTGATGGACACTTGCTTGGCTTCCACCTTTTGGCTGTTGTGAGTAGTGCGGCCGTGAACATGTGTGTACATCTGTGTGAGTCCCAGTTTTTAATTCTCTGGTGTCTGTATCTAGGAGTGGAATTTGCTGGGTTACATGACAATTCTTGGTTTAACTTTGTGAAGAAACTTGCAGTCCTCTTTTATAAGAGAGGAAATTGGGACTTAGGCTACGTGACTGGTCTGTTACATGTCAGTGGCCAGTTACAGAGCTGGGATTTCAACTGAGATTTGCTGGTGTGAAAGCTCAGATTCTCTCTGTCAAAATTCTTCCTCAAAGGTCAGTGTTCAGTTTTGGCCCTCAAGAAGACTCCCATCAATTGCAAGATGGGATGTTCACCTAGAAGGCAGCTGTCCTGCAACAGGTAGATCGTTGGACTGAGAATCCCGGTCCCCCGGGCATTTCTAGACCCATTCAGGTAAGTCATCTGAACAGCGTGAGCCTTTATTCAAGGAGATATGGATGCTCTTTATTGGTGGCATTATTATACACAGCATATGCCAAGCTTTAAGTAACTGGTCCAGAAAGACCGCATTGATACCATTTAATTTTGGTAGGGGGAGTGCAAGGGGACTTAGGAATACCGGTGAATTAAAATGATTTGGGGGTTTCCAACATTTTTTTCATCTTTTCCTGAGTCCCTGGTGTTACTCTTCTTTCTCTTGAGCACAAATCCCAGTCGTTACTGCAGAGCATCCATCATTCTGTTCTTGTCCGTGTTTTCTTTCTGTGTGTTGAGCTGGAGTGATCCAAGCACACAGCATTTTGGATCTGTGCTATATGAACAACTAGAGACCATGCATTTTATAACCAATGTCCTAAGTGCTTAAAAGTTATTTCTTTGCTGATTTAACATGGAAAGGGTCCAGGTAGATTAATTTTATGGGCTCTTTTTATGGGGGTAACATTTCAAAAGCCTGCTTCTGGATCGGTTTCATCAGATTTCACGGGCAACTTTGTCTTCGTCATTCACTGGTTTAAGGCAGAAATTGGTCTGATTTTTTAAAATTTTACTATAATCGCTTGTGAAATTGGTCTGACTTTTTGTTTTTTCAGTTCAGAATTTTATACAATCACTATTTTTAGCCTTTTCAAGGTCCATATTAGCCAAGGCAAAAATTTTTTTGACTCCTCACCCAGAACTCTCAGAATTGCTATTAAAATAGATTGGCCCAACCAAATCCATCCTTTTCAGGAAGTAAAATTAAAAACACAGCTCATTTTTATATGGGTGTGTGCGCTTAGTCTCTCAATCCTGTTTGATTCTTTGAGACCCCGTGGACTGCAGCCCTCCAGACTCCTCTGTCCATGGGATTCTCCAGGCAAGAATACTGGAGTGGGCTGCCATGCCCTCCTCCAGGGGATCTTTCTGACCCAAGGATGGAACCTGAGTCTCTTACTTCTCCTGCATTGGCAGGTGAGTTCTTTACCAGTAGCGTCACCTGGGAAGCCCCAGTTTTACATGAGGTGATATTAAACATTGTGAATCCCTAGGGGCCATTGCATTTGAATGCTGAGGACTCCTCCACACCCCCCCACCACACACTTTTTTTCTGAGAGTTAAAAACCTCTGTTAAAGGTACCTTTCTTTCAACTGGGGTAACCCTCTTTATTATATGAAATTCAAATCACTTTTTTGGGGGGGCGGGT
The DNA here is from genome assembly GCF_027580195.1 of Bos mutus. Classification (NCBI taxonomy): domain Eukaryota; kingdom Metazoa; phylum Chordata; class Mammalia; order Artiodactyla; family Bovidae; genus Bos; species Bos mutus. The sequence continues at coordinate 61,246,914 of NC_091637.1, forward strand.
TATTTTTTCTTCCAGTCCACTTCCTCTGTGGCCTTTGCCCCAAGCAAAAATGAATTCCTAATTTCCTTCCTTTTAGGGTTACCAACCTGCTCCTGTTGGCCTGGGAATTTCCCAGTTTTGGTACTGGAAGTCTCATGACTTAGTTCCCAAGCAAACTGGAATGGTTGGTCTTTCCACCTCTTCATCCCTCTTCCCCACATTTAAATACTTGAATTATTACTCCCAGATTGATTAGGAGGCAGGTTTGACTAATATGTCAGTGGATTGGTTAAATGTTATATATGAGGACAAGACATTATTTCCAGCATGTGTGTGCTCTGGCACTCAGTCTAAAGGGACTGTAGCCCACCAGGCTTCTCTGTCCATGGCATTTCCCAGGCAGAAATACTGGTGCAGATTGCCAGTCTCCATATCCCGGCTTCCCTGGTAGCTCAGATAGTAAAGAATCTGTTTGAGATGCAGGAGACCCCAGTTCGATTCTTGGGTCAGGAAGATCCCCTGGAGATTAGATAGGCTACCCACTCCAGTATTCTTGGACTTCCCTGGTGGCTCAGATGTTAAAGAATCTGCCTATAGCATGGGAGACCTGGGTTTGATCCCTGGGTTGGGAAGAATCCCCTGGAGAAAGGAGCAACTACCCACTCCAGTATTCTGGCCTGGAGAATTCCATGAATAGAGGAGCCTGGCAGGCTACAGTCCATGGGGTCACAAAGAGTCAGACACGACTGAATAACTTTTCACTCACTCTCCATGTCCAGCATATGGTCACAGCCCATGCCAGTTTGGTTCTGATATATTAATAATAGTGTGGGCTTCCTGTTACTGATCTGCCTGAAGGCATGTGCTTACCTGTGTCTGTGCCTTATTCTCTGGATATATTCGCCATGAGCATCATAGATCCTAATGTGGTCATGTGCTTGTACAATAAAGTATGTTAGTGTGTGATGGGGTGCCTGCATTATAGCAACACAGACACAGCCTGGGAATGAACCCTGTACAGTTGTTGATCCAACTCTGTAAGTCACAGTACCTGGACTGTTTAACCGTTTTTCTTTTTTTTTTTTCAATTATGCCAAGAGGCTAGTCAGATAATAAAGAATCTGCCTGCAATTCAGGAGATCCCAGTTTGATTCCTGGCTCAGGAAGATCCCCTGGAGATTGGGTAGGCTACCCACTCCAGTATTCTTGGGCTTTCCTGGTGGCTCAGATGTTAAAGAATCCGCCTGCAATGTGGGAGACCTGGGTTCGATCCCTGAGTTGGGAAGAATCCCCTGGAGAAGGGAAAGGCTACCCACGCCAGTATTCTGGCCTGGAGAATTCCATGAATAGAGGAGCCTGGACTAACAGCCTGCAAAATTGCTTTTGGCAAAATGAAGGCCCTTAAGACTTCATAAATTCATAAGAATGGGCATTCAAAATACATTGATATTTACATGTCTATTGACCTGCTTGTTACAGGCTTTGTAAAGAATATTTACCAAGGGTGTTAAATTTCTCCTTCTTTATAACTGAAAACATTTTGATTTGAAAAAGTGGATTTGCAATCATAGCATTGAAAACAAAATAACAAAAACAAAAAAACCCCCAAACCATTCAGGCTCCTGCAATAAAGAAGGGCAGTGGGAGAAAAAGAGAGATTCAAAGTGTAAAGAATGATGATTTCCTTAGTGGCAATAAAACTGCATGAATTAGGGGTACGTACATTCTGAGTGATTTATAACACTTGAAATTTATTTTAAAAATGGTTTCGTGTAAGGAAATAACAAAAGCTGGTTGTTATTCATAGAATGGATAAAAGAACATGAATCTAAATATGGATCTTAACAGCTGTCTCTTAAAAGGATCTTATTATACCATTTATTTAAATTATTTCCTTAAATTTTTCTTGTAGACAGTGCACTTAATCCTGCAAAGTGGCATTATATATTTGTTTACATTTTAACTTCATCACTGTTCTCCCCCTTCCTGGTTTCTCTGTTGGTATAACTCTTGGTCTCAACTTAGCAATAAAGTATTTAATAACTGCACTTATTTTCACTTGCTTTATATTATTAACTCTTTGTAACAGTACAAAGACCATTGATTTAGAAGGGATTTATTATTCCGAGGCTAAAAATACCTTGTTAAATCACATAAACTTAGCATTATATATTTTTCCTCAAATGAAAAAAAAGTCAGAATTTATTAGAAAGCCAGCCTAAATGGATGTCACCTTTGGTTTTAAAAGCATTAAAATTGGCTATAATGCCTCTCCAACTCATTTAACATTTATGTACATTGGAGGATGAATAGTTAGACAGCAATAGAACACCTTGTTATAAAATACACTTATGTCATTATGATTAGAAAGAAAAGCAAGGCACCGTATTTGGAATATTAACTGATGTGGAACAAAGAGTGATATATTTTTCATGAATTAAAAGCTGAATCAAGTAAATTGAATGTATTTCCAGCTACTGTCTAGATTTGAAAGCTCAGTGTCATTGATAGCTATAGAAAAAACCCTCCTGGTGGGGCTGCGTGATGGTATCCTGTGATGTCTTTGACCCCATGTATCGACAAGCCTGACATCTGTCTGATTTTACTTCCCTGGCATGGAGCAGTACCCTAGGCCTGGCCTTGGGTTCGTATACTCAGCTATATCTTTAATTTTCTCTGCAGAAGACTCAACTCATGAAGTTTGACTTCGTCAGTAAGATGGAGTTGATAATGCAGTGGGTCTGAGACAGGTATGCCAATATGAATTATGCAGATTTAGATAGTTTCATAGGAAGTGTGATTAAGGTTCACTATATCTCAATTTGAGATCTTGGGAATCAGAAAAAATTTGAAATGATAAGTAAGGGATTTTGAATTTGTTCCAGGAGAATTGTGCACTGCAAGGTGCGGTAGCGACATCACACCCACTTCTTAACGTGCAAAAGTGATCTGTTTGCTCTCCTTTGTCAGGATTGCCCACTGGGTGTGAGTTTTGAATTAGGTGAATTCGTTAGGAATGAGGACCTTCAGATATCCCTTGGGGAACGTGAAAAAGCCCCATGTTGGCAAGAATGGTTGTGAAACGGTTCACGCGTGCCCAGCACCCCACAGGACCACCCCAGCAGCCCACAGGTCAGTATTTTCCAGGGACACTGCACAGTGGTAACCTTAGGAACCAGTGCCTTGGTTTCCCTGTGGAGGACATGGGGTTTCTCTTCTCATCCGACAGTCACATAGAGTCTATTTCATTTCAAAGGTCAAGAATCCTGCTGTCGACTTAGGCTATGGGTCTAGGAGCAAAGTGCAAAGAACATTCTGATCTCAGCAGCGAACCAGATCAAATGAATGAATGATTCTCCTCCATTTTTATTCACCTTATTTCTACAGTTACCTGATCTTAGTGATAATTGTGCATGCTCGATTGCTCAGTCATGTCTGACTCTGACCCCATGGACTGTAGCCCTCCAGGCTCCTCTGCCCATGGGGTTCTCCAGGTGAGAATACTGGAGTGGGTTGCCATTTCCTGCTCCAGGGGATCTTCCTGACCCAGGGATGGAACAGGGGTCTCCTGTGTCTCTTGCATTGTTATGTGGATTCTTTACTGCTGTGCCACCTGGGAAGCCCAGTGAATAGTTTAAAAAACTTAAAAATTAAAACATGAATGTTTCCCAAAGTCTAGCTTCTAACTGTTTTCTTAAAAATTAATAAATGGTTCATAATGTCTTTCACAGAAATTGCACAAATAAAATCAAGTTTCTTCGGGTTGAAAAGAATCATAATTTCAGTTAAAGATAATTAATGAACATTCTAAGAAGAAATCTAATTGGTTGAAATTTGGGGGGAAATATGAAATATCTAAGATTTATTTCCAGAGTCAAATTTCATAACTTGATCTTCATCCTCCTATACCCAGATACATGAAAACGAGATTTCTGGTCTGAAATTCAGGATGGATCTCCATGTGCTGATTCTATCTAGTTTTCCAGGCAGAAACATACAGAAGCTGAAAATTTCAGGGTTAATGAAGTCAGAAGCCTGAGGTTGGGTTGGAGGGGGTGAGGGTTTTTACAAGAATAGGTGAAACAAAATTGTAAACACACATTTGAGGGGTATATTTTGTATACATATTTTTTATGTATATGTGATGTATGTTTTGAGAGAGAGAAAGAGAGGAAACACTCCAGACCTTGAGAATCAAATTGTTCAAATTTGTGCCCTGCAAATATTCTCTATTGTAAAAAATGTTTCCAGGCTTTGCCTGATGTTGTTGTAAGTTCCTTCTTGTTATTATAACCCCGGTCTTCATCTATGATGTGTTAAATTATCTCCGAATGTTAATACTTGGTATATCACAGAAAAAAAGACTCGGAAAGTATTTATAAAGTAAATAAGATTTAATTAAATATCATCGTCAAGCATTAATCATTAGAGCGCTGCTCCCTCTGGAAATCAGGGTGGATATTCAATTTGTTTTGATTATGTATGAATTTTAGCAGAAGCCCTGTTTGTTGCTGCGATACTCATGGAGGAGCCCTCGTGCTTCTCTGTCCAGGATCTGAGAAAGAGGGCGCCTTCTGCTTTGATTCAGAATGAGAATCAGGCCATTTGTATTGTGTACAGTGTCGTGATAAATATTTGGGGAAACAGAAATAATCTCTATACACAAGCACTGCCGTCAGAGATGGAGGGAGTTCTGTCTTAGTCCACACTTCCACACGTACAGGTGCTGATATTTTTATTCCAAGGCAATGAGATTCTGAAAATTTCATCAGAATATGAAAGAGGCACAAACATGCTGTCAGTTGTCACTGACAGTCAGAATCTTTTTCGGGAACTCCTACCACTTGAACTTCCCAAGTAATTTTTAGTGGAAAATGGCAATCAATTCTAGACGCATTCAGGTTTTCCCAGGGACGGCCGTATCACGGTCTCCTTTATCAAGCTGCTGGTTTTGCTGCTTCCCTCCCACCCAAGGATGTTTTCTGATAAACATTCTGTGCTGAAAATCCCTGAAAATGGGCTGATAATTGAAGTGAGGTGAAGTGTGATGTGTGCAGTGGGGAAAAAGGAAATTAGCATTTTTAAAACCCCTACTGTGTGCCAGGCGCTTCCTTTGCACACTCCCCTCTGATACTCACAGCAAAATGGAAAGTCATTTGCATGCGTTTTGCTTTCCAGATCGTGAATAGAAGATAGAAGGGTGAAGGGACAGAGTCAAGGTGACAGGTTTCCTAGAGCGGAACCCAGAGTGTCTCGGTTCCAAACCAGCGCTCTTTCTCTTAAAGACTGTCCTTCCTTCCTTCCTTCCTTCCTTTGTTTCTCCCTCTCGCCCTTCTGCTCTTCCTACCTCCTTCTTTTCTAATTTATTTTTTATTTTATTTTGGCGTATGGTTGATTTACAATATTGTGTTAGTTTCAGGTGTACAGCAAGTGTATCATTTATACATATACATACATCTGTTCTTTTTCAGATTCTTTTCCCATACTGGTTATTACAGAATATTGAAGACTCTTCTTTCATAATGAAGGTTCATTTTTAAAGCAACGTTGGCAAATTCAGTATTTAGCTAAGTGAAGGAGATAATGGACTAAAAACAGTCACAACATGCGGGTTGTGAGTTAAGTTTTCTTTGGGGCAAAATAAGGATTGCAGCCAGGAGACAGCACCTCTCAGCTCCGAGAGACTGCTCCAGAGCAGCGGTGGAAGGTCAGCGTGCAAGATTCGGTGAAGGGGAGTTCAGTGCAGTCAAGCGCTTGTTTTACAAAGGGTTTTCGCAAGTCACAAGGCTCTGATGTCACCGTGAAGGGGCTTAGTTCTTTTCTAGATATGAGGAGATGCAAGGATTGGGATCATGAAATCAGTTCCTGAAAATATCTAGCTGTCGAAGGACCTGTTCCACTAGTTTCCCTGGAGCACAGAGTGCCTCACTCTCCTCCCTGAATTCCCCCCGGCGGGTGTTGAAGGTCAGAAGCTGCAGCAACAGAGGGTTCAGTCTCCGCAGAGTCAGATAGAAATACCCTTGGCATTATTGCTCAGTCACTGGCAAATGCCCTTGGCAAGTGCCAATTTGTAGTTGACAGAGGTGATGAAAAGCCATTGAAAACTGAACAGTAGAAACCTATTGACATAAAAAAAAAATAAGCTGCATCGTGAGGGTATTGTCGCTTGCCGGAGTTCTGGCCTCCTTTGAACCTAACTCCGTCCCACCAGGGTCTACTGAATCCCCAGAGCTCATGGCAAACCCTCCAATAGGTTCTACAAAAGGGCCAGAGAATAGAGAGGAACAAGGGAAGGAATATCCCGGGAGAGGAGGCAGCACATTCGTTCAGTTATTGAGTCAAGAAGCGTTTCCTGAACACCCAATGCTGTGGCTCCACAGTGAGAACACAGTGCTGACCGGTCATGGTCATGTTTAAAGACCAGAGAAGAAAGCAGGCAAGTCAGTGGGATATAACTCACAGGTGTAACCTGGGCCTTGACAGTGGAAAGGAATGAGCACTCTGGGAATATAGAAAGTGAAGTGTTAGAAACTCGCTCGTGACTGACTCTTTGCTACCCATGGACTGTAAGCCCACCAGGCTCCTCTGTCCATGGGATTCTCCAGGCAAGAATACTGGAGTGTCTTGCCATTCTCTTCTCCAGAGGATCTTCCTGACCCAGGGATTGAAATTGGGTCTCCTGCATTGCAGGCAGATTCTTTCTGGGAGTCTAAGAAGGGGATGTTGCACGGTGTAGGAGCCGCTGAAGAATTGGTGCTTTTGAACTGTGGTGTTGGAGAAGACTCTTGAGACACCCTTGGACTGCAAGGAAATCCAACCAGTCCATCCTAAAGGAGATCAGTCCTGGGTGTTCATTGGAAGGACTGATGTTGAAGCTGAAACCCCAACACTTTGGCTACCTGATGTAAAGAGCTGACTCATTGGAAAAGACCCTGATGCTGGGAAGATTGAGGGCAAGAGGAGAAGGGGACGACAGAGGATGGGATGATTGGATGGCATCACTGACTCAATAGACACGAGTTTGGGTAAACTCTGGGAGTTGGTAATGGACAGGGAGGTCTGGCATGCTGTGGTTCATGGGGTCGCAAACAGCTAACAGTCAGACACGGCTGAGCGACCGAACTGAACTGAACTGAACTGAAGAAGGGGATAATCTAATGGACTTGGGAAGATGGAATGGGACAAGGGGGACTTCCTGGAAGCAGTGTTAGGGATTGGAGAAGAGATGCAAAGATCTGGAGAACTGCGGTGGCATGTAGACAAGAGATGGCTTGGTGCGGTTTGGGAAGGCTGAGTGTAGTGTCTGGAGGTGAAGGTGGGAGGAAGCGGAGCCCTCCACCCTCTGCCCTGCAGGGACATTTCTACCTTGTCTTGTGTCTCTGGGGCTCCAGGAAAGCTATTTGATCTGGGAGAGTCGTGGTCAGTAGGGCATGTTAGATGTAACCTTCCATAGAGGACTGGAATGGAACGAATTAGAGGCAGGTTGTTGTAGCTGAATTATGCTGCCCCTCCAAATTCATATGTTACAGTTCTAATCCTCAGTATCCCAGGATACAACTGTATTTGGGGGCAGAATTTTTAAAGAGGTAAACAAGTTAAAAAGAGGTGATAGACGTTTGTCCTAATCCAATATGACTGGTGTCTTTATGAGAAGAGGAGGTCAGGACCCAGACTGGCAGAGGGGAAAGACACAGGATGCAGGGAGAAGGTGGCCATCTGTAAGCCCAGGAGAGAGGCCTCAGAGGAAACCAGTCCTGCTGACACCTGGCTCTCAGACTTGTAGCCTCTAGAACTGGGAGGATGAACTTCTGATGTTTAAGCCCTGGGGTGTGTGGTCTTTTGTGATGGCAACCCTAGAAAACTACCACAGACATCAACTCAGGTTACCTTGGAGACCAGGGAGGCATCTGCTGCTGTGGCCCAGGTGAGAGGTGATGATGGCCCAGAGTGTGTCCCAGAAAGTACACAGAAAGGAGAGGTTTATGTCACAGGATGGATAGAACAGAATGTAGCAGGTGAGTGGAGGGTAAGGAGGGAGGCAGGTGATGATCCATGTGGGGAAAAGGGTGATTGGGCAATGAGAAGAGTGATGGATGACCAGTAGAAAACAAGAGGCAAGAGAACGAAGTCCTATCAGAGGAGGGGGAAATTAAGACCCTGATTCTTTCTGATGGTTGACTCAATCCTATTCATTAACCCCCGGATCCAGGCTCATGGTATGCATCCATGTATTGAAGTGAGGAAATGTCCCACTGTCCACCTTCTGCCTCTGCAGAGACATTCTGCCTCTGCCCCGTCTTCCTGACTGATCATGCAGTAGCACTTGGATCTTTACATCCATGTGAACCAGTCCAGGGCCCCTTCCCCAGAGCCCGGCAGAGTCTGCTCTCTGCCCCATGAGTCTCTGCCTTGATGACCTGGGTTGGCGGTGGAAACCTACCTCATATGTTTTCCCTTGAGAATTGTTTTCTCTGCAATTATTTCTTGCTTCCACAATAAAGACAAAATTGGCAAGATCTATGGATATTTATTCATTTTTTTCTTAATTTTCTCGTTAACTAATTGCAGAACTGAGTTGATTGCCAGCCTTTACTGGGCATTTTCAGAAAGGCTGGTTGACTTTATTGACCTATGTTTTTAAGGTATAACTCAGAATGCCCTTAAACTTGGTTTTTCTGTTCTTTTAAGGGAGAACTTGGTTTCCTCCTCTGGGTTCCTGGAGCCCTTGGAAAACCCTCTGTAGCATTCTTTGCCTTGTTTTCTGCGAAATTGGTTGTATTTTACCTTGCTCTGCTTGAGGAGAGGGATGTTATTTATCCTGAGCTCTAGGTAGAGCAAGAAATCTTTGAAAAGTATTTGTTTAATGGAATAGAATTGAATCCAACCGAAGAGAATTTTTTTTTTTGCTTGCCTAGTAGAATTCCTCGCTTCAGTTGTTAGTCATTCATGGACTAAGCGTGAGCTGAGTCCCGTGCTGGCTAAAGGAAACACAACTGAATGTAGCAACCCCTGGCTTCAACTGGTTCCTAATCTAGAAGCCAGTGAAAATGCTCATGTTGCTTTTTTTCTTTTATTTTGTTGGCAGTGGTGGTGGTGTTCTTTCTCTCTTCTTTAATATGCTTGTCTTATGGAGAAGTTTTTCTAGAAGTAAATGGTGCCCTTAGAGAAGAGCGCCTGCCAGAGAGTTGATCCGATGCTTGATCTGTGTCCTGGGCTGTTTCGAGCACTCGCTGTGTGTCTTAGTCCACTCAGGCTGCCTCACCAAACACTACAGACTGGGACGCAGAAACACTCGGCGTTTATTTTTTCACAGTCCTGGAGATGAGAAGTCCATGCTCAGGGTTCAGGTAAATTCCCAGCTTGTAGATGGAGCCTTCTCACTGCAAATGCACCTTTATGTAGCATTTCTTTTGTGTGCTTGTGGAGAGAGAGGGGGAGATAAAAAAAGTACTCTTCTAGTACAGAGAGAAGAGTGAGAGAGAGAGGTATCTGGTGTCTCTTCCTCTTTTTGCAAGGATACCAGCGCTATCGGATTCGAGCCCCACCCTTATGACCTCAATTTAGCCCTTACCACCTCCTTTATTAACCTCTCCTCCAAATCAAAATACAGTCCTGATGGGGGTTAGAGATTCAACACAAGCACTGGGGTGAGGGGGTACAATTCAACTCAAAACAAAGTATTTGTCTTGTTTCCTCTTCATGATGGCTCTAGAAATAGGTCCTCTTATGCTTTTCCTAGGGCTTCCCAGGTGGCTCAGTGGTAAAGAATCTGCATGCCAACACAGAAGATGTGGGCTTGATCTCTGGGCTCTGGGTTGGGAAGATCCCCTGGAGGAGGAAATGGCAACTACTCCAGTGTTCTTGCCTGGGAAATCCCATGGACAGAGGAGCCTGTCAGGCTATAGTTCATGGGGTCACAAAGAATCAGACATGACTTAGTGACTAAACAACAATGATGCTTCTACTATCTGAGATCCAGGAGCACAGGCCCAGAGTTCCAGAGCTGTTGGGGGTGCAGAGCTGAGCTCCGACCTCCTTCATCTGACTCCAAGGCCCACCACCGTAATCCCTCCTCCCTGCTGAGAGCTACAGGCCTCCTAGTCAATGGGCCATGGCCAGAAGTTTGCAACATGTTTTGTCTATTACTATGTATTTTGTTTAATCAAATGTAATGAGGTTTGTGAAGCAGTAAACTGAAGTTATTTTCAAGTAGGAACTGTATTTAGCACCGTTAATTGAATCAGTCTAGTTAGTTAGAATAGAACAGTGGCTGTTTGCCCTGTAATAAGGAAATTGAGTTTCTCATAAAACAGCTAATTCATGTCCTGCCACACTGTGGAGCATACCACAGGCTCAGCGTCCCGAGCACTCTTCCAGCCCGTGTTGGCTCTGCCTGGACCGCAGTGTGGTCGGGACAAGTCATCTTGGTTTTGGTGTGTTCCGATCAGCTCTGGGGACAGCGAGGGAACCTTAGCTACTGAGTGGGGCTAGCTGTGTATGATCGTGTTGACCCCTCTCTGTGCTGTTAGGGGTGGGTGGCAAGTTTCAGAGAGGCTCAGTAACGAGATAGAATGGCACAGGGGATGTAGCTTCGTGAAAAGTCTATTGTTTTTTTCCTATCCAGTATCCATTCCTTCTTCTGACAACTTTCCCCCAGTATAACTTTGGGGTTCCTGATAAAATAAAATCGGCTCTAAAAGCCTGGCTGTTTCACACATTGAAGATGGACGCTGCTGCCCTTAGCGGCTTCCTCTACATTCGAGTCCAGTGGAAGTGATGCTTTGGGCCTTTTGAATCTGTGTGAGAAACTGCTTCTGCCCTGGATTCTTGACTCCTTGCCCTTGGCTCCCAGGCCCCATGCCATCAAGCCCAAGATAATCCACAAAAGGCTTATGTAGGGAAACACAGGGCCCTGGCCGAGAGTCCCAGCTCAGCTACCTACTTACTGATCACGTTGATGGGTCTTCCAGTCCCTGTTGAGCCACCCCAGATGAAGCACTATCAAGAAGAGGCAGATGGTCCCCACGCAGCCCAGCTTTTAGGTTTGGGAGCAGAATGAATGAGGGCTCATGTTTATAAGTTGCAAAGTTTGGGTGTGTCTCACGGAGCAAGTGATGACCAAATCAGGGACTCATGCCTTTCTCCCCGACTCTCCATCTGCAGTGGGTTAGAAGTAACTCCTGGTTTTCATGAGGAGTCACATGCCTCAGGCCTGGCCAGCTGCCTGAACTCTGAAGTTGCAAATCCCCCTGGACACTGTCATTCATTCAGGGAGTCATGCCACAAATCAAGCCAGTGGGGCTCAATTTGGGGACTTTTGTCTGAACTGGACAAATGAAATTCTGAAGCTTCCAGGGGTTACTATAAGAAATGGGCCTGCCTGATGGGAAACTCAAAATGTGAGTAGACAAACTCAAAGTCAGCACGGCTGAGAACCGAGGTCATTTTATTGAGCTCCTAGATTCAGTGTACCTGAAACCACACTGTTCTTGCTGTTCTTGGATATTTCCATTGCTCTAGCCTACACTTTCTCTGTTTCTATCTCTGTCTCTTTATTTTTACTCATTGGTCACTTGACATTGAAATTTAGTAATTTAACTTTCTTGTCCAGGAATATGCTGTTTATTTAAAATCTTGATTAATGTTTTTGTTTTCAAAATTCTCCCCAGCTCTCATCTGTGTGTGTGTGTGTGTGTGCGTGTGTGCACGTTCAGTTGTGCCTGATTCTTTGTGACCCCGTGAACTGTAGCCCGTCAGGCTCTTCTGTCCACGGAATTTTCCAGGCAAGAACTCTGGAGTGGGTTGCCATTACCTTCTCCAAGGGATCCTCCCAACCCAGGGATCAAACCCACATCTCTTGTCTCCTGCATTGGCAGGCAGGTTCTTTACCAGCTGACCCACCAGGGAGGTCTTATCTATTCCATCTAAATGTAGATGTGTCTGTCAGAGTTAACTGCTCACATGCATCGTTTCTCGCTTCTCTCATCCTGACAGCATTAAGAGAAGACATCAGTCTTGATCACACAGGGTGTCCTTGATTACAGATAACCACATCTTAAATGTGGCTCTTGCCTTGGTTGATAAGCCCCCCAGCTGATCTGCCGTTACCAGTCCATTTTCCCCTGCTTCCCCTCAAGTGTTGTGTTCTTCAGGGCCTCAACAGAGCTCCTGTGGGTCTTTCACCACCCCGCTCTCCCTGTGTGATGTCATGCGTTCCTGTGCTTCATTTTCCATTTGTGCTAATGATTCTTTCATTCCTTTGAATCTCTCCTGTCTCTTCTTTCATCATCACGTGTCTTTGGTCAACCCTTTTGTTCCCCTCTTCCCCTTTTTAAGGATTCATGAGGTTACACTGAGCTCACTTGAATAACCTAGAGTAATCTCTGTCTTTTAAGGTCTGTATCCTTAATCTCATCTGTAAAGTTCCTTTTGCTAAGTTCTGTAGCATGCTCATAGGTTTCAGGCTTTAGAGCGTGGATGTGTTTGGGTCATTCTTCTACCTCCCACACCATCTCAGCTTCATCTATTTCCTCTGCCTGAATTCCTATTCCTCCCTATCTACCAGGAGGACGCTTGCCCTTTCACGTGGCTTTCCAGAAATATCAGTTCCTCCATGTGATTATGTCTACCAACCCAATGGCCTCACCTCCAGTTCCCTGCACTATCCCCAGGCAGAGGTGTCTTGGGTCAGCATCATCTGACTCCTGTCGGCTTTCATCAGGACGCATCCTATTGCTGGGCACTGATCCGATTGCAAGGCAGTTTTTGCAGGTAGCGCACAGGGTGGCTTAGCTGTGTATTATTTGCCTGAGTGGTAGGACAGCCTGGTGAGCCAGGGAACCAGACAAACTGGGTCATAGGCTAGTTCGTTACTTAAGAGATGAGCGACTTTTTGGGCAAGTGAGTCATGCTTTCAAGGCCTCAGTTTCTCACAAGTGAAAGGGTTTAGTAATTATGTTTCCCTAAGGATGCTATGAGGCTTATTACTAACCATGCAGTGCCTGGACAAAGAGCGCCATTCAGCTGGTGGTAGCAATATTGTCCATGGTGATACATCAGGGCTGTGAAGTCAAGGGCAATAGGTTGTTCCTAGAGTGAAAATTCTTAGTGTCTCACAGGCTTTCCTGGTGGCTCAGTCGGTAAAGAAGCTGCCTGCAATGCAGGAGATGCGGGTTAGATCCCTGGGTGGGGAAGATCCCCTGGAGGAGGAAATGGCAACCCACTCCAGTATTTCTACCTGGGAAATCCCATGGACGGAGGAGCCTGGTGGACTAGGCACCAGGGGGTCGCAGAGTCGGATGTAACATAGTGACTCAACCACCACCGCTAGCATCTCACACCGTTTCTCATCTGAAATTTCCTTCCGTAAATGTTCCCAAATGTCCTGCAAGGGACTATCCTTTTGGAATGCACCCGGGGACCACTCCTTTCCCTAGAATTGAGCCTTAGTGAGAGAAGGGTGGGGCTGCTTGTGGGAATTCCAGGCAGCCTCTAGTAGAGTCGAGGCCCAGGGACTCAGCCAGGGGGCCTGTCTCCGAGGTGGGCAGCCTTCCCGACAGCCCAGACTCCTCGGGACCCTAAGAGAAAAGTAGGAGGGCCCAACCTCCATTCATCAGCCTCCGACATGTGCAAATCCCAAACACTTGGGCTGGAAACCGGAGGTTGAGACCAGACTTCTGGCAGCCCAAGATGCTGGAATTCATTGGTATTTAAAAACACTTCCCTGCCCTTTTTCATTATACAGTCTAACATTTAGAGACTCCAAAATCACTGCTTATTAGTACAATACAACTCGGAGAGCTTGGAAGTGGTGTTGGAAGAAAAACACTGCGTTAAGAAGTAGCACTCTGAGGAAGTGCATATGGTAACTGGGGAATTCTTCATAAACCACTCAAACCTCTTGGCCTGGCCTATATGCTGAAGAATTGCAGGTTGCTGGTGAGAAATGCTGCCCTGTGTTGCCTGAACCATACATACAGTTTGGCACTCCCGAGGTTTACTAGAACATTCGATTATGTCTTATCTTGGAGCCCTCTCTGATTGATTGCTTGGCACGACTGTCGTCTCTCAGCTCTATTATAAGGGGACAGGTCTGTCCCACTTCCACAGCCCCTCACACTGACTGGCCTTGGTTCAGGAACACAGTAGATGCCTAAAAAGTACTGCATGAATTAATTTGGAAAACTGGAGGGCTTTGTTTAGCTTTCTTTAACTTCCTGCCATGCCGTGCTAAGTCGCTTCAGTCATGTTGAACTCTGTACGATCCTATGGACTGTAGCCCGCCAGACTCCTCTGTCCATGGGATACTCCAGGCAAGAATACTGGAGTGGGTTGCCATGCCCTCCTCCAGGGGAATCTTCCTTACGCAGGGATCACACCTGAATCTCTTAAGTCTCCTGCGTTGGCAGGCAGGTTCTTCCCATGAGTGCTACCTGGGAAGTGCCTCTTTAACTTCTTAGTTGATTCTAAAGGAAACTTCTGGGGAGGATAAATTAGGAGTTTCAGATTAACAGATACTCACTACTATTTACATTATAAAATAGATAAACAAGGACTGATTGTATGGCACAGGAACTATATTTAGTATCTTATATTGATAACGGAAAAGAATCTGAAAAAGTATATATAGCATACAAATCACTATATATGTTATTCATATATACACTAAATTATATATATATATTATATTATATTTAATACAAATATAATCAAATCCCAGTAATATATAATATATATTAATAAGGAAAATAGGAAGAGTCAGACATGGCCACTGCATTTGCATTTGAAATCCAATTTAAAGAATCTTCTCTACTCTCTATATATCTACTATCAGTTCAGTTCAGTCGCTCAGTTGTGTCCGACTCTTTGCAACCCCATGAATCACAGCACGCCAGGCCTCCCTGTCCATCACCAACTCCCGGAGTTCACTCAGACTCATGTCCATCGAGTCAGTGATGCCATCCAGCCATCTCATCCTCTGTCGTCCCCTTCTCCTCCTGCCCCCAATCCCTCCCAGCATCAGAGTCTTTTCCAATGAGTCAACTCTTCGCATGAGGTGGCCAAAGTATTGGAGTTTCAGCTTTAGCATCAGTCCTTCCAAGCAGCCCATTTGGTATTCTTGCCTGAAAAATCCCACAAACAGAGGAGTCTGATGGACTACAGTCCATGGGGTTGCATAGAGTCAGACACAACTGAGCAGCACACACACATAGGATTTTGCAAACAGAATTCTTTTCATTAAAATCGGATGGGAGAGGTACAGTCTGAACCACGTGTATGATCCAATGCTAGGCCCACAATAGGAAGCCCAGAAGATCCTGGAATCAATCAGCTTACGACTCTGAAGTTCCTTAAGTATGCTCCTTCATTCCATTTTCACAGCAGGCCCAAGGTTACCTATTCTTTCCTTTACTGTGTAGATAAGGAAACCAAAGATGATTAAGTAGCTTTCCAAGTGCCCTGTCAATGGAGAGTGGAACCCAGGCTGTCTACCTCAGAGCTCACCCCAATAACCCAGTGACTAGCCACAGCCCTGGAGTCCAGAATGACTGACACCTACATCTCATTTTAGCTTCCTAATAAGTGCAATTCTCCCATTTTCCATAGGAGAAGACAGGGCTTTGTTCACGGAGCTTGGGTAGACCTCAGATAACATGTTTGGTGGACAATAGGAAGACCCCCAACTGGCACCGGCTGGTCTTCAAAGCCTGTGCAAGACGTTGCCAGTGTAACGACCTGCTGAAAACCTTCATCCTTCAGGGAAATTCCTGATGATGATGGTAGTTGTCTAATTCTGCGATGTTATGATGATCAAGCAGTCCTCCATTTAGGAATTAGTCATGTTCCTATTTACACTTTGAAGTATCTTTTCTTCTCAGAAGAGCAAATTGTATAAAGATGGTTAGTTCAGAAGAGTCTGCTCAGACTTAAGGTGCTAACAAAGAGCAGCAGCAGAGAGAAAAGGCCCCTTGTGACATGGCTTCTCCATGAAATACACATCAAATCCCAAATGTGGCTGGGGTGTGGCTTGTTTTAGGAGTCAGCTGTTTCCCCTGCTTCTCTGGCCATCTCATCCCCGAGACACCCCTGGCCCATCCATCTCACACTAGAAATTTCTGTTGGATGAGCAGCCAGTGGAGCCAGTAAAGCTGTGACTATCCAAGGACATGTGTTCTGACTCTGACTCTGCCATTCACTCACTAGCTGGCTGACCTTGGCCAAGTCCCTTGGTCTTCCTGGGCCTTATTATTATTATATCTTCCTCTGGGACTAGTGATAATAGTGCCCAAGCCCTTGCAGGCTTGTAGCAGGGATTAGAGAAATTATGTATACACTGCCAGGCACCAGATCAGATCAGATCAGTCGCTCAGTCGTGTCCGACTCTTTGTGACCCCATGAATCGCAGCACACCAGGCCTCCCTGTCCATCACCAACTCCCGGAATTCACCCAGACTCATGTCCATCGAGTCAGTGATGCCATCCAGCCATCTCATCCTCTGTCGTCCCCTTCTCCTCTTGCCTAATCCCTCCCAGCATCAGAGTCTTTTCCAATGAGTCAACTCTTCGCATGAAGTGGCCAAAATACTGGAGTTTCAGCTTTAGCATCACTCCTTCCAAAGAAATCCCAGGGCTGGTCTCCTTCAGAATGGACTGGTTGGATCTCCTTGCAGTCCAAGGGACTCTCAAGAGTCTTCTCCAACACCGCAGTGCAAAAGCATCAATTCTTTGGCGCTCAGCCTTCTTCACAGTCCAACTCTCACATCCATACATGACCACAGGAAAAACCATAGCCTTGACTAGACGAACCTTTGTTGGCAAAGTAATGTCTCTGCTTTTGAATATGCTATCTAGGTTGGTCATAACTTTCCTTCCAAGGAGTAAGTGTCTTTTAATTTCATGGCTGCAGTCACAATCTGTAGTGATTTTGGACCCTAAAAAAATAAAGTCTGACACTGTTTCCACTGTTTTCCCATCTATTTCCCATGAAGTGGTGGGACCGGATGCCATGATCTTCGTTTTCTGAATGTTGAGCTTTAAGCCAACTTTTTCACTCTCCACTTTCACTTTCATCAAGAGGCTTTTGAGTTCCTCTTCACTTTCTGCCATAAGGGTGGTGTCATCTGCATATCTGAGGTTGTTGATATTTCTCCCAGCAATCTTGATTCCAGTTTGTGTTAGCGTTTCTCATGATGTACTCTGCATATAAGTTAAATAAACAGGGTGACAATATACAGCCTTGACGAACTCCTTTTCCTATTTGAAACCAGTCTGTTGTTCCATGTCCAGTTCTAACTGTTGCTTCCTGACCTGCATACAAATTTCTCAAAAGGCAGGTCAGGTGGTCTGGTATTCCCATCTCTTTCAGAATTTTCCACAGTTTATTGTGATCCACACAGTCAAAGGCTTTGGCATAGTCAATAAAGCAGAAATAGATGTTTTTCTGGAACTCTCTTGCTTTTTCTATGATCCAGTGGATGTTGGCAATTTGATCTCTGTCTTTTCTAAAACCAGCTTGAACATCTGGAAGTTCACGGTTCACGTATTGCTGAAGCCCGGCTTGGAGAATTTTGAGCATTACTTTACTAGCCTGTGAGATGAGTGCAATTGTGCGGTAGTTTGAGCATTCTTTAGCATTGCCTTTCTTTGGGATTGGAATGAAAACTGACCTTTTCCAGTCCTGTGGCCACTGCTGAGTTTTCCAAATTTGCTGGCATGTTGAGTGTAGCGCTTTCACAGCATCATCTTTCAGGATTTGGAGTAGCTCAACTGGAATTCCATCACCTCCACTAGCTTTGTTCGTAGTGATGCTTTCTAAGGCCCACTTGACTTCACATTCCAGGATGTCTGGCTCTAGGTCAGTGATCACACCATCGTGATTATCTGGGTCATGAAGATCTTTTTTGTACAGTTCTTCTGTGTATTCTTGCCATCTCTTCTTAATATCTTCTGCTTCTGTTAGGTCCATACCATTTCTGTCCTTTATCGAGCTCATCTTTGCATGAAATGTTCCCTTGGTATCTCTGATTTTCCTGAAGAGATCCCTAGTCTTTCCCATTCTGTTGTTTTCCTCTATTTCTTTGCACTGATCGCTCAGGAAGGCTTTCTTATCTCTTCTTGCTATTCTTTGGAACTCTGCATTCAGATGTTTATATCTTTCCTTTTCTCCTTTGCTTTTCGCTTCTCTTCTTTTCACAGCTATTTGTAAGGCCTCCCCAGACAGCCATTTTGCTTTTTTGCATTTCTTTTCCATGGGGATGGTCTTGATCCCTGTCTCCTGTACAATGTCACGAACCTCATTCCATAGTTCATCAGGCACTCTATCTATCAGATCTAGGCCCTTAAATCTATTTCTCACTTCCACTGTATAATGATAAGGGATTTGATTTAAGTCATACCTGAATGGTCTAGTGGTTTTCCCTACTTTCTTAAATTTAAGTCTGAATTTGGCAATAAGGAGTTCATGGTCTGAGCCACAGTCAGCTCCTGGTCTTGTTTTTGCTGACTGTATAGAGCTTCTCCATCTTTGGCTGCAAAGAATATAATCAATCTGATTTTGGTGTTGACCATCTGGTGATGTCCATGTATAGAGTCTTCTCTTGTGTTGTTGGAAGAGGGTGTTTGTTATGACCAGGGCATTTTCTTGGCAAAACTCTATTAGTCTTTGCCCTGCTTCATTCCGTATTCCAAGGCCAAATTTGCCTGTTACTCCAGGTGTTTCTTGACTTCCTACTTTTGCATTCCAGTCCCCTATAATGAAAAGGACATCTTTTTTGGGTGTTAGTTCTAAAAGGTCTTGTAGGTCTTCATAGAACCATTCAACTTCAGCTTCTTCAGCATTACTGGTTGGGGCATAGACTTGGATTACTGTGATATTGAATGGTTTGCCTTGGATACAAACAGATAGAGTGCTGCTAAGTCGCTCCAGTCGTGTCTGACTCCGTGCGACCCCATAGACGGCAGCCTGCCAGGCTGCTCCGTCCCTGGGATTCTCCAGGCAAGAACACTGGAGTGGGTTGCCATTTCCTTTTCCAATGCATAAAAGTGAAAAATGAAAGTGAAGTCGCTTAGTTATGTCCGACTCCTTGCGACCCCATAGACGGCAGCCCACCAGGCTCCCCCGTCCCTGGGACTCTCCAGGCAAGAACACTGGAGTGCGTTGCAACTTCCTTCTCCAATGCGTAAAAGTGAAAAGTGAAAGTCCAATCAAATTCATAACATCCAGTGAAGGAGGGCTTGACTCTTAAGTGTGCCTGGCTGGGAATTCGTTGCATCCGTATATATGTTGACCAGTTATTCCACCTCACGTTGAAAGTACTTGGAGGGGCTTCCCTGGTGGCTCAGTGGTAAAGAATCTGCCTGCCAATGCAGGAGGCATGGGTTCAATCTGATTCTGGAACATCCCACATGCCGTGGAGCGACTAAGCCCAGGTGCTGTGACTACTGGGCCTACAGGCTAGAGCTTGTGTTCTACCGTGGGAGAAGCCACCACAATGAGGAGCCCACACCCCTCAACTAGAGAGAGGCCTGAGTGCAGCAACAAAGACTCAGCAGAGATGTAAATAAACAAAAAGTAAAAAATAAAGTGTTTAGAACACTACCTGACCCAGGACTAGAATTCGGTAAATATCCGCTGCTGCTGTTATTGTTATTGTTGTCATTGTTGTCATCGTGATCTTTATTCAGAGAACATTTTGAGTCTGCCATAAAGCAAAGGAACCAAATGGCAATGTCAGAGAGCGTTTGTAGAATCCGTTTTCTTTATGAAGTGTCATTAGAAGGATGCCATTGACAGTATTGGCAGCTTCATTAAGAAGTCTGTTGATGATGGTAATAAGGCTGGCACATTTGGGATTCAGATCGACACTTCTCAAGACAGAGGCAGAGCTTGGGCTTGGCACAGGGATGCCAGGATGTGGCTCGGGATCTGGGAAGGGCTGGGTGCCTGGGTGAGTGCGGTCTGGATGGAAGAGCCCCAGCCTGGGATGGGAGCCTGGAGCCCTGGTGCCTGAATCCGAGAGAAAGACTAGAGACCAGTATGGAACCTTTGCCATAAGCCTGGTGGGAGGGGATGGGAGTGGCTAAAGCAGGGACAGGGAGGCAGGGTGGGGGTGGGGGGAGATAGCCATGACCTTCACCGAAAAGAGGAGGGCCCTTCCCCACCAGTGACATCCTGAATCACGTTCAGACTTGGAGAATCAGCAAAGCTGAACAAAAAAGAAGCAGTCAAGTGCTATCTGAACCTAGCTATTTGATAAGATTGGGGTGCATCATCTTGGCTATGGGGACAGGTCTCTCTATAACTGATGAGTGGCCCAGGGCATTAACTGGTAAGCTAGGCCATCTTTGGGGTTGTCTTTGAAATCTTGAACTTGGTTCTGATCTGCCTCTTCCCTCCTCCCTTCCTCCTTTCGTCTCTATCTCTGTGTCTTCCTGCCGTCTTTCCATTTTGTCTTCCAAGCAATAGGTAGTCACATCTCCTTTGTGTTAGACCAGACTCTGTGCAGACATGGACATGGGTTTATCTTGCGGATTCCTCGTTGGGAACCCCGGGCTGATATTTAGCATCTTCATTCCAGCACAGCATCTGCAAGTATAAAGTAGAAAATGGTCTCACTAGTCGGGATGTAGAATTCAGTCGTAACAGTATTTGCTTTTCAAATGTGGAGCAGTCACTAATAGTGGGTTTAGAGACTGATCCCAGTTCATGCCTCTGTCACTCTGAACACCTGTCAGTCAGGCCTGGCCTGCCTCTTGGTCTTTTATCTGATTCAAATGTGCATGTGTTTAGGGAATAGACTTGTACTCAAAATGTAAATAGGTGTCTGACTCTTCCTTTTAAAGCTATTACTGTGACGTTGGATATCTCGCTATAGTTAAGGGTCTGTCAGCATCTACATTAAGGAGCCTTATTTTCTGAGGCTTAAAATGCCATTAAAATCTGTTTGACTTGGTTCTTTAAATGGTCAAATTATCCAAGTTTCTTGAAAAAAATCTATTTGGCTCTTTAGTTATTGGTGAAAATATGCACATTCTTGCTTTTAGAAGGCTTGCTGTGTTTCCACGACTAATAAACTGACACTTTCCCCCTCCTGGCTGGAGTGCCTTTGGTCGTTTTGAGTTTCCTTTGAAAACTCCCTCATGTTTATCTGGAGGCTGTTGTTAATTTAGGTAGAAATTAAAGTTGTACATCATTTTCAGCATACTCGGGCCTCTTACATTTTTGTAAAGAGAGAAGAGCGAGATTGTGTTAATAGAAGTTATGTGCCAGGAATGTGCATGTATCAAAATACTATCTCATTTAAATTGCACGATAATATTTTGAGGTAAGGATTCTTATCTCTCTCTTTTTTTTTTTTTGTAATCGAGGAAACAGACGTTTTGAACCCAAACGGTGAGACTGTGGTTGAAAACCATCATCTAAGCCCATGACCTTTGCACTCTACCATAATCCATCCTCAAAAATCTTTGTGATATTTGTGCTTATGCCAAAGAGCAACCAAGATCTAAAATTAAGGTCAAACATTTTAAGAGACTCAGTAACTCCAGTGGTTTTGGTGGAATTCGTTTTCAAAGGTCAATCATATAGCAAACCAACCTCCGTCTTTTTTCTTCCTTCAACAAATACTCATTAAGCCCTATAGTCATCACACTTAAATAACTGTATTCATTTCTGCAATAATTTCCAATTAATTGTTTCTGCTGCAAAGCTGTCGCACAGGTTACTCTCTCTTCTCATGAGGCTCCCATCTGACCTTTGTCAGTTCTTTAAATCTAAAACCTGCCCTGGTTTGTCTGGAACAGTCTATACAGCTCATGCTGTTGGCCAGGATTAATTATCAACGGCTCCGTCTTTTGTTCTTAAAAGCATCCTAGTTTGGGTGGTAACAGATATGGTTACCTCCTGCAAGTGTCAAATCTAGCCTTGATTCCTCAGCAAAACTTTCCCCAAGAATCCACCCCATAATATGAGGAGAGATTCCTCAAATCTCTTGTTATTTTTCTGATCAGTTCCTTCCAATTGGTCAATTAAGTAGTCTCTGAATTTTGCACCTGTATCTTTTAATTTTTTTAAATTTTCCTTTGGATTGGAATTGATTTACAATATTGTATTAGTTTCAAGTGTTCATCAAAGTGATTCAGTTATGCACATACATATATCTAGTCTTTTCTGCATTCTTTTCCCACTTAGATTATTACGTACTTGTATTTCTTGATGAGACAGCGCCTTTTGTTCTGTATCCTTTATGACTTCTGTGATAAGGATGGAAGATGCTGAATAGATACATGCTGAATTAATGGACAAGCGAATTAATGGGAAAAAAAACCAAACAAAAAACCAAACCTCTCCTTCTCTCCTCCATGACCAGTTCTAAGGCTTCTCCTCCAGGAGGACCAGCCGCAAGACCATTTCCACAGGAGACGTCTTGTACATTCCCTGAATCATTCAATTTGACTCTGTCTTTATCTATATGGGTGCTTTTTGAAAAACTCGCTAGTGGTCTCTCTCAGCACCTGGCACATGAGTGTGTGTGTTCATGCTCACTCGTGTCCCACTCTTTGTGACCCCCATGGACTCTTTGCCCACCAGGCTCCTCTGTCCATGGGATTCTCCAGGCAAGAATACTGGAGTGGGTTGCCATTTCGTCCTCTAGGGGATCTTCCCGACCCAAGGATCAAGACCCATGCCTCTTGTGTCTCCTGCATTAGGAGGCTGATTCTTTACCACTAGCGCCACCTTGAAAGCCCTGCCTGGCACATAAAATTGCTCAAAATAAGTGGAGGAATGTCCTCTTGAAGCATGATGGTTTTTCTAATAAGCTGGACACCTCCAAGAACTTCGAGACTGAGGCAAGTGGTGCAAGACTCAGCTGGAGTGGAGCAGGCATCAGATCATGCTGGCCTTTGCAGGTAAGGGTGAGAAGGTGGGGCCCATGACTTAGTCATCTCTGTGCCCCTGTGTCTGTGGTCCTCTGAATTTCTGTGGACAAGATCTACCCAGGAAACAACAGACTCTCGCTAAATATTTCCTTAAAGAATGAATGGACAATCTTGCTGCCCTTTGTGGTCAATTATTATGTAGCAGGTGAAAATCCATCTATCTTTGGCTTCCCCATCTGCACCATGGGAAGAACCATGGTGTTCTCCTTGGGTTTTTATAAGGATTAAGCAGGTTAGTCTGGATGGAACAGTGTCTGGCAATTCAAAGCCATTCCAAAATGTTAGCTAATGAAGGTCCTGGAAAGGTTTGTAGTAAATGAGGAATGAATAAATAGCAGGCGTGCATACACCCCCTGAGGCCTTCATGAAGGGCCACCTGACTATCCACACAGGAGGCGGGAGGGATGGACAGTGTACAGAAGTGTGAGGTAAACAGCTCCTAGGTGACCTGTAGGCTGGACAACAGATCTCATTAAGATCTGGCACATTTAACTCAAGGCCCCCAGACTGTGGGTCAGTTCAGTGAGTCTGAAACCAAAAGGTGTCACATCTGACTCTGACAGCTCCAGAAGTTCCAGGGAGCCCCAGAACACAGTCAGAATGCAAGTGCAGCAAAATATTGGATGTCATACTTTAGGTTTGCCAAAAAGCTATCTCTGGTGGAAGGTGACACTTCCCTAGATCCAAATGCTCATTTTCCAACTCCTAGAGGGCAAAATACACTCCATCTGTTGCCACTGTAGCCCTCAAAACATCCATATTGTTGCTGTTGTTCAGTTGCTAAGTCATGTCTGACTCTGTGACCCCTGGACTGCAGCGCACCAGGCATCTCTGTCCTTTACTGTCTCCTGGAGTTTGCTCAAATTCATATCCACTGAGTTGGTGATCCTATCTGACCATCTCATCCTCTGTCGCCCCATTCTTCTCCTGCCCTCAGTCTTTCTCAGCATCAGGGTCTTTGCCAATGAGTTGGCTCTTCGAATCAAGTGGCCAGAGTATTGGAGCTTCAGCATCAGTCCTTCCAATGAATATTCACGGTTGATTTCCTTTAGAATTGACTGGTTTGACTTCCTTGCTGTCCATGAGACTCTCAAGTCTTCTCCAGCACCACAGTTCAAAAGCATCAGTTTTTTGGCATTCAGCCTTCTTTATGGTCCAACTCTCACATCCATACATGACTGCTGGAAAAACCATAGCTTTGACTATATAGACTTCTGTTGGCAAAGGGATATCTCTTCTTTTTAATACACAGTCTAGGCTTGTCATAGCTTTTCTTCCAAGGAACAAGTGACTTTTAAATTTCATGGCTGCAGTCACCCTCTGCAGTAATTTTGGGGCCCAAGATATATATTCGGAGCCCAGGATATTAGAGATATATATATGGTTAATATATATATTGATTAGGCATATAACATGTTTGTTGAATATCTGAATGAACAAATGATTACGATTTCATGGCAGTCCCCAACCTAAAAAAATTTCTAATATTGTCCAAGAGATTAAAAATCGTTATGATAAAATGCCTTTGACGTGAGTCGAGTGGCAGTGAGGGCAGAAGATGCACCTTGAAGGGCGTGGTGATGGACTCAGAAGCCAGCTGAGGCTACACGGGCAGGCAGCAGGGACCACTGAGACCCTACCCCTTGGTTTCACCCACTGGAGGGTCTCCCGCCTTCTCATTCCGAGCACTCTCTGCTCCCATCACAAATATATCACCCGCCTCCATTTGGGATTTGAAAAATTTGAAAATATCTTATTCACACCTAGGCCTGTCACTTCTCAACTTGAAGACTAACATGCTTCCTAATTTACATAGAGTGCGTTTGACTCACGTAAACCGCATTAACAAAAAGAGGAGCGATGCGATAAATTACTGGTGGCAGAGGCCAGGCTGGATCTCAATTATTTTTATAAGCCCCTGGTAAGCAATGATGTTCTGTTTTTACAGCACATAATGTCCCAGCGTTATCAGAGTGCCAGCAGCATCCAGGAAACACAGCTGTGTTAAGCAGTCCTGCTGGTACCAACTTTGGGAGAAAGTATGGGCTTCCCTCGGAGAAGGCAATGGCACCCCACTCCAGTACTCTTGCTTGGAAAATCCCATGGACGGAGGAGCTTGGTAGGCTGCAGTCCATGGGGTCGCTAAGAGTCGGACACGACTGAGCGACTTCACTTTCACTTTTCACTTTCATGCATTGGAGAAGGAAATGACAACCCACTCCACTGATCTCGCCTTGAGAATCCCAGGGACGGGGGAGCCTGGTGGGCTGCCGTCCATGGGGTCGCACAGAGTCAGACACAACTAAAGCGACTTAGCAGCAGCAGCAGCATGGGCTTCCCTGGTGGCTTAGCTGGTAAAGAATCCACCTGCAATGCAAGAAACCTGGGTTCGATCCCTGGGTTGGGAATATCCCCTGGAGGAGGGAAAGGCCACCCACTCCAGTATTCTGGCCTGGAGAATTCCTTGGACTCTATAGTCCATGGGGTCGCAAAGAGTCGGACACGACTGAGGGCCTTTCACTTTCACTTTCATGGTGGCTGCAGGGGCCCAATCCTCCCCATGGTTTCGAACCATTGGGATGGTCTGTCTACTCCTGATGTTTTTGGTCAGGAAAGTGAGTGAAGTCACTGAAGCCAGAAAGACTTTGGTTCCTCTCTCCTTCCTGTCCTCTTACTAGTTATAAAAACCGACCTAACCTTCTATCTCTCTGACATCCCAGCTCTTTGGTCATGAAGTGGGCATGGTAAACACGGTCAACAGACAGGAATGGTAAGAGGTCGTAGAGGTCCAAAGGAATAACGGTACAAGCTCATATTTACTGAGCGCATACATGTACCAGGCACAAAAGGGTGTGTTTGATATGCATTACCTTGTTGAGCCCTGAGGTACCCCTCTGAATCAGACGTTATGACTATGACTATTATTTTTTCTATTTTACCATCAGGGAGACTAAGAGGCATAAGAGTTATTTTTTATATGCCCAAGACTCTGCAGTTGAACCGGAAATTGAACCCATGTCTGTCTCAAGTCCAAGATGAAATTGTGGCCATTACGTTGTGCTGTCTCATCACAGGTCTTCAGAAAACCCCGACTTGTCTGAGGGGAGCTGAGCATTTCTCAATTACCTTGGGAAAGACCTAGCCAGGGTCTGGGCCATGGGAAGCTCCCCATAGAGGTGGTCTGGCTTTTGAGTGTATTGGTTCTGGTCCATTTAAGCATGCAGTTTCTCTTTGCCCTTGCTAATCAACTCTCCTGGCTCCAGAATATGGACAGGGTATTTTGGTAGTGGTGTCTGCGAATCTGAATCAGGCAAATCTGAAATCGTGATATATCATGTGTTAATAGTCTTAGCTTATGCACAGATTTCGAAAGAATGCGAACCCTGCTTTACATTTCCTCCTCCAGAGAATTAATCTTGAATTGTGCTAGTTTTGAATTATGTGAGGCCTTCGGGAATAGGCCTACATCCCTTGCAAGAAAATTAATCACCCTATAAATGACTTAACCCGCCTCTCAGGGCTCTGTGGTGGAGACTGTTAGAAAGAATGCAAATTAAGGGACTCCAAACGGCGGCCTCATTCCGGAGACCTGACCCCATCCCCTGCCCTCCTGTCCTGTTCCTAGCCTTCTCCTAAACTGGTTTCCTCATCCCCTGATTCTCCCTTCCTGCTCCATGCTGTGGGTCTCCAAACTCTCTCCAAGGCTTTTTGTCAAAAACCTCTTCCGGGATCCCCCAAGTTTTCATTCACTGCACATGCAGGGTAGAGTGACCCTGATTCTGTTTCCACTTCTGTTTAAGTGGGCATGAGACAAGCTGGGACCTGGGACCCTTTGCTGCAGTGCTTGCGCCTGGACACACCTCTCCTCCTGAGCCAAAAAATAAAAAGAAACTACAAGGGACTAAAAATAACTGTGCACGTGTGCAGTTGGGGCAAATTATGGACAATAATATACAAAAGACCAACCCCCACCCCTCGCCCTCTGCCACTGCCAAACTACCACTTTTGAAGAGCTGGGAGCAAAAGCAGGGTACCACGATTGTCCCCTGCACACACCACCACCAAAGGGGTGGGCAAACCAGTTCAGCCACCTCTCCAGCCTGATTCTTGGACTCAGCCCCTACCCTCACCTCATGTAAGGCCCCTGCTAGTCCCTCTCAGAGAGCAAAGCTAGGGAACGTGTTACTAGTTTCTGCCCCCCCCCGCCACCCCCAACTTCTGCTGTAGCAAGGGCCTCAGTGAAGCCTTGCCTGAATTTCTTGTCTGGTCTCTGATCAGTTGCTATTCCAAGGTCAGGAACCTGATCGGTAACAGGCTCAGGGGCAGGGGGTGTAGGAAGGCGTTCTCCCCACTATACAGAGCTTCAGAATGGTGCCCTATAGAATGGGAGTCCATATGGCTGAGTCGTTGACTTATTTTTTAAGTTAGAATCGGGTAGGTTTATGCAAATTTCCAGTTTGTGAAATAGCCTCTTGGCCATCCCCATGACAACGTTGGGATGCTAGTTTGTGATGGCTGGTTTAATCTTTAGCTTCCCCCTTTTCCCCACCCTAGAATCCTTGACCTACAGAAACCACACTTTTCTCACTAATCTGTTGTCTTGTTTCTTGTGAAATCCCATTGCTGGGGGAAGGGCAAGTTGCAGGACATCATTTGATCTGTCACTTGACTTTCTGTCATTTGAAAGTCACCCTGGGAAGATTTCATCCAACACCTTCCTTTTCAAGTGAAACAGAGCTTCTCTCCCTGTGGGGCCCTGCAGAAGTATCTACAGAATCTTTTAAAAATCTGTATTAGCTTGCTAAGGCTGCTGTAACCAAGTACCATAAACTGGTAGGGCTGGGAATGGGGGGTGGTCTTAAGTGACAGATATTTATTTCCTCCAAGTTCTGGAGGCTAGAAGTCCAAGATCAAGGCTGGCTTGGCTTCATGCTGAGGCTTGATTTCAGTAACAATTTGACAGAGAAAGAGAGACACAGCAAGGTTACATTCCTTGGCTGGGGCCACACAGCTCTTCTCTGAAGTTTCTGGGATTTGAATCCAGGTGCCCTGACCCCACTGTTTTTGCTCATGCCAGGGGAGGCTTCTGCTCATCAACTTTGACCGTCTTCAGTGCCAAGAGTTTGTCTGCAGGGTGTTTAATCCCCCACCTTTGGAACGAGAGAGAAATCGGTCTTCTCTGCGTTGCCGTAGGGATGGTGTCTGGTGTGTGGTGCACCCAGCAAGTACTTGTCAATGGTGAGTGAATGGGAGGAGGCTGTGATCCCTCCTGGAAAAGTGGAATCAATGAAAACTCAAAATCGCTTTAGCCATGCCACAAACGACAGGGTCCCGGTGGTCTCGGTGCTTCTGTGAAGATCCCGGACACCTCTTTGCATTGTGGACAGACCTGCCTTGTTTTGTCTCCCAGAAAGTGCTTCCAATCCAGCCGGTAATTAGTGTCTGTAAGTGGAATCTACTTAAGGAGAAACACAAAGCCTCAGAAAGTTGTATGATGACATTTATAAGAGTCCAGTGATCTGCAGACACGCTGTGATTCACACAGCTGAAATAAATGATTTGCCTTAAAAAAAAAAAATAATAACGTTCATTCCACCAGTAGAACCTCTTAATTCCGGTTGTACATGTCAGCATATTATGACTGGAAGCTGTCAGGTTCTAATGACTAAAATTTCATTTTTTTCAGGCTTTTCACGCTGTGTTTGAGAACTATAGGTTGGAAATAATTCTGCAGCTATGTTTCTTCCTCATCTGGTAAATTTAGCCATTGCTTTTCTTGCTATATATTTTTTTAACGTCCATGTTTACATTAATACCTTGTATAAACTAACCTCATGCTTCACTCAATAAACAGGGGGGGGGAACTAAACAAAACAAACACCGTGCTTTGCTTTCTGAAGCTGCTGTCCATTTTATAGAATGTAATGTAATTCGACAGCTGACAGATTCAATGGAAAATTATTTTTACTTGGCAGAGTGGATCAAAACATGGATTATTTTAAATAAAGAACCTGACTGCAGTTTTTTAAAAGTGAAATATACTGTGCACCCTTCGTACAGATAAACAACCTTGACGTTGAATGTAACTTGTTTTTATTATCCTTGAAATGGCAATTTGTTGACATGATATTCAATAAATAGAAATATCGCAGTCGTGTTTGCTTACCTCAGATACTATACCAAATAGGAATTATTGATCCTTTGGTTTTTACACTTGTTCCTGAATGCTACGTGCAGAGCAGGGAAACCAGGTTCCAATTTAAGTTGTTAATAGATTGGTCGCAAAATTTATGTTATCTGAGTCCAACAAATCATGAATAAAAGCTTATGAAAAGCTAGATGGTCCACACTGAATTGCTCATTCTTTCCCCCATAAAAAGCCTTTAGCTCCAGACAGACCAAAGAATTTTAAATCTCTCATGATCTATAAGTCATTGCTCAGTGTGTCCCTAAATGGGATTAGACAATCGTCACTCAGATTTCCTGAAATGACTGCCCCTTCTGCTCCCTCCTTGACTTAAATGAAGGCTAATGATGTTTTTAGAAGAAAGGAAAGTGGTAGATTTTCCTTGAGTGACTTTCCAAGTCTCCAGCATCCTATCGCTTATGGGAAAGCTTCTCTGCCAAGATGATTTATTTCATCTCTTTGTCAGAGAATTTGGCTCGGGCACAGGCAGGTCCAAAGAGACTTAATGACCGTGTTGGCACCTCCATGCAGTGTGGCGACCCCGGTGCGGGAGGAGACTGGACTCAGAGCCCCCTCCGCTTCCAAGGTGCTGCTTTCCACACTTGGGAGACTGCAGGGCCAAGGCTAGATGCCCAGGGGGCTTGCTTCCAACACCCCAGGGTGGAGTGGAGGTGGGCAGGGGAGGGGGGTTACTAATAACGTTCCAAACACTCAGTCTCTGGCTCCTCCTCCATCCCTTCCTTCCTTCCACTTTTTGCTCTTTAATTCTTCAGCATTTAGGGAGTAGCTGCTGCTGCTAAGTCGCTTTCAGTTGTGTCCGACTCTGTGCGACCCCATAGATGGCAGCCCAACAGGCTCCCCCGTCCCTGGGATTCTCAAGGCAAGAACACTGGAGTGGATTGCCATTTCCTTCTCCAATGCATGAAAGTGAAAGTGAAAAGTGAAAGTGAAGTCGCTCAGTCGTGTCTGACTCGTAGCGACCCCGTGGACTGCAGCCTACCAAGCTCCTCCATGCATGGGATTTTCCAGGCAAGAGTACTGGAGTGGGATGCCATTGCCTTCTCCTAGGGAGTAGCTACTATGCTCCAAACTTAGTGCCAGGTGCTGGGACACCTGGTATGGACGGGTTCATGGTGCCAAAGTGGGGCACCAGCTTATGTTCTGAGACTTGTGTCGCACTTCCTCCTGAGCCCAGTTCAGCTCAGTTCAGTCGCTCAGTCGTATCCGATTCTTTGTGACCCCATGGACCGCAGCACGCCAGGCCTCCCTGTCCATCACCAACCCCCGGAGTCTACCCAAACTCATGTCCCTTGAGTTGGTGATGCCATCCAACCATCTCATCCTCTGCCGTCCCCTTCTCCTCCTGCCCTCAATCTTTCCCAGCATCAGAGTCTTTTCAAATGAGTCAGCTCTTCTCATCAGGTGGCCAAAGTATTGGAGTTTCAGCTTCAACATCAGTCCCTCCAATGAACACCCAGGACTGATCTCCTTTAGAATGGACTGGTTGGATCTCCTTGCAGTCCAAGGGACTCTCAAGAGTCTTCTCCAACACCACAGTTCAAAAGCATCAATTCTTCGGAGCTCAGCTTTCTTTATAGTCCAACTCTCACATCCATACATGACTGCTGGAAAAACCATAGCCTTGACTAGATGGACCTTTGGGGGCCCAGACCAGTTTATACTGAGACAACTGCAGGGTGTAACCATGTGGCTGGTGACCAGTGTGCCTGGAGGAAATGGCCAGGGCCAGGCATGAGGCCAGACTGGTTAGGACTCCTGTCCTTTACCCTTGACCTGGAGCCTCATGAGGGTTCAGTGGCAAATAACTGATTGTCACGTAGTAGACCCTTAATAATTGAACACTGGTATTATGAGAGGCTCCCAGAAGCACATACCAGGGGCCGAGGGATATAGGAAAGCGTGATGCCTTTACACAGGGAGCCAGGGACAGCTTTACAGAAGCAGGAGAAGGTTGACCAGGTACAGAAGACAATTGGGCTATCCAAGGTAGGGTGTATTTCAAGAGAAGAAAATGAAATGAGATGAAAATAAAAACAAAGCCATTTTGAGTAGGCATGAGAAAGTTGTCACAATGACCCAGGGGTGTCCTGGTAGTTACTGCCCATGTAGATCACAGACCGGCCACTAGGGGGAGGAGTGAGATTTCAAGGGCTAAAGGGTTCTTTTCCATTGTTGCCAGACCTGATTCGAAAAGTCACACAAACAAACAAACACAAAATGATACATACATAACTAATGAGAACCTACTGTGTAGCACAGGGAACTCAGTGCTCTGTGGTGACCTAAATGGGAAGGGAATATAATGTATACATATAATTGATTCACTTTATCTACAGCAGAAACTAACACACCATTGTAAAGCAACTAAACTCCAATAAAAATTTTAAAAAGTAAAGAAAAAAAAAAAAGATACACACACCCTAATGGTCCTAGAAGCATTATTTATGATTTCCAAGAATAGAAGCTACCTAAGTGTCCATCAGCAGATGAATGGATAAAGAGGATGTGGTACGTATATAGGATGGAATACTGGAGTGAAAAGGATCAGTTGCTCCACTGTGTCCAACTCTGTGACCCCATGGACTGCAACACACCAAGCTTCCCTGTCCTTCGCTATCTCCAGGAGTTTGCTCAAACTCATGTCCGTTGAGTCGGTGATGCCATCCAACCATCTCATCCTCTGTCACTTGCTTCTCATTGATTTCATTCTTTTGTTCAAAAACTAGTTGCCAGAGATGTTTTATAGCAGTCAACTCAGTAGACAGTACTGTGGTTAGTGCTAATCAAGGTAGGATTTGAAGCCCAGCTCCAGAACGTAATGAGCTGGTCAGTTACCGAGTCTCAGTGCTAACAGCTTTACATGTTTAAAGATTCAATGAGGTGATACAGGTGAAGCTCTGGTACCAGGTCTGGTGCGTGGAGCATGCCTCACAAAGCCTTTCCTTCACTGAAAAGGGTAGAAGAGAGATGGAGCTGAGATGTGGCCAGGTATGCGAAAGTCAGCAGCAGGCTGGACAAGGGAACACATATAGATGGAGTTACCCTGGGTCTGATCTTGGGGGCTCTTCCTCAGCAAAGGTCAGAAATGTGGTGTGGCCACTCTGCCAAGGACAGTTTCAGGGGCTTGGTGGGGGTGGGAGTGAGTGATATGATATGCAGTGACCATTCCAGGGGTCTCATTTCTTCACACCCATAAGCCTCAGACCCTGGTTTCAGACTCTGATGGACAGAAAGGCAGTTCTCTTAGGAGCACCTGTAGGCCCGCAGGGACAGTTTGGCAGTTGGCATCATGACCCAGAATGCCCAGGGGGGCCCTCTCTCTCTGGTGGGATCCACCCTGCAAAGCCGACAAACATTTGCACGTTGAGATCAAGTTCTTTGTTTGTCCTATTTGCAAAATTGATCATACTTATTCCAGAAACTTTGGACAAATGCAGGAAAAAAAAAAAAAAAAACACCCAACAACCAACAAAACCCACAGACGTCCTCTCTCTGCATCTCCTGAGCATGCTTGTATTAATCCTGTTGATCTTCTCACTTTGCATTTCTAGGCCATTTGTGCTTAGCTGGGCCATTTTGCGGCCTGGTTTGGTATGATGTCTATTTCAGAAAAGACACTGGTTTGATATCCAAAAATGAATGGTCAAGACTTTCATCACTAGGCGCTTGGTCTCTGTCTCTGTAAGGCCACACACTCTGTCCTCTACCCCAGTCTGTGCTCCTTCTCGACTGCCTCTGCCCTCTGTCCTTCCACCTCTGTAGACAGGACTGGAAACCTTGGTCCCTTGGATTCTCCTCATTTTCATCCCATTCTGCTCTGTCTTGAAGCTCCCCACTCCCCAACTCTTTAAACAGTCATTTTCTGTTAGGGCTACCAGATAAAGTACAGAATGCTCAGTTACATTTGAATCTCGGATACACAATGAATAAATTTTTTTAGCAGAAGTATGCCTCTCTGACAACTTACCCATTGTGTGTCTGAAATGCAAATTTAACTGGGCAGCCTGTATTTTTATTTGCTAAATCTAGCTACCCTACATGTAAATCAAATAAGCTGATCTTGACTTCTTTTAGCTCATCCTTCTACAGTGAGGTTGAGGAATACAGAAATTGAGCTATGAAAATCAGAGTGCCCCTTGGAGGGCTTGGCTGGACTGAGCAAACTAATATTTTTTTTCATATATATATGTGTGTGTGTGTGTATACACATAGTTAAATTTCACATATATTGAATATATTCGCATTGTATATTCAAAATATATATAATACCGTGTGTCTATATAGACATGTACATACAAATACATCTTGTTCTTTTTTTTTCAGTAATAGCACATTAATAATTTTCTTATACCATTAAATACTTAGAGGCAATATAATTTTTAAAAGATTGTCATATAAATGTCAGCTTATTCTATTAGATATTTTCATTATCTCTGCTTAAATTACAGCTAATGCTGCAAAAAACATTCCTGTATATATATCTTTATCTGAATATATGATCTTTCCTGGAGGTACTTTTGTAGGATTGAGATTACTGAGAAAAAAATGAGTAAATATTTTCAGCTTCTTGAACATGTTATCTCTGGAAGTTTAATTATTCTTCTTTCATTCTGCAGATATTGCTGTTGATGATACAACCTGCTGGGACCGTGGGCTGACGGTGGCCTTTCCCTCTGAGAGTCTCCCAGTAGCCATTAAGGGAGGTGCCTGCCTGTCACACTTCTCCAAGGTAATCAAGGACAAATGCCAGGTCCTTGTTGCTTTAGCATTTTGTTTT
The DNA here is from genome assembly GCF_027580195.1 of Bos mutus. Taxonomy (NCBI): domain Eukaryota; kingdom Metazoa; phylum Chordata; class Mammalia; order Artiodactyla; family Bovidae; genus Bos; species Bos mutus. The sequence goes on from NC_091637.1 coordinate 61,280,816, forward strand.
AAATTGCTAGTAACCAGTGATGGCTTTTATTTATTTGGCCACTTATATACACTTTAAGTTGCTTCTGTACTCCATCCATTTTTTCTTTTGAGATGTTTGTGTGTATTTAATTAATATTGACTCAGATGCTAAATAATCATCTGCAATGAGGGAGACCTCGGTTCTTTGATTGGGAAGATCCCCTGGAGGAGGGCATGGTAACCCACTCTGGTATTCTTGCCTGGGGACTCCCCATGGACAGAAGAGGCTGGCAGGCCGTAGTCCATGGGGTCGCAAAGAGTCAGACATGACTGAATGACTAAGCACAACATGGCAATTAATATTTAATATTGCTTCTGATATTAATATCCAATATTTAATATTGTCCCTGATAACAATTAATATTGTTTATGATATGTTTATAGCAAATACCCTTTCTCTTGCATTCGTTTTCATTTTGTGTTTGATGATATTTGGTAAAGTTGTTTTTTTTTTTGTAAAGTTTTAAAGTTTGTTACGGTAAATTGCACTGAGAATTTTTATTACAAATTTTACTTTGATTTTTATGTTTAGGGAATCTTTTAATGCATTCAGAATTTCAGAATAGGTCTCTGTTTTCCAGAAATCCTTTTTATTTATTTAGCTTTTAACTTTAATTGAAACAGAATCTGCTCGAGATGAGTTGATGTTGAGCTTCTCTTTTTAAATTCTGTCACTTTTCTCACTTCATCTGTTGGCTCATCGTTCTCTTTACAGTTGGATTTTGATTACTCTTTCCTGTATATTAAGGTTGTACACACACACTCACACACAGGTCTGCTTCAGAATTAGCTATTCAAACCTACCACAGGCGGGATGCTGGCAGTGGGTTTTCTCAATTTTTATCACTATGGTTTTTTTAATAGAATGAATTTTATATTACTTTTTCAAAATTTTCTCAGGAATTTTTACTTAAATCTTCCGAATGAAATAATAATAATAATGGAGATAATTAGGAAAATAATAATAATGGAGATTTTGATTTGAATTGTGTTTAGTATAGATATTAATTTGGAAAAAAAGGATTGATTTATCTTTTCTATCTGAAAACAGTGGAGGTTAGGAAATTTTGAGTGAACTTTGTGGTAACATAGAGGAATTTCATCAAGAGCTTGGAGACAGCAGATATGTGAGGCAAATAAATGGAAAATTTGGGCCAGAGATGCCTAAGGAACATTTAAAAGTTTTTCTTCATGGAACATAACGTTAAGCTGTTTTGACGTTTTCAAAGGCGCCGTTTACTAGATATATATTTTTTCCCAGTTCTTTTTGGATGTTGCTTTTGTATTTCCTCTGACTGTGGCTTGTGCTGAGCTGGCTCATTCCGTTGCCCAGCTTTGTCTAGGTGGCTGATCTTGTATTTGGTTAACTGAACTGGGTTACAGCTATGAGTATTTTCTTTCAGTTAATTATGTAAGATATTCCAGATACTTTAGCTAATGATTTATGAAATTGATGATTATCAATGATTAATGACCATGTTTCTTCTTTCTGATTTGTATAACTTGTGTTCATTTTCCCCATTTCATAACATTGCCTAGAATATACAGGACAATGCCAAGTCTGAATGGTTGGATGGAGTGTCCCTGCACTAATCTTGACTTGAATGTGATTCTACCTGGGACACTGGGATTACATATTATACTGACTGTTGTTTAGAAAACATAGTCTTTAGAGGATTCAGGAGATATTCTTCTAGACTTTGAATGCTTAAAGTATTTTTTTAAGGAAATGGGTACTGAATTTATGAAATTTATTTTGGTTTCTGTAAAGATCATTTTATGCATATGATATCTTCCAACTTTGGGATCTTAATGTGATATGATAAATTGAATTAATAGATTATTAATATTAAGTCTTCCTTATATCCCTAATAAAAGTTCTAGGATTCTTTTACTGTGTTTTTGAAATATTTCAGCTAGTATTTGATACAGAATACTGCCTATAATCTTATGAATGATTTCAGATATCCAGTTTTATTTTTTTGTGTGGCATTCATTTTCAGCTTTCGATCTGGATGCGAATTATCTCTATTGCATGAATGGAAGATTTTTTCATTATTATGTATGTGTTGGATCAAATTATATATAATAATAATTATCTGTTTCTTAAAGTTGCAAAAAGCTAGCAAAATTGCTTGCCTTATGGGTGTTTTGGGGAGATAATTTTGTTGAAAATTCTTTTCTTATGTTTTCCCAGTAGCTGTAGGTTTTCTGAAGTTTTCTAATTCTTCCTGGGTTAGTTTTTGTTATTTTCAGTTTTCCAGGAAGTCATTTATCTCATTATATTTTCAACTATCTTTGTAAAGTTACACATAGAAAGATACACAGTCTATGTTTTCATAATTTTAAATTCTCATCTGAGACTGTATCTGATTTTGCATGTCCAATTTTGCTTATTTTTTTGTTTCTTAGTCTGCATTTGGTAGTGGCCTATTTTATTTTCTTCCTAAATATAAGCTTTTATGATTTTAGTTAGTGCTATTATATAATTAATTGATATCTGATATTATTGCATTTATTCCTTAGTTTCTTTTGTCCTCAGATTTGTTTTGCTTTTCTTGAGGTGGCTTATTATTTTTAAATTACATACGTCATTTGGTATGACATTTTAATTTTTGAATTTTCAATTTTTCTTACTGAAATGATTTGAAATTAACTCAGTGTTTAGTGTTTAAAACAGTGATCTACACTCAAGGCACTCTTTATCCTGAACCATAGTTTCTCTATCATAGTCTCATCTATCAGTAAGTAATTCCTTACTCTGATGTCACTTCCAGTGTACCTTCAGATCGTAATTTCCAGGATGACGTAGAAGGTGCTATGCCTTCTTGTGTAGCTGAGTGTCTTTGCTTCATGCATGATCCCTTGGCTGAATATAAAAATTCTTGACTTATTTCATTTTCTCCTCAAAGTTCATTAGACTCCATTTCACTTACCTCTTAACAGGAACGATTTGGAGAGATTGGTGGCATTTTAATTTTTTTTTGCAGGTAACCCTACCATCAACACCTCAGATTTGTAGGAAAAAATTTGCTGGAGTTTAAAAATCCTCTAAGATGGAGTTTCTTTAGAGAATGGTTATTTGGAATAATGTGAGCCCTTTTGACGGTGGGGTGGGGAACGAAGGTATTTCTAGCTTTGAAATTTTCTGTGTATATTTGGTTAGTCTTAGAGTTCTGTTGACCCTGAATATGTTCTCTGAAATGCCAGAGATAAAAAACGGTCTTTGTTCTATATCTTCCACCACTTCATCTTCCCTTACATAATTTATATTTCTTTGTCATCTTTCTCTAAATCAAGGATCAGCAAATTTTTATGTAAAAGACTAACTCAGGCTAAAGGGCTGAGTATTTTTAGTTTTGTGGGCTGTACACTCTGGAGCAACTACTCAGGCCTTACTTTCAAGTCCTAAAATCCATCATAGAAAATGCATAAATGAGGGAAAATAGGTGTGTTTCAATAAAACTTTATTTACCAAAAGAAGCAACAGGTGTTATTCTAACTACAGGTAGATCTAGGTTAGAATAAGTCATTTCACCTCTCAGAGATCCAGTCTTCTCAAATATAAAAGTTGGGGTAACATTATCTACACTGGAAATACTGTGAAGATTTAATAAAATATTATGTGTGTAAGGACTCAGATGCTCATTAAATATTCAGCATTGCCACGTCTCTTGTCATATGCTAGTATCTACAGAAAAGGGATATTTTGTTCATTTCTCTCTCTTTTAAATCTATAGAAGTTGTGGTATATATAAGGATCACTTATTACATGAAGCACCATTTGTTCATTTGTTGGGATCATTTGTTTAGATGAAAATAGTCACAAATCTGTGTTAGATTAAACGACATAAAGTTACTGATATTTCATATTTGGATCACTAACAATGACTATGTGAAACAACTCTAACAGCAGGAAATCATATTTATTTGTTTATATAAATTGCTTTTTAAGTGACATGCTTCACTTAAATCCGGAATTCAGGGTTATGCTAGACTTAGATTATCCTATATATAAGTATAGGATAAAAGTTTGCTTTTGGAGTTGAGAAAAGTGTTTATTTGTTACACAGCTACAGACAACTGATACAAAGTATCTAGGGAAACAAAAAAGACCCCTGTGTACTGATGTTGAGGTTTGGAGAGCCTTGTAGGGAGGCAGCCAGGATATGGCATGGCTTTGAGACTTTCCTGTTGGCAGAGACTGCTGGTGGCTGAAAAGTGGGGATCTCACTGAGGACATATTTCCAGGGCCTGGATTTCAAGATCTGACATCTAAAGTAAACAAGTGCTGATCAATGCTGACCTACACGGGGTCCTCCACGTTCACCATGATGGACCCTGCAACTTCTCCCCTCTGGGACACACAGCTCCGGAGGAGAGCAGAAGATCTTAGAATCTCCTGGTGGAGATTATGCCTCTGAGAGCATACTTATCTCTGCTGCCGCTGCTGCTAAGTCGCTTCAGTCGTGTCCGACTCTGTGCGACCCCATAGAGGGCAGCCCACCAGGCTCCCCCGTCCCTGGGATTCTCCAGGCAAGAACACTGGAGTGGGTTGCCATTTCCTTCTCCAGTGCATGAAAGTGAAAAGTGAAAGTGAAGTCGCTCAGTCGTGTCTGACTCTTAGCAACCCCATGGACTGCAGCCTACCAGGCTTCTCTGTCCATGGGATTTTCCAGGCAAGAGTACTGGAGTGGGGTGCCATTGCCTTCTCTAATACTTGTCTCAAGTCAGGCTAATTCCCTGACCTCTTGCTAACTTTCCTGATTTGTTCTGTGTCCCCTGAGTTGTCTGCCTCACTTGGCTATGAAAGTAAAAGTTGCTCAGTCGTGTCTGACTCTTTGCGACCCCATGGACTATACAGTCCCTGGAATTCTCCAGGCCAGCATACTGGAGTGGGTAGCCGTTCCCTTCTCCAGGGGATCTTCTCAACCCAGGGATCGAACCGTGGTCTCCTGCATTGCAGGCAGATTCTTTACCAGCTGAGCCACCAGGGAAGCCCATCTGGAGACACACCTGATTCCACAGATCTGCTTTTTACCATTTCTGTTGGCCATCCCACGCCAAACTTGTTTCTCAACTGGAAAGTGGCCTCAGGGGCACAGTGGGAGAGAGGGGTTTGGGTGTGACCTGGTGTCTGACACCAGCCCTGGTACTTACATGCAGAGCCGTCTTAGAGAATCAGCTTTATCATGTAAACCCCAGAGTCCTTAGCTGGAAAAGGGGGGAATGACAGCACATATTTCCTAGGGTGATTTTGAAAGTAAACCAGACAAAGGGCTTCTATCACCAGAGCCGGGGATGTGGCCATGGTGTAGTATCAGCAGCAAGGTAGCTGTTGCAAGGATCCTGTTATTTTTATGGCTGTTCTCCATGTAGCGTCTGGGCCAGGTACATGCAAGGTCACTCCATTCCATCTCCTCTTACTGATAAACTGCACTCGGAGGCCCCCAGCTTGGAGCTTTCCAATCTGGGAACAGACTCGGGGGGCCGTTAGACAGGAGGACCCACTGGGAGGCCTCGCTGTGTGACAGAGCCAGAGGCAGTGCCCGGGCTGATGCCAGTGCCTGGGGACGGTTCTGGCTGGGAGCCAGGTGGGGTTGCCCTCCTCCCAGTGGGCGGTCAGTGCCTGAGGCTTAGCCCGGCTGCAGAGGAGGGGGCGCTGCCTGCTGTCATTGTCACCGTATACCCACCAGAGAAATAAGTGGGGTGCTTCCTCCTCAGACTCTTCAGAAGGCAAGTTTCACTTTCAAGAAGGGTGTGACGCAGAAGAAGGCGGAAAGACAGCGAAAAGAGAAAAGCATGGTGTTTGCGTATTTGAGAACTGCACATGCTTTTTGTTAAGAGATAAATGCCAGGGGTGAATTCTCTTGGCTTCTCCAGGAAGCTATGTGTCCACCCCGTTCCTCCAACCACTGACCCAGGGGTCTGCACTCCCCAACCTGGTGTTTGGTAAAGAAGAGATAGGCAGCAAGAATATTTACACCTGACCTGAAGGGTTTATAAGACACAGTGCTTGGGTGAAGGGCAGGTGGTCCCTCAACTATCATATTCTAGAGGAAATAAATCAGAGATCCTGAAACTGTCTTTAAAGGAGAGTCGCATATCTCCCCTCTCTGCAGGTGAATTTCTTAAAATCTAGGGAATGTTGATGGGTGCCACCATGGTGCCACTGCAAGACATCCCTGTTCCTCTCAGATGCAACGATTGTTGCGGTAGCAAACACCCAGTTGGGGAAGTCAGACTCTGGCCCTGGAGAATAGTTGGTGATTGCCTGTAGCATCTTGTTCCACTACACTGGCATCCTAACCAGGCAGCTTTAGTTTTAGCATAAAATCCATATTCCAGACCATTATGGAGCAGAGAGGCAACTCCAGTGCTGCCGTGGCAAGCATCAGACAGCATTAGAATGAATTAAGGAGATTAAAGACTCTCAGAGCTGTTAGAGTCCTTCTCCATCCCTCTGTTTCCTCCAAGGAGTTGTTTTAAAGGCGTGGGGCAAATTGGAAAAAAAAAAAAAGAGAGAGTGGAAAACACGCACACCAATCATGCCAGCCTTGCTCCAGAACTACTGAAGTCTGATTCCTTATCACACATGGATTTAATTGGGGGAGAGGTCTCTTAAAGACACCCAGGGGCGGGTACATGGACCAGGGTGGACTCTTCACATTGTGGTCGCTTTGAAGGTGGGAACGCACCTCGAGAGCCGTCTCCATCTCTCGGTGGCTCGAAAATCCTCCTCCAGTCCAGCGTGGTGACAAGACCCTGAGGAGGGCGTCAGATGTGTGTGCTCTGGTGTTTGGAATTTAAGTAAAATCTGTAATTTTCCCCCTGCATTTCCTCAGAGAAATTAGCTATTCTATTCACTGCATAAATTTTCAGGTTTTGCTAGCACGACACTCAGGGTGTTGAATTTTTTATGACAAAAATGCTGTAATAATTGTTGAACAGATGTAAGTGTTGGAGACTCGGCGCGGGCAGACCTCACGAAACCTCGATTAGCAATTTAACCCTGTCGTCGCTTCTGTCCGCCCGCCCCGGGGGGGGTGACAGGAGTTGCAGTTTCAAATTGGTTCATTGGGATGTGCACAAAGGCAAGACAGAATTTTCTGGAAAGGAGGGGAGGTACTTTAATGAGCTCTGTGCCCAGTCAGGGAGGGAAGAACCCGGGTGCATTCTAACCCCCCAAATTACCAAGTTTTCTAGCTGGGTGATTAAGAAGGTCATTGACACAGAGGGACCCTCGCAATTGACAAAGCAGCTTCGGAGTGGACGAAGGCCCAAGAAAGCGTCATTTCTTGGGGAGAAGGGAAGTGACAGTCCCCACCCGCTTCCTTCTGGGCTCTGCCTGGCACAGACCAGCCAGGCTCCCCCCATTTACACCTCAAAGCAGTCACCCAGGGATCTCTCGCTTTTACAAACTGCCTACACGGAAGGCAGCCATGGGGGGACTTGCCGAGGAGGACTTTGTCCAGCAGGTGATGAAAGCATGCAAATGCTCCTGAATCAAAAGGTAAATCAAAAGAAAATGGCAGCCTGCAAGATGAGGTGGTGGTGACAGCCCGTCAGCCGCCGCGCCACCCGACAGGCCTGGTGGCAGCGAGGAGGCTGCCAGGAAAACCGCCTGAGGAGGCTGCCACCGAGACAGATGTCACGGCGAGGAGAGCCTGCTTCCGTCGCTTGCGGCGGGGCCTGATGGAGCAGGAAGTGGTACTACACGTGCCACTTAAGAGAGTAATAATTCCAGTAAAGTAGGGTGTTGTTCAGGGGGAGAGGCGGGGAGAGAGGCGGCAAGAGAGAGAAAGAAGAATGTCTTTCACAATATTTGGTAGAAGGAGAATGAAATGAATGGGGTATCCTGAAATGAGTGTGTGTGTGTGCGAGCATGGGAAGACAATGGGCATCCTTACGGTGAGGGTTCAGCTCTCGTTAAGGGGCTTAGGACATCCCGGGGAACTTCCTGGAGGAGGAGACCCAGGGTTGTTGGTTCTGCCTTTCCAGGAGAGGAGGAGGGGCTGCCAGGCAGCAGTGGTCACGAGTCTTGGAATTGAGGCCTCCTTTCTGCCTTTCCTGGGAACTGGCTTTTGGTTTGTGGCCAAAATCGGGTTACTCAAGACACCCACTGGACCCCCTAAGGGAAGGCAGCTCAGGAGAGATGGAGGAGGTGGAGGCAGGTGGACGCAGGGTCAGGAGAATCTCACGTTTATTTCCTTTGCTGTATCTGCCCCTGTGACATATGTGGAGAGGTGAGGAACGTCCGTATAAGGCCCAGGATTCTCTTAAACATTCAGATCCCAAGCACCGAATATAATCTGGGGACCTTTTCATGGGTAGCTTTAAACTAAAACTTGTATTCAACTGGGACCACAAGAATGTCCAACTGAGTCACTCCGATGTGTTTTTTCCCTCCCACCGGGTTTATTAAACATAACAAAGTTCTATATACAAGGCGACATAAATCTGCTGCTTCCAAGCATGGTGTTTTCCTTAACTAGTATTTTGATAAGTCAATCCATAGAACAAGCAGCTTACTCTAAAATTAATAGAAAAGTGCCCAATGCATATGAGAACGAATGGTCTAATTACCGGAGCTCTCACAGTTGTATAAGATGATTAACACAAGTCGCGGGTGAGTCCCTGTGACAGGCTGCTGGAGAGCTGACACGAGACGTCCAGAGGTCATTTTGTGCCCTGCCACCGTGATGTCATCGTACTTCTGGATCATAATGTTTCCATTATCTGATTCTAGGCATACCACAGGAATATCAGTGGGGTCGGAGGTTGGTTTAGATGCTTGCTGGGCTAGAACAGACACCACCGTCTGACAGGCTTCCTCAGCGGCCCAGCTTGAGTCCCTGTGAATCTGTGTGCAGGACTCCAGCCATGGATGGATTCTCTGTGTCCTCCAAGTGCTGTTCTACGTTCACAGCCTACCTCCTGCTGTGCGTCGCCTCCTTCTTTGATTCTGGTCTTGGGTACCGCTCGGTCAGTCACGTGACTCGAGCAGCCCGATGTGTTTCTTTAAATATCAAATTCTTCCAAAAACTGCTTCTGACTTTGAAAAAAGGCACCTCTTGTTTGCCCTTGTGTTCTAAGCCAATGTTTGCTCTACCCGTTAGAACTCCCATTCCAAAACGTGTGTTAAAGAGAAACTTTGTTTTTCAAGGCCTGAGATGATCAGCTTTTGTCTGGGAAGTGACTGCACTTCCCATGTGGTACAGTGGTTAAAGAATCTGCCTGTCAGTGAAGGAGACACAGCAGACGTGGGTTTGATCCCTGGGTCGGGAAGATTCCAAGGAGTAGGATATGGTAACCCACTGCAATATTCTTGCCTGAAAAATTCCATGGACAGAAGACCCTGGAGGGCTACAGTCCATGGGGTCACAAAGAGTCAGACACAACTCAGCAGGCATGCACACAGGAAGTGATTACACATAGACTCTTGGCCATAAATGTATGCAATTGGCTAAAAAAAAAAAAAAGAAAACCCACAGCAAGAATATATGGGTTGGAGGTGAGAGAACTTTGCACTTGATCTGTTTTTCCTCCATCTCTACCGTGAGCTCCATTTGTAGGCAGAGCGTCTGCTGGTTTGTAGCCTGAGGACAGTTCTGGTGGCTCCACTCTTATCTTATTTCTGCATGTACTTCCAGAGGAATTGTCTCTCCATTCTGGATTTGTTGAAACCGCCCATAGTTGTAACTCTGTCATGAGTCCTTCTGGGCAGAGAAAAATGGAGTGTGGCCCAACCTGGTAGGCGTGGGTAGGATGCCCTTGGGGGAGCATCTGGCTGAGTCCAAGTAAGGCCTTCATCCATGGGTGTGGGACCCTTAGCATCTCCAAGGCTTAATTTTACTATCTATAAAATGTGATGTTCACCCTCTCCACAGCAGTTTTGCCAGGATTAAAAAAACAGGGCAAGCTCACACTGCAGTAGGCTTGGTGGTAAGTGCTTCATAAATACTTGGATTGAATGTCACAAAACAATTAGGTGCTAGCAATCGAACCCACAGTATGGGTTCTATTTAGAATTTATCGTACACTTAATTTAAGTGTAATTCTATACCTCAAATCCTAGATTATATACAGTGGGACTCTGACGTTCACTTCTGATATCATCTCACTGACAGTTGCTATCTAAGGGAGTTATCTTTGTTTTTGGTCTCATCCAAACGTTTTCCCCTTTTTCATCCACAAGCAGCTGATCCTCTTCACTGTTGCACCTTTTTGTTTTACTTTTTATAGACTGTACATCAGTCTGTACTTCTACAGCTATTTTTTCTTGCATAAGTTCCTTATTACCAAGAGCAGAATGTCTTCAATCTATTGATGCAATTATTCAATTCAGAGTTTAAATCCTTTGCTCCTCAAATATCTATAAAGAAGATTGTTTTCTTCCACTTCCCTCTGTCTTGATGCATGAACCTCATTTCTAAGTTGCCATTATTTTAATGCATTCCTAGAGTCAGCTACTGCATGTGCTTGGGGTGAGGTCCAGAATAATAGTAATAAATCCAACACCTGAGTTGATGCCACAGGCCAAGCATCGGATCGGGCTTTACATGTAAGTTTGTTTCGTGACGTGTCTTTGAGGCAGATGCCATTTTCTCATCATCCTGCCTCTTCTTTCTTCTTGCCCCCAAAAAGCCTACTTTGCAAAGGCATCAAATTATGCAGCTTAAGACTCATTTTTCCAGACTACCTTGCTGCTGGAGTGGCCTTGTAACAAGGTTCTACTCAAGGAGATGCAAGAAGTCTACCAGGAGTTTCTGATAAATTTTTGCTTTCTTGATAAGAGAGGATTGACCTGGACAGGGCAGCCCTGTCCCTTCTTTCTGCTTTGAACATGGTCATAATGCTGGAAGATCCATACCTATCTCACAGCCATTAAATGATGAATCAGTAGATCAAGGGTGGCCAGGTGGAAATAGAGAAAGCCTCTGGCTTTGTGTGGTGTGGTTCAGCTGCTGCTTCAGCCTGGGGCTTCCTGCTTCAAGTCCTTTTATATGAGAAAAATAAAACCCTCTTTGCTTAAGTTTAAGTTAGCTTTTCCACTAATTGCAGCTAAAAATATGCCAATATGATTTCATGTTAAGATTTTCAAGGTGAGGAAAAGCAAAGCTTAGAGAGTAAACCAAAGCTTTGAATCAGCACCAAGGAGCTTAGATAAGTGTCAGTTTCCCTGTGTTTCTGCCTGGCTATGGGGCTGATGGACTTGGCTTCCCTGTGGCAGACAAAGGATGGGCACCACTCCCCGACATTCCTCCTATCAAGAGCCCCCTTTCCTTGAACCCTGATTGGGTTCTGGGACTACTTTGATGACAAGTATTTGGCAAAGTGATGCTCAGGACTTCACGTCTGGCAGTAGCCACTTCCTGCCTCTTAAAAGTCTGAGCCATGTAAGAAATCTTACTTTTCTGTGATCACTCTGTGGGTGAGGCCACAAGTGAACATTCCAGTCAACAGTCCCACTACTCCACCCAGGTAGTGAGTAAGATGTGTGAATGAAATCACCTTAGGTACTCTGGACAGGTCCTCTCCACCAGCTCAGTACTGTTAGGCAATCTCTGTCAACACCATTGGAGCAGAAAAATCACCCAGCTGAGCCCTATCCAACTTCCTGACCACAACAACATCAGGTATGATTGGTGTTTTAACCCATGGAATTTGGAGATAGTTTGTTAAGCAGACATAGATATTGATCAATTGTCATGAATAATTTCTTATAACTACAAAATGCCAGGAGCTTTTTAGGGTTGTCTTCTCCATGCTTCAATTTGTCTGAGTTGTTTTTGAATATCTCTGCAAAAGATGGCTACTGCTCTTTACATTTTATTGATCTAAACCTAGACTCCTCATTCATAACCTTTGTTTTGCTGCCAACTGCTTCTGGAAAGAACTCAGTGTCTGGCTCTTTGGTTGCAAGAGTAGCATTCAGATGTCCGATTTTAACAACGTGGCAGACTGAAACAAAGCACATTGCCTCCCTGGTCAAACACATAGAAATCTTGGGGAAATGTAGTAATATTTTAAAATACATACATGAATTCCAAAGGAAAGGAATACCTATGTATTTGAAATGAGAGTTCAGTTTAATGATAATGATCCTATAGTGTCCTCAGGAGTATTTATCACAGGTCTTTGGGTCTAGTGATTTTCTGGCCTGCACTTGGACAGCAGATGTAGCTTTGAGTCTATATGTGGTGGGAGATCAGTTGACTCCCACTATAAAACATACACATTCAAGAGATCTGATAGACCAAGAGAAGCAGCAAGACAACATGCCTTCTACTTGGGCCTCTGGGTAGCAAAAAATAAATAAAATTAAATAGGTTTTTATGAGAAATTGAAGCTGCAACCTGTATGCAGCATGGGAGTAGGGTCCAAGTGAACATCTACATCCTGCTGATGTAGGAATCCTGTGTCCAGAAACCTAGGTATGAGTCTGGGGTCCCAATGAAAGCAAATGTAAAAAGTTCTCTAGGAACACACTCTGAAACTTGGGCTCATGGAATTCCCATAGATTTAAAAAGACAGCAAAACCAAACCAAATCTAGGCTGAAGATAAGCTCAAAAAAAAAAAAAAAAAGACAAAATTCCATCAGGAAAGAAGACACTGGAAAAGAAAGTAAGCAGATACATCAAACTGGAGGATGAGCACCTCAAGAAGTAGGAATCCTAGCACACTCTGAAAAGGACAATAAAATTAGTATATTGATTTTTAAAGGAATTTAAATAAGGGGAGGGGATAAAGAATGGGACACAAAGAATTAAAACACAGAAGAAAAGATATTAACTTTAAGATTGATCCAAGCTAAAATTGATCCCTGTATAGAAAGGTCCATGGGTACTTTTAGTTTTTCAGAATTTATTAAAACCCTCTTCTGATAGTTACAAACTAGAATTTTATTCTGTATCCTTGTGAAGCACAGACTTCTGGACAAAGGGAGAGAATTCTCCATTGTCAAGAGTGAACACCTCTTAGTGTTTTTCAACAGAGTCACAAGTTTGTCCAAGCTCATGACTCTAAGAAGGGGAACCTTCAACTTGGACTCAGTACTGGCCACTGGAGAATCCTTAAGGCAGAGACCTCGTGAGAAACAGCCAGTTCTGCCGTTGAGGGTAGCTCTGTTTTAGACTTTTTGTTCACTGCTGGTCTCTGATTTGACTTATGAGTCCAGGTGTCCATGTAACTCTTAAAAAACAGGCAAACAAACCAAAAGATTTCAAGTCACAGCACCCCATTCATATTTGTCCACACCTTTCCTCCCCAAACACTCCATTTCCCACCTTGGGAGTCATGGGACTTGTATTTGACCACCTTTGATTTCTTAGATATTGTGGGAGCAGGGGTTCGCCTTTCCATCCTGAAGAAAATGGTGGCAACGTGAACAGACCTGAGGGATAAATGAAGTCGGGACATAGCTTCACAGTGGATTTTGTATTGGGTGGTACAATCCCATTTTCAGTAGCTACAGTCTTTGCTCCAGGGTGGAGCAAAGATTGACCTTCTCCACTGCTTGCTTCTTCAGTAATCTCAGAGCGAGAATCCAGGTGAAACAGTTACCAATGAAAGACTTGGAGAAGGAAAGAGGCTTGCTTCTCAGGCCACCACTTCTCAGCTTCGGCTACACATCAGCTTTAAACTAGGCTGCATTCAGACCAAAGAAATGGAAATCCTTGAGGGTGTGTGTGTGTGTGGGTGTTAGTCAGTCAGTCATGTCCGACTCTCTGTGACCTCATGGACTGCAGCCCGCCAGGCTCCTCTGTCCATGGAATTCTCCAGGCAAGAATACTGGAGAGGGTTGCCATTTTCTTCTCCAATGCTAATTTTAGCAGTAGCAGTTTAGTCGCTAAATCATGTCCGACTCTGGTGACCCCACAGGCTGTAGCCTGCCAGGTTACTCTGTCCATGGGATTCTCCAGGCAAGAGTACTGGAGTGGGTTGCCATTTCCTTCTCCAATCCTTGAGGGCAGACTCAGATTAAGGGTGCCAGAGAGAATACAATGCTTGCTCACACTTACTAAAATTTTGCTTATGAAAAAATTATATGCTGCTTATCTGTAAATCAAATGTAACCAGGCATCCTGTTTTTCTCGCTAACCCTGGTAACCCTAACCCAGACATTGTTACTGTTCAGTTGCTCAACCGTGTCTGACTCTCTTTGACTCCATGGACTGCAGCATGCCAGGCTTCCCTGTCCTTCGCCATCTCCTGGAGCTTGCTCAAACTCATGTCCATTGAGTCAGTGGTGCCAGCCAACCATCTCATCCTCTGTTGTCCCTTCTTCTCCTGCCTTCAGTCTTTCCCAGCATCAGGGTCATTAGTGCTTTTTGAAAATTCCCCAGGGTTATCAGTGTGCAGCCAAGTGATTCGCAAGCTTTCATATATTTAAGAATTACCTGGAAAGATCATTAAATATTATTAAAATAGCAATTCCTTGGCTACCTAGGCTGGTAATAAAAAAATATATTTTGCTTTTTGTCCTTGCTCTTATTACTTTGCAAATTGTGCTACTGCCTTCAGATATTGCTTATAACTGGGCTAGTTGAGAAATACGGGGAAAAAAAATGTTGAACACTGACAGAGTGATGTCCAAAGATATTTTGGGGTATGTGCGTGTTTTTGTGTGAGTGGTGTGCATGCAAATTTAGATGTTCTTAATAATCTCCAAACAAAAATTTACTGTCAATTTCTGTGTTAAGCACTTACCTCCTGAAGATCTATAGAATTTTTCCTGGTGGAGGGTAAAGAAAGTGCTGGAACTAGGCCTGTAGGTGATCATGAACCAATCAATAGATGTCCTGTGGTGGCCTGGAGAGAGCACAGAAGGACCGAATCATTGTGCCATGGAGTAGATTAAAGCAGGGGTCAGCAAACTATGCCCCCTCACCTGGTTTTGTAAATAGGTGTGCTGGAAGACAGCCATGCTTTTAAGAATGGCTGTACTGTCTACAGTGACGGAGCTGAAGAGTTGCAACAGAGATTATGTGGGCTGCAGCGCCCCAGGTGTTTACTCTCTGGATCTTTTTAGAAGTTTTGCCAAACCCTGACTAGACCAGACAGACAGCAGGCCCCCATGGGGAAAGAGAGGTCTCTGCTGCTGGCAACCTGTTTATCCACTTCCTGCCATGCCCACCAGCCTCTGTTCCCTCCCCGTTGTGGCTTCTTTCCAACTCGTGGCCTCTGCTTAGTCATGGTTTCTGCTTCCCTGAAATCTGTGATGCAGAAAGTCTCAATGAATGGTCTCTTCAAGCCCACCCCATATCATGGACTTCTGGTTTCAGCCTCTACCACCACCATAATCTCTTTCATCCTCCTTTCAGACTTTGGGGATGAGCAGAGTTCATCTCTTCTTGTTAGGTCACGACAGATGTCTTTGTTCAGCCTCTGGATTTCTTAGGTCAAGTGGTCAGTCTAACAGATTGATAGGTCTAGCATGGACTTAATGCCAACATCAGTGATCAGCATCAATTTTTGTTCTTGTCAAAATACTATCCTGTACCGTGGCTTTAGCTCCATTAACTGACATGGCCAAGATTTCTAAGCATCATTCCTATTGTATAGGGGAAGAAACTGAGATCATCTGAGGTTAAATATCTACCGCAGGGTGGAACACTTTGCTGGTAAGCAGTGAAGCCCAGTCCCTGGGTGGCTGACCTTGAGTCTCCTTAAATACTGCTTCTGTGCTTTTTCTACTTGTCCCCATTGACTTAACAGAGCCCCTGGGACTGAACCTGATCAGATGAGGAGGAACTGGCCACCCCACAAGGACAGAGGGTAGGGGAGCAGACCAGGTAAGGAAGTCCACTTGACCTAAAGGCACAGGGGTGGGTTGGCAAGAGCTGGTGTAGAGTGGGTTTGGTCAAATTGGTGAGAACTGGGAAGCATGGTGGACCAGGTTGACCTGCAACCCTGTGGATGGTTTCAGAATCCCAAGGCTGAGCACGGGACAATATTTGCTGGAACCCTCAGTCCATAGTCACCATCCATTTGCAACTTTTAGATGGAGGTAGAAAGAAGAAACTCCAGTACTTTGGCCACCTCATGCGAAGAGTTGACTCATTGGAAAAGACTCTGATGCTGGGAGGGATTTGGGGCAGGAGGAGAAGGGGACGACAGAGGATGAGATGGCTGGATGGCATCACTGACTCGATGGACGTGAGTCTGAGTGAACTCCGGGAGTTGGTGATGGACAGGGAGGCCTGGTGTTCTGCGATTCATGGGGTCGCAAAGAGTCGGACACGACTGAGCAACTGAACTGAACTGAACTGAGAAGGAAGAAAAGGAGGCTTTACGGTTGTGGAGGGTATACCCTTGGTCATAGATGAGCTTAGCTTACATACTATAGCTTCTTACATAGATGAGCTGGGCTTACAGGTACCAAATGAACTTGTACACAGCTGGCCTTTAAACTTGTTCCATCCAGGGAAACAGTTTGCAAAAGGTTTTTGTATAGGGTCTGAAGCTCAGAAGAGATTTGCTGATGTAACAATTATTTGCACTATTTATATTCAAATGTTCTTAAAAAAAAAATACAGCTTCCAAATTTACCGATGGCAACTGTGTGCAAATCAGGAAACTTATCTCCTTTTTATAGGCTAAAATCAAATTACACTTTACATTTTTCTCACTTGCAGAATATTAGATTGCAGTGTCTAAATGACTTGTGTTTATGAAAAAGGTGAATTTTAAGAACAAATTTTAAAACTGCATAAGCAGTTTAACGGGTGTTTTTAGAAACGGAAATGATCTGCTGTTAGGTGTTTATATTAAACTGGTACTCACATCATTGCATCTGGTAGAGCTGAGCCCTGAAAATCACCACGACTGGGGCTTTTCTTTATTACTCTGTGGACAACAGGGCTGTTGAATAAAGTTCTAAAAAAAGAAAGTTGGTGGATGTTCCTATTTTTTCATAGTCAGAGTGGATCAACTTGTTTTCTGACCTGTAATCTGGGATCTGATTGAGTTCTCAGCATCTTGCAATTCACAGATTCTGTCCCCATTTAAGCACACCCGTTTGTAGTTGTCACATGGTTTTCAGTGATCTTAATGAGCTGTTAACAAGCTGTCAATTACATATGCAAATGAGGGAGGCCGCCATTGAGAGGTGGCTGTATCTGGAGTTAAAGAGTGCTACCTTGGAATGTTATGAAATCAATCATTCTTGCTTTAATAGCTGTCTTTACCCATGTGTCTCTTGTCATGTCTGGGTCTTTTTTCATTGTAATACCTACCACATAAGAAAAGCCCTCTGGGAATTTTGAAGGTGCTTAGAAAGGAGCTTCCCTAAATCTTTTCTAACTTTCAGCTTGGCTTACACATTGCCTTCGAAGCAAGTTTCCTTTTCCATTTCTGCCTTTCTAGGCACATGACACCCTGGTATTCATTGCCATCCCTGTGCTGATGTGTTGGGGCTTCTGCCCATCTCTTCCCTCCAGCCCTGGGGAACTCTTCAGGACCCTTTGCTCATGTTCTCTCTGCAGGAAAGGTCTTCGCCCTCCCTATCACTTGGTGAACTCCTAGGCACAGGCATGCTGACAGTAAATAAGTTACATACTGGGAATGATATCTGGTTAGTCACTCAGTCATGTCCCACTCTTTGTGACCCCATGAACAGTAGCCAACCAGTCTCCTCTGTTCAAGGAATTTTCCTGGCAAGAATACTGGAGTTACCATTTCCTACTCCAGGGGATCTTCCTGACCAAGGGATCAAACCTGAGTCTCTTGTGTATCCTGCATTGGCAGGCAGATTCTTTGCCACTGTGCTGCCTGGGAAGCCTAGGAATGATATAGGTAAGCTTATTAACAAAGTTAGCTGTCCTATGTTCCTGGCACAGTGGATGCAAGAGTGGAGAAAACTGAAATCGCAGCCCTCATGGGACTGATATTCTGGTGGGGCGCAGACAATTGACAGTAACCGCACTCATTAAGGAGATGACACAGGGAGAGGGGAGCTGATGCCTGACAGGGAAAGCTAGCAGAACGAGGGAACACTGGACTGGCTGGAGGAGGAATCAGCTGCAATCCAAATGGTCGGTGGGGCCACACTGAGGAAGTTGCCTTTGAGCAAAGACTCGGAAAAACTGAAATTTGTGGCCATGGTGATACCTGTGGAGGAGCATCCTGGGCGGAGCCAACTTCAGGTGCAAAGAACCTAAGACAGAAGCAGGTTCCAGAACAGTGAGGTGGGCGGAGGGCATCCGAGGGAGCTGTGCTGTGGATCCTCACACTTGCTCAGTCGGGTCTGACTGTTTGCGAGCCCATGGACTGTAGCCTGCAAGGCTCCTCTGCCCATGGGATTTTTTTTTCAGGCAAGAATACTGGAGCAAGTTGCCATTGCCTTCTACAGGGGATCCTCCCAGCCCAGGGATTGAACCTGCATCTCTTCCATCTCCTGCATTGGCAGGAGGATTCTTCACCACCGTGTCACCTGGGAAGCCCCCTGGGCTGTGGAGGGAGGCAGGTCAGGGCAGATCACGCGGGACCCTTCTGGAGGAGCTCTTTGGTGGTTTTACTCTGAATGAGAAAGGAACGAATTGCTGGGTGTTACCATTTTTTTTCCCTTAGCTTTCTTTTTTTTGTTTGTTTTCCTTCCATTTTTATTGAGATGTAATTGACATACATCACTGTACAAGTTTAGAGGTGTACATTATAGTGATTTGACTTCCATACATCAGGAAATGATTATCACAGTAAGTTTAGTGAATATCCATCATCGCCTATAGACACAAAGTTAAAGACATAGACAAAATTATTTTCCTTGCAATGAAAACTTGGGATTTACTCTCTTAACAACTTTAGTGCATAACACAGAGCAGGGTTAGTTACATTTCTCATGTGGTACATTACATTCTTAGGACGTATTTACCTTATAGCTGGAAATCGGTACCTTTTTGACCGCCTTCCTCCAGTCCCTCCTCCCTCCACCCTCGCCTCTGGTAATAATTTCAGATTCACAGAGAATTTGTAAAGGGAATACGTGTGTCCCTTGTACCATTCAACCAGTTTCCTCTGATGCTCACAGCTTACGTAACCACGGAACACTGATCAAAACTAGGAAACCAACTTGGGTGCAATCAGTTCAGTTCAGTTCAGTTGCTCAGTCGTGTCCGACTCTTTGCGACCCCATGAATCGCAGCACACCAGGCCTCCCTGTCCATCACCAACTCCCGGAGTTCACTCAGACTCATGTCCATCGAGTTGGTAATGCCATCCAGCCATCTCATCCTCTGTCGTCCCCTTCTTCTCCTGCCCCCAATCCCTCCCAGCATCAGAGTCTTTTCAAATGAGTCAACTCTTTGCACGAGGTGTCCAAAGTACTGGAGTTTCAGCTTCAGCATCATTCCTTGCAATACTATTAACTGAAATTGTAGACTTGATTTGGATTTCCCCAGTTTTTCTGCTCCTTTTCTGTTTCAGGATTCAGATTAGTCTGTACGGGGTCTCCTTGGCTTCCTCTAATCAGTGACTTTTTTTTTTAAAGATCTTTTCTTGACCTTGAAGCTTTTGCAGAGTTGTCAAGTGTTCTGTAAAATAAGCCTCAATTTAAGTTTGTCCCGTGTTTTCTCACAGATCACCTGAAGGTGTGGATGTTGGGGAGGGGCACCACAGAGGTGATATGCCCTTGTTTTCAAAATGTTTTGATTTTCATGTTATTTTATGTTATAGTACAAGTGCACTCATCTCACACGCTAGTAAAGTAATGCTCAAAATTCTCCAAGCCAGGCTTTAGCAATATGTGAACCGTGAACTTCCTGATGTTCAAGCTGGTTTTAGAAAAGGCAGAGGAACCAGAGATCAAATTGCCAACATCCGCTGGATCATAGAAAAAGCAAGAGAATTCCAGAAAAACATCTATTTCTGCTTTATTGACTATGCCAAAGCCTTTGACTGTGTGGATCACAATAAACTGTGGAAAATTCTGAAAGAGATGGGAATACCAGACCTCCTGATCTGCCTCTTGAGAAATATGTATGCAGGTCAGGAAGCAATAGTTAGAACTGGACATGGAACAACAGACTGGTTCCAAATAGGAAAAGGAGTTCGTCAAGGCTGTATATTGTCACCCTGTTTATTTAACTTATATGCAGAGTACATCATGAGAAACGCTGGACTGGAAGAAACACAAACTGGAATCCAGATTGCTGGGAGAAATATCAATCACCTCAGATATGCAGATGACACCACTCTTATGGCAGAAAGTGAAGAGGAACTAAAAAGCCTCTTGATGAAAGTGAAAGTGGAGAGTGAAAAGTTGGCTTAAAGCTCAACATTCAGAAAACGAAGATCATGGCATCCGGTCCCGTCACTTCATGGGAAATAGATGGGGAAACAGTGGAAACAGTGTCAGACTTTATTTTTCTGGGCTCCAAAATCACTGCAGATGGTGACTGCAGCCATGAAATTAAAGGACGCTACTCCTAGGAAGGAAAGTTATGACCAACCTAGATAGCATATTGAAAAGCAGAGACATTACTTTGCCAACAAAGGTTCGTCTAGTCAAGGCTCTGGTTTTTCCTGTGATCATGTATGGATGTGAGAGTTGGACTGTAAAGAAGGCTGAGCGCCGAAGAATTGATGCTTTTGAACTGTGGTGTTGGAGAAGACTCTTGAGAGTCCCTTGGACTGCAAGGAGATCCAACCAGTCCATTCTGAAGGAGATCGGCCCTGGGATTTCTTTGGAAGGAATGATGCTAAAGCTGAAACTCCAGTACTTTGGCCACCTCATGAGAAGAGTTGACTCATTGGAAAAGACTCTGATGCTGGGAGGGATTGGGGGCAGGAGGAGAAGGGGACGACAGAGGATGAGATGGCTGGATGGCATCACTGACTTGATGGACGTGAGTCTGAGTGAACTCTGGGAGTTGGTGATGGACAGGGAGGCCTGGCGTGCTGAGATTCATGGGGTCGCAAAGAGTCGGGACACGACTGAGCGACTGATCTGATCTGATGTTATAGTATGGGTGATTTCCAGTGTTGCATAGTGTCAGGTGTTGAGCAAAATGATTCAGTTAAACATATATCCTTTTTGAATCCTTTCCCCATTCAAGTTATTGCAGGATATGGAGCAGAGGTCCCTGTGCTAAACAGTAGGTCCTCATTGGTTTGGATGCTGGAGAAGGCACCACAGGGGTGATGTGTCCTTGTTTCATCGTGATGGGGCCACAGGACTTATTACTGGGGATGTTAACCTTGATCCCTCCACAAATGTGGTGTTTTCCAGGTTTCTCTGCTACAGAGTTACTCTTTTCATTTTTCCATGCTCTGTTCATTGGAATCAATTCACCAAGCCTAGTCCACCTTCAGGAGAGGTATATTAAGCTCTGCCTCTTGGAGGGAGGGATATGAAAGATTTGTAGTTATTTGTTAACACCACCACAGTGATTAGGAAATTTATGAGGGAGATACTTGGAGACTATGAAAATAATCTGTTTTTCCTCAAAGCTTTGCCCATTCACTTTGGCGTTTATCTGTAGGTCTGGCCTGAAGCATTTATTAGTATTGTGTTCTAGTGGTAATGTTTAGTTCCTTCATCTCTTCACTGCCAGCTTTTGAGGAGTGTGGTTAGAAATGGGTTCCAGAGCCTAGCTGAGAGAACTCACTCTTGGTTCTACCTCCTTTTAACTGAATGAACTTGAATAAGCTATTGAATCTCTCTGTCTCACTCTTCTCCTGTGTGAAATGAAACTAATGTCTTTGAATAATTACATGAATTAATATATGTAATGCTGTTAGAAAAGGACTTGACAATTAAGTGTTCAATAAGAATTAGCTCTTACTAGTATTAGTAGATGGAGAAGGCAATGGCACCCCACTCCAGTACTCTTGCCTGGAAAATCCTGTGATGGACAGGGGGAAAATCCCCCTGTGGACAGGGGAGCCTGGTGGGCTGCCGTCTGTGGGGTCGCACAGAGTCGGACACGACTGAGTGCCTTCACTTTCACTTTTCACTTTCATACATTGGAGAAGGAAATGGCAACCCACTCCAGTGTTCTTGCCTGGAGAATCCCAGGGACAGGAGAGCCTGGTGGGCTGCCATCTATGGGGTTGCAGAGTCGGACTCGACTGAAGCGACTTAGCAGTATTAGTAGAGGTAAAGGGTCTCTTACTACTAGAAATGAGCAAATCTACTTCTAGAAAGAAAATCAGAGAAAAATATGCCTACCAAGACAGATACAGCGAATGTTCACAGAAGCATTTTGTATAGTAAAAAAAAAAATCAGAAACAACCTAAATACTCAATTTCATATTGAGGTTTATTACAATGGAATATTATGGTGCAGTGAAAGTAGGCTAGCTAGTTATATGCTCTAAAATGAATAGATTTCAGAATGAATATTGAGCCAAATGAGTAAATTTCAGAATATGTGCATTCTTCATTGAAGTGAAGTGAAGTGAAGTGAAGTGAGGTCGCTCAGTCCTGTCCGACTCTGTGCGACCCCATGGACTGTAGCCCACCAGGCTCTTCCATCCATGGGATTCTCCAGGCAAGAATACTGGAGTGGGTTGCCATTTCCTTCTCCAGGGGAACTTCCCGACCTAGGGATCAAACATTGCAGGTCTCCCGCATTGCAGGCAGGCGTTTTACCCTCTGAGCCACCAGGGAAGCCCACTGAAATATGTTGGTTTGTTTGAAGTATATGGAAAAACTCTTGTGTCTCACATATATGTGTTAGAAAATGAAGTAATATAATCGTTTTTTCAAATAATGTGGGGTTTTCTTTTTTGATACCACAAAAAACTTCAGCAAGAAGTAGCTTCTTAAAGGTTAGTTACAATATAAAATCTGAAACCGTATCAATGAGCTTTTTGTATTTTATTACATTAAAATCATACATTAAATCATACATTAAAACTGTATTTCTTGAGCCTTGAAATGGAATTGCTGGTAGACCTATGTGTGATTTTGTAATATTATATGTTGATTTTTTGGAAAATATTGGTTCACTGTATTATCTTCTAAATGTTGACACTTTAGTAACAAAATGCTTTAAAAATCACACTAAATAATATTACCAGTGATCTCATCAGAAAACTTTATAAGTATGGAGGAGATGTCAAGCTCATGGTGGCAGATAGAAATTTTCTAAAGTTCAAATATTTTGGTTTGAATGCTCATATTTTCTTTGAAATGACAGGCTCTTTTTAATCATTTTTGAGAAAAAAATGTTTGCTAAATACTCAAATCTTAATAACCCCAATTTTCCTGTTCTCCTAAGTAAAAGTGTTGCATGAAAAAATAGCTAGTTTAGCTGGCGACTCAAGCAATCACACAAATGTTTTCCTTAGGACAAACACCATACTTTGGGCTGCAACAGAAGTGACCTGTGTGTACTGCCTGTATTTTACAAAGAATATAAAAAGAAGTTTCATAATATTCAAGACAATAAAATGAGTCATTTTTACTATAAAATCATTTTACCATTTCATTAAAGATATTCTTAAGGGAAACTGACATTTTTTCCTTAACTTCCAGTGTGTAGTCGTGAAGAATGCATTGCCTGCTAAAAGAATTTGGTGCCACTGCCTTGATTTGTGCCAGGCATCCGTAACTTTATCCTGCATAGCTTATGCACCATCAGTACAGCATGCCAACAGAGTGTAAAGAGGTGAATGATGTCTTAGAATTACCATGGGGGAACTTTTTGACCACATAAACACTTAGACAGCATAGTGACCATAGACTGCTTTTTGTGAACTGCTGTTGAGAAGAGTAGGAATGGGAGCCCAGGAAGAATTGTGGAGAAGAGAGAGAAATAGACATAATACGTACACACATGCACACACACACAGAGTGTCTTTCAAGAAAACCCTTTTTACTTGTGCTAATTTGACTATATTTCCTAACAACTTAGAACATGACAAAGGCTCTAGGGGAGATGCAAAGTGAAGAGAGAATTAAAACTTGGAAGTCTTTTAATTATAAAAATGCACTAGGACTCTTAAAAACCTCAATTGAAATCACTTGAAACAAAAATTTTGGAACTTTTGTATAGCACAGGAAGTATGTCTCTCTGCATCACAAGGGGGTATTTACGTTAAAAAAAAATACGTTTTAATGTCAGAGTCACAACTTAGACTCCTGACCTTCGGCCACAAGCCACCTTGACTGTTCTGAAACATATAAGAGCTCTGGAGACCAGGACTGGGCATAGTCTTTCTGCCAAATGCCCTCTTTCAGATTCTTTCTGAAGCAATCCTCACCAGATTGCCTGCTAATTGCCCCATGACATCTCTGTGGTCAGAATCCCATTTCTGGCTTTATTTTCTATTTTCTGTTAGCACATAAGATAATCTTTTTTTTTTTTCCATCTGAAAACTCTAGGGGGTAAATTTTGGGCATGATGCACGGAGGTTTAGCCATGGGACTCTCATTACTGCTAATGGGAATGACAGCACTCTGTTTTGGAGCCCGGGAACATTTACTCCTTGGATGATGGTGTTTTGTGGTTGTTTTTTTTAATTGTATTTACAAATAAAGCCGACATACAAATAGTGGCAACTCCTGGGAAGATGAAATTTTAGAAATTGGGCAGAAGTTGGACTTCCCTTGGATTCCTAGCCTAATGTCATGCAGAAATAGAGACAGGGTGGTGGGGCTCTCTCCATCTATTTTTAAAAATTATGACAATATGCATATAAGGTAAATTTACTCTTTCAAGTGTACAGTTCAGTGGCATTAAGTACATTCACACTGTTGTGCAACCACCAGCATCACCCATCTCAAACTTTTTCATCTTCCCAAAGTGGAAATGTCAAATCCCTCTCCTGGCCCCTGGCAACCATTCTACTTTTTATTTTTTATGAATTTGACTACTGTAGCTAAGTACACTACAAAATTAGCATCATAAAATGAGGGTCCTTTTTCAGTAAAAGAGACACCTATGTAAAGAACAGACTTTTGGACTCTGTGGGAGAAGGCGAGAGTGGGATGATTTGAGAGAATAGCATTGAAACATGTATATTGCCATATGTGAGATAGATCGCCAGTCCAAGTTCAGTGCGTGAGACAGGGTGCTCAAGGCCAGTGCACTGGGATGACCCTGAGGGGTGGGATGGGGAAGGAAGTGGGAGGGGTGTTCAGGATGGGGTACACGTGTATACCCGTGGCTGATTCATGTCAATGTATGGCAAAAACCACTACAATATTGTAAAGTAATTAGCCTCCAATTAAAATAAATAAATTAATTTAAAAAAATGAAGGTCCTTTTTGTGGCTGGGTTATTGCACTTTATATAATGTCCTTAGGGTTCATCCACATGGTAGCATGTGTCATAATCTCCTTCCTTTTTAAAGCTGAGTACTAGTCCTGGGTATTCATTGGAAGGACTGGTGCTGAAGCTGAAACTCCAATACTTTGGCCACCTGATGCGAAGAGCTGACTCATTTGAAAAGACTCTGATGCTGGGAAAGATTGAGGGCAGGAGGAGAAGGGGATGACAGAGGATGAGGTGGCTGGATCGCATCACCACTCGATGTACATGGGTTTGGGTAGACTCCGGGAGTTGGTGATGGACAGGGAGGCCTGGCGTGCTGCCGTTCATGGGGTTGCAAAGAGTCGGACACGACTGAGCGACTGAACTGAACTGAACTGAACTATTTCATTGTATGTATGCTCTACAGTTGACTCATCTGTTAGTGGCCACGTGGGCTGCTTCCCTCTTTTGACTGTTGTGATCATGCTTGTTATGGACACAGAAGTACAAATAATCTGTTTGAATCTCTGCTTTTTGGTACTACCAAGGAGTAGAATTGCTGGATCATATGCTAGTTCTATATTTAATTTTTTTTTAAGGATATGCCATTTTGCATTCCCACCAGAAGTAAGAGAGTTCAAATTTCTTTACATCCTTGCCAACATTTGTTATTTTCTGTTATTTTTTTTTTCAATGATAATGGCTACCCTCCTGGGTGTGAATGTTCTGTGTATCTCAAAAAATGTCTTGATAAAATACTATTTCTCTAGTTCCACTTTTCTCAAGCTTTCAAATTTAGAAAATACTCCCTGAGCTCCAGAATTGATCAGGTGTTCCCACGTGGAGCACTGAGAATGCCCTGCGTTGATCCCTATAGAGATGGTGCCTCATCTCTAAGGGGTGGTATCTAAGCTTATTTCCCTCCTCTTTTTCTGTTAAAACAGAGTCTGTCCCATGTACCAAACAGAATTGGGCACCTAGTAGGCACTCAAAAATAATTATTGAATGAATGAATTTAAAACAACCCTGTTCTATGAGAAAAATATGTCTTTAGATACAAAGAACAAAACCCGGTTTATTACCAGGATGACTATATCAAAATTCAGAGCGTGCAGTAACCAAATAACATGACTGTAAACACGGAGATGGAAAAAAGTAAATTGACTAAATTATTAGTGTCATTTTGATTTCAGAAAGTGCTGCTTCTTTACACATAAGCAGTTACAAATGCAGCCTATAAAAGTTAATATTCATAACATGATTATCTTTCAATGAAAGAATTAGGGAAACACAAAATAATAATAATGGTAATGTACAGGGGGCGGGCATCCGTGGTAACCTCACACATCAATTTAAGCATTTAACCAAGGAGCTGTGGCTCTTTAAGACAGGAGGCTCTGACGCCCAATTTCAGAATGACCCTCAATAAGCACGGGAAGATCATGATTACTTGGCATTTCTTGATTACTGATAATTTAGAAGGCACTTTAGAAATTGCAGATCGCTTGCTTGCCCAGGGGAATTACAATCCACATATGATAAGCAAGGTGGAAGCTGTGTAAGGAAGGTTAGACATATTTTTTGTCTAACCTTGCTTACACAACCTTTCTGTTATTAGAAGGTTCCAAGGATTCATGGAACTCTTTCTTGCTCAAGTCACAGACATTTTTCTTCTTTTCTTGTTTTTTCATGCATTCTCCAATCATTTGTACATTTTTAAGAAGGGAATAGACAAATGTATTCATTGAGTGTGGGTGTGCAAGGGGCTGAATACACACTGGCCTGAGGGAATTGTAGGAGATGAAAGTGGAAATGAGGAACAGTGATGATATTGATGGCTTCTGGGAAGAGATGTTGGAGATCCCTTCATTTTTATAAATGATGAGGTTCTGAAAGGGTGGGGTTCTTGGCAGGGCCAAGGATTATATTGCTTGGTAGCAGCAGAATTGGGTATGAACCCCAGGCCTTCAGTGGGTTGTAGAATCAATGTTGAAAAGTGATCTTGGGTATAAAAACTAAGATCCATGTACTCAGGAGTGAGACCTGATCATACAAGTGGGCTATAGCAGTGAAAGATGATGAAAATTGCTGTCTTCCACTAATTCAGTCTTCAAGATGAGCCAAGTGGAAGCTTCTAACAGGGCTGACATCCCTGTGAAACACCTTGGGCACAGTGCCTGAGTACATGCCTGGGGTTCACAGTATGTTTGAAAGTGTTAGTTGCTTGGTCATGTCTGACTCTTTGCCACCCTAGAAGCCCTTCAGGCTTCTTTCTCCATGGAGATTCTCCAGGCAAGAATACTGGAGTGGGTTGCCATTCCCTTCTCCAGGGGATCTTCCCAACCTAAGGATTAACCCTGGGTCTCCTGCATTGCAGGCAGATTCTTTACCATTTGAGCCACCAGGGGAGCCCACAATATGTTTAGGGGCCCACAAGAATATTTTAATTTTCATTTCCTGGATAATCAGAAGGAAAATCTAAACATATTAAAATCAAATGTAATAATTCATTTTGTATTATATGAATCTTATACTGACTATAAAGTATAAAATTATTTTAAAAATGCAAAATATAAATTTATGCCAAAATGATACAAAATATACTTTTTAACAATTTTATAGAAGAAGAAGCACACAAATCCATAAGTACCACAAGGACCCCGAAAGTCATGCTGCAGCCCTGCCTCCAAAGTTTCTACCCAGAGTTCAGTTTCTCTGTGATCACTTTCACATCAGTTCGTGAGGATAGTTGCAATTGTGAGGAAGCTGACCTCAAGATCCCACATGAGAAAAGTGGCTACATTTCTGTTATTTAAGATCTTCAGTAACAAGCAGCTGAAAATCAATTTATATTGGTGTATGCAAAAGATGGAGGTTAGTGGCTCTTACGGGCTTCCCTGGTAGCTCAGTTGGTAAAGAAACTGCCTGCAATACAGCAAACCCCAGTTTGATTCCTGGGTTGGGAAGATCCCCTGGAGAAGGGAATGGCTACCCACTCCAGTATTCTTGGGCTTCCCTGGTGGCTCAGATGGTAAAGAATGTGCCTGCAATGCAGAAGACCTGGGTTCAATCCCCGGATTAGGAAGATCCCCAGGAAGAAGAGATGGCAATTCACTCCAGTATTCTTGCCTGGAGAATCCTGTGGACAGAGGTGCCTGGCAGGCTACAGTCCATGGGGTCACAAAGAGTCAGACACAGCTGGGCAAATGAGCACAACACAATGTCTCTTAAAACTGAAGACTCTCATTCTACAGCTTCAGGTACAGTGCAACCAGGTACTCAAGCGATGGCAGCTGGAATGTCTTTCCTCCCCCAAGCACTGGGCTGCCATGTGTCGCCATTGTCCTCTGCCAGGCTTGTGTGGGAGAGATGTTACCCAGTGGCTCCAGACTCAAATCCTCCCAGGTCAGCTTCATCCGGGTCCCAGCACATGTCTCAGGAATGGGTGATTGGGGGATGCCAGGCACTGTGTTAGGTCTTTACTTGCATCATTTCACTAAATCCTCTACTCCAGCCTATGAGAGAAGATTTGGACTTACTCCCTGTTTAGAAGCAAAGACACTGAGGCTTGTGGAAAATTAGCACAAAGTTGACCCTGAATTTCTCTTACTTGCTTGGAGCCAGCTCTCTTTGTCAGGGCAGCGTGAGCTCTTTACCTGGCCTTGGGGCCCCTCTACAATGTGACCTCAGTGGTTCTTTACAGCTTGATGTTCCCCTCTTCCTTCCTGCTTCACTAGACGTCTCTCCAGTTTCACGCTTTCCTAGCTCTCAGTATCTGCATGAGCTGTCCCTGTCCCCAGAATGCCTTTTCTCTCCTCACCAAATCTTCAAATCCATCGTTGAGAACCAGGTCCAAGGCCTCAAAGCTTCCATGATACCATAGTGTAGACGGCTCATTGCTGGTCTTCCCCCTGGGTTTTATCGCCTTCCTCTTGTGACTGTTGCAACTTCCTCCTGAAATAATTACTCATCATTATAAAGCTGTCATCCCTGGCTTCCCAGATGGCACTAGATGCAAAGAACCCGCTTGCCAATGCAGGAGACATAAGAGTTGCAAGTTCAGTCCCTGGGTCGGAAAGATCCCGTGGGGAAGGAAATGGCAACCCACTCCAGTATTCTTGTCGGGGAAATCCCATGGACAGAGGAGCCAGGTGGGCTACAGCTCAGGTGGTCACAGGGTTGGATATGACTGAGCCTGTACGTGTTGTTGATGCTGTTCAGTTGTCCAGTAATGTCCGACTCTTTGCGACCCCATGGACTGCAGCACGCCAGGCCTCCCTGTCCCTCTCCATTTCCTGGAGTTTGCCCAAGTTCACCTTCATTGCATTTGTGATGCGGTCCAATCATCTCATCCTCTGACACCCTCTTCTCCTTCTGCTCTCAATCTTTCCCAGGGACTTTTCCAATGAATCCTCTCTTCACATCAAATGACCAAAATACTGGAGCTTCAGCTTCAACATCAGTCCTTCCAGTGAATATTCAGGGTTGATCTCCCTTGAGATCAACTGGTTTAATCTCCTTGCTCTCCAAGGGGCTTTCAAGAGTCTTTTCCAACACCACAGTTCGAAGGCATCAATTCTTTGGTGTTCTGCCTTCTTTGTGGTCCAACTCTCACGTAGGTACATGACTACTGGAAAGACCATAGCCTTGTGTATATGGACTTTTGTCATCAGAATAATGTATCGGCTTTGAAACACACTGTCTAGGTTTGTCATAGCTTTCCTACCAAGAAGCAATCATCTTCAGTTTCATGGCTGCAGTCACCGTCCACAGTGATTTTGGAGCCCAAGAAGAGGAAATCTGTCATCACTTCTCCTTTCCCCTTCTATTTGCCATGCAGTAAAGGGACTTTATGCCATGATCTTAGTTTTTTTAAAATTTTAGTCTTAAGCCAACTCTTTTACTCTCCTTCACCCTCATCAAGAAGCTCTTTAGTTCCTCTTTGCTTTCTGCCATTAGAGTGATATCATCCACATATCTGAGGTTGTTGATGTTTCTCCCGCCTATCTTGATTCTGGCTTATAACTCATCCAGCCTGGCATTTCTCATGATGTGCTCGGCATATCAGTTAAACAAACAGGGTGACAGCAGACAGCCCTGTCATTCTCTTTTCTTGATCTTGAACCAATCAATTGTTCCATACAGGATTCTAACTGTTGCTTCTTGACCCGGATACAGGTTTCTCGGGAGACAGGTAAGATGGTCGGGTATTCCCGACTCTCTAAGAGCTTCCCACAGTTTGTTATGATCTACACAGTCAAAGGCTTTAGTGTAGTTGATGAAACAGAGATTGATATTTTTCTGAAATTTCTGTACATACACACAGTTGATTCAAATGTGTTCATGCAGAAAAGGAAGATAGCTTAAGATGGCTTGATGGAATCTCAAGCCAAGAGTAGCTTATAATTCCTTTCTTTGTGGCCTGATCTGCTTGCCTCAGATACAATTTCTTTTTCAAAAAATGGATGCACAGATGTCTTTATTGATCTCAAAACCAAGCTATGGGATAATAAAGAGGGAGCAGTGGTAAAAGGAGGATTGGGTAAATGTGGGATTGCTGAGGTCAGTAGAATTTCCGCTTCCCTATGACCCAGCCTAAGATAATGCCGTGCACATCTCTGTCCCATTGTGCTCTTTTATTATTTTATTGCATTATTACCATTTGAATAATCTTCATAATTTGTTATGGAGAAGGCACTGGCACCCCACTCCAGTACTCTTGCCTGGAAAATCCCATGGACGGAGGAGCCTGGTAGCCTGCAGTCCATGGGGTCGCTAAGAGTTGGACACGACTGAGTGACTTCACTTTCTCTTTTCACTTTCATGCATTGGAGAAGGAAATGGCAACCCACTCCAGTGTTCTTGCCTGGAGAATCCCAGGGATGGGGGAGCCTGGTGGGCTGCCATCTACGGGGTCACACAGAGTCGGACACGACTGAAGCGACTTAGTGGCAGCAGCAGCATAATTTGTTTGATTACTTCTTCATTGTCTGTCTCCCCTTCTAGGCTGTATGTACGTAAACTCTTACTTCTTAGCTGTTGTGTTCACCAATGTAGCTCCAATTCCTAGAACACTGCTTGGCATATAGTAGATAAGAAAAGAAAGAATTATTGAATAAATGAATGGAATGAAAGCCATTCAGTGGAGCCCATAATTTGGCATGACTAGAAACACCAGGTTGCTCTAGCTTCTATTTTCAGAAAGATTAAGTTTCATCATCAATGCTGAAAACTGGGCTATGAAAGAGAGGAGTATTTCAGGGGACACCGTAAAAGAACATCCCAGGCCAAGGAGTTACGGTAATAGTAGGAAACACCAACTTTGCCTCGTATTATTCTTGCCGTGGTGTTGAAAAGCTTCTTGGAAAGTTTGGAACTTTTCATCAAGTGATTAGGTGGGACTTTTTGGAGAATGGTGACTGAGCATTGATTTTTAGATGAATGAAAGTGGATACTTTCTCATTTGGTGGGCTCCTAATCAGGGCCCAAAGCCTTTTTAAGTCAATATAAATTGCCATTCCAATCAATGATTCACACTGAGTACAAATCCCCAAGTCCAATCACTAGGAACTGATCAATGGAGCTGTTTTTTTGACGTCAATAGGAAAATGGTGTCAGGTAAGTTAATGGGGAAAGTTTCCAACTTTTCTCAGTAAACTTTTGATTCTTCAGCAAATTACAAATTGGAATGATATGCACAGATTTTCCGACATTTACAGCTTGCTCTTCAGAAACTCTCACTGATCTCTCACCAATCTGTGAGGCTTCTGAGCTTCCAGTGGCAGTATATTAACTTGGAACAGATAGTATGGAAGGAAGGTGATGGTATGTATGACAAACTACAGGTAGTTTTCCTTTCATTTCCTTGCAATCACTTAAAGAGAGAGAGAGAAAAAGAAAAGAACACCCCAAACAACCTTCTTTCCCTGTTATTTTGTCAGTTACCTCCTATAATCAATGAAGTTCTTAAAGGGAAATTGAACCATTATGACTGCCTTGTAGAGCCTACAATCAGAGTGAGAGAGTGTGTCTTGATGAGCTTGATATTCAACTTACCCAGATGACTCTCCTTGAGCTAATTAGGGCTGGTGAGTTTGGGGAAATGAAGAGGCTGGTCAGGATATGATGGAAGCCTCGCTCCTGAGCAGCCATAGATATGAAGATTATGATGATGCCCTGGAGTGGGGAAAAGTCAGTAACCCATAGGCAATTGGCTCAGTTGGTTCCACCTGGTGGTCAAGAGGCCAGAGCATGTAGGTTTTATTTGTGTTCAATTCCTGAGTTGGGAAAGATCCCCTGGAGAAGGGCATGATAACCCATTCCAGTATTCTTGCCTGGAGAATCCCATGAGCAGAGGAGTCTGGTGGGCTATGGTCCATGGATTTGCAAAGAGTTGGGTATGACAAAGTGACTTAGTAGGCATGCAGCAGGCAGGCACACTCAGTTGCTTAGCAGCCAACCAAACGTAGGTTACAACCTACGCTTCTTCCCTGATCTCCCAAAGTCTGCCAGGAGACAGGGTGGTCTAAACCCTATCTCTGCTATTTACCAGCTGAATGATTTTTGGAAATGGTGATGATGATAAATATAATAATAACAACATTAGCAGCTAACATATATTAAGCACTTCCTACATATATTATTGTGTAAATTGCCTGTCTTCCATGCATTTACTTATTAAATCCTCATAGCACCCCTCTCCATGAGTTAGTTAGAATCTCCATCTTTTGCATGAGCAAACCACAGCAGGTAAATATAATTTAACCAGACGAACTTCACACAGCCATTCAGAGATGACACCAAGATCTGAACCAGAGGTCCTGGCTCAAGAGCCCCCAGCAGGTTACCAGCAAGCCAATCCTCCTCCAATCCCCCGGAAGCCATGTCTTCACTTCTTCAGAGCTGTAGCTAGGAGATCCAGGTGAACACAGATGCGAGTCCTTTCTCTATAAATGATACCAATTGAAATGACTATGGTCATGCCTTTGGTAGCCAGCGTGTCAGACTGGAAGCAGACGACCCCTACCCCAACTCCTGTCCTAATACTGGAAACAATTTGAAAGCCTGCCCTTCTGATGGATGGGCCAGGGTGTCATTCTGATGCATTAAGAAGAATCTTGTCATCATAACCTTTCAGGGAACTGCCCTGTGGCTGAGATGATTATCTGCTTGCTCAGAGCTGTTACATGTGGCAGTGACAGCCAGTCCGTTGCGAATGGATCCAGTACTGCATGGAAGTGAATTCTGTCTTCTTAACCCCTGGATATATTTTTTCTCTATTGCCTTGCATGTTTCCACTGATTATTTTGCCAGTCTGACTTCTTTGCAATTTGATTTTTCTCCCTAAAGGATCATGTATATTTCTTCGCTGTGTCCCCAGTGCTAGAATCCAGTAGGGTCAACTTTCTGTAGGGTTTGGATTTTTCTTATGTTGTTATCCTTGTTCAGTTGCCAAGTCATGCCTGACTCTTTGTGACCCTGTGGGCTGCCACATGCCAGGCTTCCCTATCCCTCTGGCATCTGGCAGTTTATTAGAAATGTGTTCTAAATTCTGAAATTCAGATTCATCTTCTTGCTTTCCCCTCTGCCCATTAGGTACTGTTTATTGCAGTCCTGCAAGTGACCTGAGTCGGATTCCAGATGATGACTGATAAGTTGTTAGTCAGGATGGACAAGGTTATCTTGCTGTAACAAACATCCTCTAAATGTGACTGACTTATGAAATGACTTAGCTTCCCTGGTGGCTCAGATGGTAAAGAGTCTGCCTGCAGTGTGGGAGAGCCAGGTTTGATTCCTGGGTCAGGAAGATCCCCTGGAGAAGGAAATGGCGACCCATTCCAGTATTCTTGCCTGGAAAATCCCATGGATGGAGGAGCCTGGCAGTCTCCAGCCCATGGGATCCCAAAGAGTTGGACATGAAGTCAGAGTGACTTCACGTTATGAAACCAAAGTCTCATCTTCATGTCATTGTGTGGGCTGACTCCATAGCTTCTTATCGTGGAATCTGGGTTGAGAGTAAGTGCTTCCTCAAATTTTGTGAGAGAGCTCTAAAGGATCTGGCACCCGCAGTAGAAAGAGGTGCGCGTAACTTCCGCTCCCTTTATGGGCCAAAATTAGTCACTCAGCCCCACTCAACATCGAGAAGCATAGGAAATGCAGTCCTACATTGTGCTTGGAAAGCAGACAGCTGGAAATATCTGGCACGCCAGCTCTAATGACTACCACATGAACTTCAAGAAGTCAATCTAGTCTAAATGATAAGAAAGGAATCCATTAAATGAGGCTATAAGAGAAAAAGTGATGAGTGCTTTAAACGTCAGAAACGATGCAAGGAGAATGGGAAAAGGGGAATTAACCTTTTTGCACATGTGTTTGGTTCAAAGATTTTTGCATGTGGCTTCCTATTGACCTCTCGACAGTCTTATGAGACGTATGAGATGTCATTAACTCCACTTTTCACATGGTAGGAAACGGAGAACTTGGGATTTCTGTAAGGCCAATTGAGGCAAAGTTACTCTTTCCCCTATTTATTTTTGTAAATGAATTTTTATTGAAGCACAGTTGCTTTGCAGTGTTGTGTCAGTTTCTGCTGCACAGCAAAGTGAATTAGCTGTATGTGTATACATCCATCCCCTCCTTTTGGATTTCCTTTCCATTTAGGTCACCACAGAGCACTGGGTAGAGTTCCCTGTGCTGCAGAGTAGGTCCTTATTAGTTACCCATTTTATTCATTATAGTGTATATATGTCCATCTCAATCTCTCAGTTCATCCCACCCTCCCTTTCCTCCCATCAGTACCTTATTTCTTTCTGATGTGAGCAACCAGTCTTGATCTTATCCCAGGGAGCCCACGCAGCATATGTGGTATGAAACAGATTCTGAATAATGATGATTGAAGGAAGGAGCCATTTGAAGAATTGCTTCCTGATTTGGGAACCAGGTTGGATCCACCATATGCATGTAAGTTTGGCCAGTAAGTGGTAACAGGTGAACGAGAGTCCTATCAAAGCCCCCAGAATGGTGTTCTTTCTTTCTTGCTCAAGGAAAAGCCCTCTCACACAGCTTGAGGGGAAGGGTTACCTTTTTTGCACTCCTCAAACAACCCCACACAAAACCATCCAAACTCCCTTTTTTAAGAAAACTTGTCTTTTCTTCATTTTCCTATTCTTTCTAATATTTATTTTCTATTCTTTCCATTCCTTGAAATTTTTTAAGAGGGACTATGTAGCTTGTTTGTATGTCGATCTGAGATGAAAACCCAAAAAGTTGCCAGAAAAGGATTTTCTGTTGTAAGTCTGAGATGCTGAGTTATTTTCACTTTTTGAATAGAAGTATTTTTACACGGTACTAAGTAGCACAACACTGTGAATTCCTCATGAACGTTTGAGATAATTATTGTAGACATAATAAAAGCAAGTAGAAAGTACACTTAATCTATTAGCAGGACAACTCTCTTTCAAGAGGATGTACAAACTTAATTACTCGAGGAAGCAGTAGCTTGAAATGGAGGCTCTGTCTGTATTCAATGATTGTTTTCAGATTTTTTTTTGAGCTTCTGGTCATAAAAACTAAATACCATCTCTTCTGTGTAGATCGTTGCCCTCAGCATTGCTGTAAAGCATTAAATAGTATCTCATTTAATCTTCGTGCCGCTCTATGATACTGGCTGAAACAGGCAAGCTTGCTACCGCCATTGTCCAGAGGAGGTAACTAGGCTCTGAGGTGACGAATCGCTTATTCAGTCATGTGTCTGGTAACTCAGTTCTGTCCGGATTTCAAGGTCAGCCTCAGAACCATTTCACCCCTGTGCGAACCATTCTTAGTGCATGTCAGATACATAGTCACACAACTGTGCACTTTGCGGTTTGGGAAGGCTAGGAGAGAACAGTTAGACCTACTCCCGAATTGTGTATCAGGGGGAGCTGAGGTCCAGAGATGGGGTGCTGTGCTGTGTGCCAAGTTGCTTCAGTCGCGTCCGACTCTTTGTGACTCCATGGACTGCAGCCCGCCTTGCTCTTCTGTCCACGGGATTCTCCAGGCAAGAATACTGGAGTGGGTTGCCATGCCCTCCTCCAGGGGATCTACCTGACCCAGGGAGTGAACCCGAGTCTCTTACGACTCCTGCACTGGCAGGTGGGTTCTTTACCACTAGCACCACCTGGGAAGCCCCCAGAGTGGGAGGGACACCCTAGTTATCCTTTCACTTGAAGGCACAGTTGAGGCTTATGTCTCAAAGTCCGTAGATCTCAGAGAGTGAATGTCCCTGGGCTCTCTCTGGATTCAGACAGACTTAATCAGAATTCATCTCTGCCACAGCAGAGTTGAGTGATCTTAGACATGTCCCTCATCTACAGAGTGGGGGCAATTCTATATCATATGTGTGTGTATGCACTTCACATCTTCCTGAGGGTTAAATGAGTTAATGTAGACAAAAACCCAGGGCTTCCCAAGGGACTCAGTGGTAAAGAATCTGCCTGTCAATGCAGGAGGTGCTAGAGACTTGGGTTTGATCCCTGGGTCAGAAAGATCCCCTGGAGAAGGAAATGGCAACCCACTCTAGTATTTTTACCTGGAAAATTCTATGGACAGGGGAGTCCGGCAGGCTACAGTCCAGGGGTCCCAAAGAGTAGGACATGACTGAGTACACACACACACACACACACACACACCCAGAAAACTCACCTCATCAGAGATGTTTCATCATTAATTTTGTAATTATTTTTATTATGAAGCCACCATACTCTCCACCGTCATGATTTTTTTTTTTTAATGCGGTGGTAGAGATTTTTGTGTAAAGCTGCTTAGAATTGAGAAGAGAGAAGTCGGCCATGGCCAGCGTGGAAAGGAGAAGTGACTGAAGCTGATGCAGTGTGCACCCTGGGGTCTCTATGTCTAAAAGCAGAGAACTCAGAATCAGAGGGAGACGTTGCCCTTGGACCACCATGCATTTAGTGAAAGTGCGTTTGTCATTAGCAAGGAAGACCATGAGTAGAAAGCCTTGTGCAACTGGCCTTGCAAAGCTGTTTCAAAGTTATTCTATCAAAGCATCTGCCCTAAGCACACTGGGGAAGTTTAGCCTCCAAAGCTCTCATTGTTGCTCAGTCGCTAATTCGTGTCTGACTCTTTGCAACACCATGAACTGCAGCACGCCAGGCTCCCCTGTCCTTCACTATCTCCTGGAGTTTGCTCAAATTTATGTCCATTGGGTCAGTGATAGTATCCAACCATCACATCCTCTGTTGCCCCCTTCTTTTGCCTTCAATCCTTCCCAGCATCTGGGTCTTTTCCAATGAATTGGCTCTTCACATCAGGTGGCCAAAGTATTGGAGCTTCAGCTTCAGCATCAGTCCTTCCAGTGAGTATTTGGGGTTGATTTCCTTTAGGATGGACTGGTTTGATTTCCTTGCAGTTCAAGGGACTGTCAAGAGTCTTCTCCAGCACCATGGTTTGAAAGCATCAGTTCTTTGGTGCTCAGCCTTCTTTTTGGCCCAACTCTCATATCTGTGTATGACTACTGGGGACCCCATAGCTTTGACTATACAGACCTCTGCCCAAAGCTCTAGTCAAGGAGAAAATGCCTCCATGACTGTCCCTTTCCCTGGTCCTTGAA
This sequence comes from Bos mutus, assembly GCF_027580195.1. Lineage (NCBI taxonomy): Eukaryota > Metazoa > Chordata > Mammalia > Artiodactyla > Bovidae > Bos > Bos mutus. Next base: position 61,318,649 of record NC_091637.1, read on the forward strand.
GATGCTGACAAATGACCCCCAGTGCCAGGCCCCACAGAAGACAGCGCTGAGTAGGGAAGCAAGGGCGTGCCTCCAGGGCTGAGTCTAGCCCGCTCTTACCATGTGCAGGGGCCCCGAGATGCTCACACCCCTCTCCTGGCTTCTGAACTCGATGTGGCACAGAGAAGGAGAGTCTGGGTTCCTGCTTCTGCCATGTGCGGTGCCTTCATCACTTGACTTCCTTGAGGCAGAACCTCCTCAGCTAGGAGATCATTATTCTTTGCCCAGAGGAAGATCTTGACAAGGTCAAGGGTCATAGCACAGGTGGACCTCTGGAACAAAGCCTGGTGATTGCGGCTCAAGTCATGGAAACGTGATCACCGGGCTGATGTATATTTTATTTTCTTTCCGCAACTGTGAGCTCATTGAGGATAGGTCTGTTTTCATCATCTATCTACTTCAGTGCCCAGGACAGTGTCTAATAAAGATGACCAGGAATAACAGTAACATTGGCTTTATTGAGCATTGATGCTCTGCTAGACTCTTGTTCAAAGAGCCTTCAATACATTAGGGCTTCCCTGGTAGCTCAGTTGGTAAAGAATCTGCCTGCAATGCAGGAGACCCTGGTTCGATTCCTGGGTCAGGAAGATCCACTGGAGAAAGGATAGGCTACCCACTCCAGTGTTCTTGGGCTTCCCTTGTGGCTCAGCTGGTAAAGAATCAGCCTGCAATGTGGGAGACATTGGTTTGATTCCTGGGTTGGGAAGATTGATACATTAACTTCTTAGATCCTCACATCACCCTTATGATGCAACTGCTGACATGCACCCATGTTATAGATGAGGAAACTGGGGCCCAGAGAAGTTCAGTAACTTGTCCAACGTCACACAGGAAAGCTGAGATAAGAGCAAATGCTCACTAAGAATTGAACGAATGAATGAATGAGTAGCTAATTCTGACTTACTCCTTGGATCCTGACCATGGCCCTCTGCAAGTTGCTGTCATTGTTTTCAAATGCTTTGTAGTTGGGCTGCCCAGATCTGGTCTTCACGATGGGATGGTGACAAAAAGGGTTGTGGATGCTACAGGGTGGCCTGCCTGTCATACAAGTGCAGCCCCAGTGAAACTGATGGGAGATTAATAGGAAATAATGGGACCCTGAGTAGAGCACTCGTGCGGCTTTCCACCCGTGAGAGCCTCACATCTAGTGAGGGGCAATTAGCGTTCCAAGCCAAGATGCATAGGCAGGAAATGAAATTAGCTTGCGGTGGTTTTATTTTTATACCTGGGTCCGCCCCTGGGTTCATCGGCCTAGTTAGCGCTTTGGAACCTCCAGCTGACTCTGCACTGCCTGCTAGCTTTAATACACTTCTACCCTGGCTTGCTACACAGCCCTAATGTCGAACACACGAGGCAGACAGCTGCCCGGAGGCATTCTCCGCAGAAACTCTCATATCACAACAGAACTCAGCTTTTCACGATCACGCCATGCCTCTTCCTTCCATCAGCAAGCAACGTAGCAGGTTGCAGATGCCAGCCAGTGTCATAGAAATGTCCTAATAGACACATCTGGAAAGAATGGAGAGGCCCCCACTATACACCAGACGCCTCCCCATCAGGCCTTCTCCTCCAGAGAAACCCGTTAAACCACACTCACTGTTCGTAGAAAGATCTATTTGCATCCCAGATCACAAGAACCTAAAAATGATAACCCAGAGGAAATGACCATTGTTTTCTTCACAGCTGCCCCAAATCTCCAAGATATTGGGATGAGGACATATTTTTTGATTTTCCTCCTTCCAGCAGATGAACTAGCTCCGTTTCCCTGAATGCAATAATTATTTTATTGCCCTGGCTTCTATCTGGGAATGCATTCCATTTTCCAATGTAAATAATCATTTCCACCTTTAATAAATTAGATGGAACCTGTCTTGCTTGGAGAATGAACATTTCAATATCTTCAGACACACAATGGCACCGTATCAATATTTAAAATCATTTTATGCATGTATTCTGGGTTGTCCAACTTCATTAAGGCCATTCATCAAGCCTGTAGCTAGAGCCTATTCCCACTGGACTTGTAGGCCTGGGGGCCTACCAAACAGAAATTTAAACTAACTTGCCTTTTTAATTCACATTATTCTCAAATATTCTCTTTTCTAACTCCCTGCTATGACTAAGGCATTTAGACTGGGCCGTGATTCGGTGCATGTCAACACTTAACTGACACAATCCCCATTACTATGTCAGGATATGTGCGCCCCAGTAAAATACAGTATCCACTCCTTCCTCTTCGTTGATAAAATTACTCTCTGGTTCTTTCTCGCCCTCCGCAATAATTTGAGTTTATTGCTCGACGTTTCTGTTAAATATTTACAAACATTTTAAACTATGTATAAACGAAATCTTCAGCGTTTGGCAAGTCTTCTCTTTTCCCCCTGCTCCCAAATAATAAATCTCTTGATCTATTTTTTATATTCCTGAAGATGCCCCGTGTGAACCTGGGATGCTGAGGCTAAGAATATTCTTGCAGAGAAAACCAGCTCCTCCCCTGGCCATCTCTGTAGATCAGGCCAGATTGGTTTCCCAAAATGAGCATGATCTAGCTGATTCTGACATCCCGTGCTGCGATGCCAATAAACAATTAAGTCCATGCTGAGGAAATTGCAATAAAACCTTCTGAAACAGGGAACCGACCCAGAGAAGGTCAGAGACGAGCCTTCCTCCACGATGCCACCTTGCCAGGCAAAGCCAATGAAATGCACTGTCATATTTCAGGGGGAGCCAGGCATCCATAAGTCAAGTGTCTCTGTAAGGAAAGAAGGGGCATTGGGCCATAAGAAATAGCAGAGTCTGGGAGCGCTTAGACAACAAAGCTTTGTTTTCCTGCAGTTCTGGAGGCTGGAACGGCAAGATACAGGTGTTGGCAGATCGGGTCTCCTTGGCTTGCAGATGGCCGTCTTCTAGCTGTGTCCCCCCATGGTCTTTGCTCTGTGCATGTTCTCCTCTGGTATCTGTTCATGTGTCCAAGCTGCCCTTCTTCTAAGAACACCAATCATATTGAATGAGGGCCCACCTGAAAGGCCCCAGGTTAACGCCGTCTCCTCTTTCATGGCAATATCTCCAAATGCGGTCACATTCATGGTTGGATAAAAGTCTTCCACGTTTGAGCAAAGTCCGTTCTTCTTTGGTTCCTCCAAGGCCGACCTGCGCTCTCTCACTTGAAGGAGTATGAAAGCAGCTCCTGTGTTCTCCGAGCTTCTCGGGAATTCTGCAGCCAGTTTTGCTTCTCTGAGTTCCTGCTTCCTCTGGGGTCAAGTGGGGATAAAGACCACTTCCATTACAGAGTCGTTATGAGGATTAAATGGCCTTGCAGATGAAAAATTGGCTGGCTGACAGTAGGCATTCAGTGCATGTCAGCAAGTCTGAATCAAATGGCAGCGGAAAGGCAGAATTTAGACTTGGGGTTAAAAATGCACGATGCTTGAAGAGATGGAGGGGAAAAGTGAAGATATTCCAGGTGTACTGAAGAATTGAGTACTGCCTTTCCTGTTCGTTTCCCCCCAGTTTGGGGACTTTGAGGGGGAAAGTGTTTGGTACTGGATGATTGCATTTTCGAGTCAGTCATGAGTTTGATGAAAGTGGTAGAGCATTATTTGAGTTACTTCCAAAATGGAGTGCTTATATAGAAAAAGTAGTTGAAGAGCTCCCATAATATTAGATTGTTCTGCACTGTGCATGCCCAAACCCTCGATCCTTTCCAAATTCAGTACTTCACGGGTTTAAGAGCCCTTCATTTCAGAATTGAATGGGGTGTTCTGGGCATGTGTACTGTGGGCCAATTTAGACTCCCTCGATTGCCCTGATGATGTGAAGAGAGCTTGAGTTATGTGGAGCACAGCCCTGGCACGCGTCTCTGCCTGCTCTCAGAGCCCCCTCGGTGCTGGAGTCAGACTGGCCCCTGGAATGTCTGTGTCCACGTGGGGAACTCTGGGATGGACCTGCCTCAGGCACTCAGGCTTGCTCTGCCCAGCCTTCTTCTGGTTTCGAACAGAGGTTGAGTCTTGGGGATGGTGGTGTGGCTGGGTAAGGGAGTCCAGGCTTTGCTTCGACTAGACCCACCATGATTGCTTGCCTGTGGAGTGGATTTTTCCCTTGTTGGAAGGACAGAGGCTAATAGTCAGTGCAGTCCTTCCTGGAGTCATTGCAAGTCAAGTAGGTAGATGTGTGTGGACCATTTACACACAATGATGTAGTGCAATAGTCATGCTCAGAGAGATTAAGAAATGTCCACACAGAGAGTAGGCATCAGCATGGGGCCCAGAAACCCAGTCTGCCTTACTCCAGTGTCCACGCCCGTGTCACAGCTGGCAGGTGATGTGTGGAAAACGTGGTCTTGGGAATCAGTCATGGGGCCACACTTTGAACCACGTCTTCTGACTCTCAGTCCAGAGTTCCTTATAGGCACAGGAGATCTGTGCAAAGTTTGCTGAAAAATAAATTCCTTGGATTATTCCAATATCATTGCTTCAATGCCATTTTTGAAAAAATTATTTTTTTTGGCTGCACTGGATTGTCTTTGCTTTGTGAGGGCTTTCTCTAGCTGTGGCCAGCAGGGGTTACATAGTGAAGAAGTGCACATCTTCACTGTGATGTGCAGGCGTCTCACTGTGCCAGCTTCTTACCGCGGAGCACAGGCTCCAGGCGCACGGACTTCAGTAGCTGCAGCTCGCAGGCTGTAGAACTCAGAGTAGTTGTGGTGTGCCGGTTGGTTGCTCAGTGGCATGTGGAATCTTCCCCAACCAGGGGCTGAACCCGTGTCCCCTGCGTTGGCAGGCCGACTCCTATCCACTGCTCCAGCAGGTGAGTCCTCAATGTCATTTTTATTTACAAAGAACAGTCCGTTCAGTTCAGTTGCTCAGTCGTGTCTGACTCTTTGTGACCCCATGAACCACAGCACGCCAGGCCTCCCTGTCCATCACCAACTCCTGGAGTCCACCCAAACCCATGTTCACTGAGTCAGTGATGCCATCCAACCATGTCATCCTCTGTCGTCCCCTTCTCCTCCTGCCCTCAATCTTTCCCAGCATCAGGGTCTTTTCAAATGAGTCAGCTCTTCGCATCAGGTGGCCAAAGCATTGGAGTTTCAGCTTCAGCATCAGTCCTTCCGATGAACACCCAGGACTGATTTGGACTGGTTGGATCTCCTTGCAGTCCAAGAGACTCTCAAGAGTCTTCTCCAACACCACAGTCAAAAGCATCAATTCTTCAGCACTCAGCTTTATTTATAGTTCAACTCTCACATCCATACATGACCACTGGAAAAACCATAGCTTTGGCTAGATGGACCTTTGTTGACAAAGAACAAACAGCTTATAAATATAGACAAATGTTATTGAAGCAATTTCTGCCAATAGGCAGAGCCACAGGTGGAGATATCAGGATGGAGGTTTTGGGGTACCCCTGGCTGTCCAAAGTGGTGAGACTAGGGAGCTGCCTACCTCATTACAACTGACCTGGTCTTAGTTTCCCTGGCCCCATAAGAATATAATATTAGATCCTTGGCTTTCTCTCTCAACATGCCCTATTTTTCTTTTTCTCATCCTCTTTCTGAGTTCCACATATCATGTTGTGAAAGTATATGTTCATTTCAAGGACTCTGTTTCATATCTATAACCCCTACTTGCTCTTCCCTAGAGGGAAGGCTGTTCCCTACAGGGAAGGATCTGTATCAGTTTGGTCTGAGGATAAACCCAGAACATAGTAAAGAGCCTGGACTTTGGTGGAAACTCAACAAATGTGGTTTGAAGGAATGAATGGGAACTAATCTCTTTCTTCCACTTCTCAGCTGTGGCAGAGGGGAACCTGCTCCTAGACCAATAGATCTAAGACTTGGATTAGTTTTACATTTTGGCCCTTATTTTCTGGGTAACTTGGACAAGTCTTTTGATTTGGGGGCCTTGATTCTCTCTTACGTAGAAGGTGGATAATAACCCCCTCTCCCAAAGTGCTGTGAAATGAAATGGCACTCTCTGAAGAATGTCCCACACAGAACCTGGTACACAGCAACTAGTTGGTAGGTTCGGTGACTCTGTCAAGGGCTCTCTCCTCCAGGTCTCAGTGTTTCCTGGAGTCTCAGCCTTTGGGAAGAAAGGAGTTAAGACAAAGACAAGGATTCTTCAGGTGAGTGGTGATGAAGCATTGGCTACATAAGGCCTTTGGCGAAATGAACACAGGGGCATCATTCACTTAGCTGATGCCCCAACCAAATCAACCCTCTCTCCCTTGGGGTGACAGCCACTCACAGACCAGCCATCTGTGGACATGGGTGAAGACCTGACTTCACTGTAGGAGACTCAAAGATGAAATAAAAGTAGCAAAAAAAAATAATAATAAAAAAGCCTAAGTCAGCATTAATCTCATCTACCTGAGTGCTGGATATGGCAGTTCAAACTTTCCAGTGTAACAGCTCCATTGGTGAAGTTATGTGGAAGTAGTTATCATTGTGTGACATGAGCCCAAGCAATTGCTTGCCAAAAACTGACTCCACTTTTAAAATGTACTCCTTCACCTCATTTTTTTATTTCCAGGACACGTGTTCTGCCATATTTTCTTTGTCCTCAATTTGCTGGTGGGTCTTACTGTTGCCCAGATTCATTCATTCAGTGAAACTAAGAAACTTCCTTTCTTGCATTCCACTCCTCCCGTGGCTTGTGCTCTGTGGTTTTGTTCATGTCCTTCTCTTCTTATGGCTTGTTTTTTTCTGCACATGCTACCTCTGGGTATCCTATGCTTTTGTCTTATTCCTGCTAGTTTAGTAACATGGTTAGCATGGAATGCTGGCCCCCTTCCATAAACTCTATATCCGAGATGCCGTGTAATTAAGGAAGAAATGAATGGACCTAGACAAGTAATATAAAATATTACAAGAAGTCTCTGGACAGACTAAAGACAGTTATGATGACCAGAGGATGCCTCCTTGTCGTTTTTAACAGGATAGACATACAAAGGAAAGTTTGACGATGTTACCTATTCTTTTGTCCACATTGCCCTTGGCATATCTCTGTTAACTTTGTGACATCTCTGAGGAAGTAAAAGGTAACAAATTCAACCCAATGGTGTCGGGAGTCAGTAAGGAAATATTATCTCTGAGGGCAAGTTTGGGATGCAAGTATTAGCAGAGAAGGTCAAGAGCTTGGCGGCTGAGTGTTTCCATCTCGCTTCCTTCCCTATTGTCAGTGGATTGAGAGAGGGTAAAAGCTTCGTTTGGAGGAGCCAGACCTAGAGACACAGACAGAAAGCTACTGTAGGACTTTGATATTACCATGCAAATGGAGTGGCCATGCCCAGACTTTGATGTTGGAGTTCTTGATCCAGGGACATGTGATCGCCCCTTAACTTCTAGAGGAGGGAGAATGAAAGGGTATGGGATGCTCAACCACAATAGAAGAGACTCTAACCTTAATATGCAAGGATATTAGGACTGAGAAGCAGAAACAAGCAGTTGCAAAGCAGAATCACATAGAAACACTAAAGATAAAATATATAATAACTGGACAGGAGGAACTTAGGAGGTGGAGTAAAGAGCTCAGTGAGTATAGTTTAAGAATAAATGAGTGAGCTAGATCAGATTGAAGAATTCACCAAGAAAGAAGCAATGAGGTGTGAGGTGTTAAAATATATAAAGGAAAAGTTAAAATAAATAGAGGCCAGGAGCGTGCATGTTGATATAAATGTAATAGGCAACCATAGAAGGAGAGATTAAAAAGAAGAGAGAAAGTATTTGTGAAATGATAATGACAGAATAAAAGGAAGAAGATTCATGTTATAATTTATTATGGAATGTCAAACAAAATATAAAAGAGAAAAATCATTCTTAACATGATGACATTAAAGAAAACCAAAGAAAAGATTAATAAAAGACAACAAAACTGAAGACAGAAAGTAGAGATCACAAATATAGAAATAACATTCAAATTAAAATCTCATTTTTCAATAGCAGCATTGTATCGAGAAGGAGGAAATGGCAACTCACTCCAGTAGTCTTACCTGGGACATCCATGGCCAGAGGAGCCTGGTGGGCTGTAGTCAATGTGGCTGCAAAGAGTTGGGCATGACTGATCACGCATGAACCGTCTTTGAAAATGTTTTTGGAAGAAGACACAAGTAAGAGAATACTTTGAGAAAAATAGATACTAAGGGTGAGTTGTATGGATTATCCTTTGTGTGTGTGTATTTAAAGCAGTGTTCAAAAGGAATCAGATAGAAAAAATGCTCTACCACATATTAAACAGTTATAATTCTACCTAATAGCCTAATACCAATCGATTTTCTGGTGTGGGGAGAGAATGGGGTTAGGAAAAATCGTCTGGTTAACCAGTCTTTATTCTGAGGAAAGACACTGAAATTAGTTGTCTCTAATTTCCCTACCATGCTGAAGTCTAGTTTCTAATCAGGCTTCTCTACTTAAAGGCTGTGTAAAATTTGGGAAATTTCTCGGGCTCTCTGATCCTTACCTTCTTATCTCCAAACCCTGGATGATAAAGTCCACCATGAAAGATTATTTGTAAAGGTTTTTGATGTAGTGTGGCCTCCATGACACTGTGGCTTGTGGACGCTGCACAGATCTGTAAGCACAGATGTGCTCACAGGTAGGAAACCATCATTTCGGTTGGTGAATACGTTTTATCCACTTTTTCCTCCCAGACCTTGGCACAAAGCAGGCAACAGTAACTAAAGTGGCTCAAGGGTGGAAAGAAGTCAGTCAGTTCTGAAAATCAAGTGTCTTCCACCTAACCTGTAAATGTAATCTTCCAGACTTTGCAAACTGTTGCTTTTTTGACCCAATATGCATTGATGGCTCAAGAGATCAGGGTTCCTGCAGGGCCATTAATTACCCAGTTTGTTCCCTGGGAGTAAAGCATGAGCACTAACACATGTTCATTAGGAAAACTTAATTGGAAACAAAAATCACCATGGAGACCACAAACATGGTTTCAAAAGAGTAAAGCATGCTGGTCAGTTTTCATTTGGATTTTGTTTTATTTCATTTTATTTTCAACTCTCCCAAAGGCCAGGCACAGCAGCTTCACGATAAAAAATAATGGCCTGAGAAACGTCCTTCTGTACCATCCCTGTGGCTGTGTGAGTTTGCATAACTCAAATGTGTCTGGTGGGACCCATTTCATGCTCTGGCCCTGCTGAGAGTGAGTTGGGGTCCCCGCACATGGGTGACTCGGGTCCCCCAAACAGCTACCCTGGGATGCCCCAAAAGATGGTCTTCCGGGAACAATGTCTTTCTTTTTGCTTCTCTCCTTTACTGCACTCATTCAAGTGATGGGGTTCCAAAGTCCCCATCCCCTAGTCTAGCTGTTAGACTTAGGGAGCCCTAGAGAGAGTCATTATTTCTACGGAGAGGATATCGCATCCCGCCTTGTCCACGGTTCTTTCTATTGCTGCCTGGTAGCGCTGCTCTGGATCCCGGGACAACAAAAGGTTTAAAAGACAATAAGGGACTTTGGTTGGATTGGACATGAAGAGGTGTGTGGCGAGTCTTCCTTTTTTCTTGGCACTTTTTCTTTATTCTTTGATTAAAGTCTTTTCTCTTACTTACATCCCCCATTAAGACGTCTCAGTGTCATTTAGGGTGTTAATTGAGAGGAGGTTTAAGCTCATCAAAGCGATTATAAGTGATAGTTAAAAATTTCTATATATGGCCTGTGCTGGGATCGGCACGGTGGGGTGCCATTTTTTCTTTTATCCAACTGACATTGGTAATAATAGATGAAATTATTACTAAATCGCAGCTGCAGAGATGATATCATGATTTTTTTTGTGTGTGTAATCTTTGATGAAAAATTAATTTTTGAGAGGGATAATTTAAAATGATTTAAATAGTATTATACTGAAGTCCTTGCCGGTAATTAACACCAATCTTGTCAGAAGTGAAACCACTTTTGCAGCTGTTTCTAAAGATACCTACAGTATTTGTAACTTTTCTCTGAGTGAAATTATAGTGTTTGGACTTTATTTTTACTGCACAAGGGCCATTAGAAAAAAGGCATCTGATAAGAATCTTTGTTCTTTGAGGCCCAAATCCTGTTTTATCTTTGAATTATCCCCACCCTTACTAGTTTAATTATCTCTAGACTGAGGACCAGGGCAGCAGTGGGTCTTTATTTTTATTTATTCATTATTTTAAAAATTTTATTGAAGTATAGTTGATTTACAATGTTGTACTAATTTCTGCTGTACAGCTAAGTGACTCAGTTATACACATACATATTCTTTTTTTTTCATATTCTTTCCCATTATGGTTGATCATAGGATACCGAATATAGTTCCCTGTCATTTTTATTTTTCAGATGTATAGAAGTGTAGGTGCTGTGTACACACATCTCTTTAGTTCTTACATATTAGTTATGTGAGGACAAATAACTTGATAAGGGCAGGGTTCCATTGCTAGAACAGATGGCTGGTCATAAATGTTTCTTTTTCTCTATCAGTGACTTGACTTTCTTCGAAATCCACTTTTTTTCATCACCGTGGCGAAAAGTGTTCTATTGCAAAAGAGCTGAAAATAGATTTTTCTTTGCTACTTTCTTCGTACTTTAAATGACAGAGTGAGGAAGTGAGGAGGTGTGTGTGTGTGTGTGTGTGTATGTGTATGTGTGTGTTTTTGTCCTATATATTATAAAGACCTGCAGGAGAGGTTAAAAAAAAAAGAAATGTAGTGAAATTTAAATAGGAAAAAAAAAGTGAATGAGAATCTGGAAAGACTTCATGTTCTTCTGAGTCTTGAGTTTGGCTTTCTTCTTTTTAACGTGCATGCTGATTTTTTGACAAGATATATAGCACTAGATTTTCATGGCAATTGCTATAGCTGCCAGTTCGTAATTTCCCCCCCTCAACTTTTGTGCTGAGAAGTGGCTGGGGTGGGGGGAGGAAGACAGGGGAGAAAAAGGACTGAGTAAGGAAAAGGGAAGGGCAGAAGGGAAGGGAGGAATGGGAGGTGAAAGACGACACGAGCGCTTCACAGTGTGCTACCCTGGGCGTCTGTTCATTAAAGTCGGAGCTACAGCCTCAGCTTCTGCTGCGGGTGCAGTTTTATCCCACCCGAATACAATTGTCACTCGTATATGCGCCCCTTAGGAAAAGAAAGACGGAGAAACGTTTAAAACGAGAGATCCTTTTGCCAGCGGAAAAGCCAGTTTATATTTGGTGGAGGTGTGAGCCGCTTGGCTGTGCAGTTTGCAGCACGGAGGTGGCATCAGGTCAGTTTGCAACATGGAGATCAAAAATCATCTCTTGCTTCAACCTGGGATGAGTTCCCTCGCGGCCGCAGGTGGAGGTTAATCCGCCGGCACATCTGAAGGCTTGTCAATCACGGTGACTCGGGTGACCCTGTTCACACCTCACTGGCCCAGGAGGAGGCTCGGGAGTAGAAAGGGTTGCCTGTACGGGACACTGGAAGTGGGGCTGGCAAAGAAACCAGGCTGCCATTTTGCCGCCTTGAACTTTACAGATCTAGATCTGACGTGGAGTTGGTTCCTGAGTGCTTTCCCGTGCCAAGGGCATGGCGGGCATTAGCCAGTTGAATCCTCACAGATAACCCAGGGGGTGGGGACCATCCTATCCTTCTGCACATGAAGAAAGAGGCTTGGAGATGTCAGCAAACTGCCTGCAGCTGCGTGGCTTCTCAAGGGGCAGAGCTGGGAGGCAGACAGGGTCCCGTGGAAGCTACGCCTGCATCCGACCCCTGCTCACCACAGCTCACTGCTCCCAGCTCTCTTTGCAAGGTGGGGATGGGATTGGGGGTCCCTCATGTTCCTTCCATGGCAGTGCGGCTCCTGTAGAGAGCAGAGGGGAGACACCCCACGGGATGACAGGGCTCATCTCTGCTCAGCTTGCCCAGCTGCCAAAGGGTCATCTCAGGATCTGAGGTTCAAGATCAGGTTTGATCTGGTGTGGTATGTCCCCTGTGAAATCCCTGGCTCAGCCATAAAAACAAAATACTGCCATTTGGAGAGATGGTCATACCGAGTGAAATCAGACAGAGACAAATATCACATGATATCACTTATATGTGGAATCTAAAAAAAATGGTACAAACGTATTCATAAAACAGAAATAGGTGTTTTTCCTGCACAGATGTATTAAAAAAAACTTATGGTTACCAATGGGGAAAGGAGAAGGGAGGGGTAAATTGGGAGTTTGGGACCGATGTATGTACACTGCTGCTGCTGCTGTGTCGCTTCAGTCGTGTCCGACTCTGTGCGACCCCATAGACGACAGCCCACCAGGCTCCTCCATTCCTGGGGTTCTCCAGGCAAGAACACTGGAGTGGGTTGTCTATATATAATAGGTAACTAATAGGGACCTACCATATAGCACAGGGAACTCTACTCAGTACTCTGCAGTGAGCTACATGCGAAAAGAATCTAAAAAGGAGGTGGTATATGTATGTGTATGGCAGAGTATGCTGCACACCCGAAAGGAACACACCAGTGTAAATCAGTGATGTGTTAGTCGCTCAGTTGTGTCTGACTCTTGGCAACCCCATGGACTATAGCCCGCCAGGCTCCTCTGTCCATAGAATTCTCCAGGCAAGAATACTGGAGTGGGTTGCCATACCTCTTCCAAGGGTTCTTCCTAATCCAGGGATCGAACCCTCATCTCTTCGGCAGGCGGGTTCTTTACCACTTTTTCACCTGGGAAAACAGTCACTGTCATTGGCTTATATTTTGTCGAGATTGTTTTGTAACTCAAAACAGTCTGGAGAATCCCATGGACAGAGGGACCTGGCGGGCTATAGTCACAAAAAGACACGGCGGAAACAACTTAGCACAACACAACACACGTTTCGATAAAACATTATTTGTGGAAACAAGTCGTGGGCTGGAGGCCCACAGATCACAGTTTGCTGACCCCTGCCCAGGTCCTAGGCTTCATAGACTCTAAAGACAAAATATAGTGAGATAAGTATTATTTCTGAGTCTGTGTGTGGGAGCTGCTTAAAGGTTCAGAGTGGGTGGGCTGGGGTGGGATTCCTTACAATTGCCCTAGGACGAAGGGTAGGTGGTATTTGGAAAGAAAATGATGGTGTGGATTGAGCCAGAGGAGTTTCATGTGGTCATAGGTCTCCGTTCTTTGTTCTGCCCTGGGCTCACACAGTCCTGAGAAAACTTGCAAGAAGGCTGGTCCACTTGGCAAGGCTGGAGGGCGAGGCAGGTGTGGGCTGAGCCAGACCAGCCAGCAAGCCTGGATCCTGCATATCCATCAGCGATTGCATCTCATTCAGCTGCAATACAAACCTGAGGCAGCATCCGGCTCTGGTCTGCCCAGAACGCGTCCTTCCTTTCACTGGCACGCTGCCGAAGGAAGATCCAGTTTCCTGGAATCGAGTTGGAGTTAGCTCCATTGTGATGTGACTATGTGGTCAGCGCTCTGGGTGAAAGGGCCCCAGCTTGCCTCTCTGACTCTTGCTTTCCTCCTCCCAGTTGTTCATGGTCCCCACATACATGGTCTCACTTCTAGGACTTTGGGGGTTGGGAAAGGGACATTCTTTCTGCAATGTGGGACTTGGGTGAGAGTAGGAAAGGGTGACACATGTGTTCCAGAGACAGAGAAAGGTGTCTAGACCACCCTGGTAGTTGTAGGGACTTTAGCTTCCATTTCATAGGTGAGGCTAATGAGGGTCAGAAAGGTGAGATAGTGCACAGAATGCCCTGTCATCCCAGTCTTATGACTACAAAGCTAATGCACGCTCAGATCTAGGGTCCATTTCTGTCCCTTCCAGCTATGAATGGCTTAACCACTCTTCAACACTTTGCTCACAGGCCACATCCTTCATGAAGCCCTCCCTGATTGCCCCCTCTGAGCACAGACCTCTTCTCAACTGAGTGTCCGAAGGACTTGATCTACACCTGCCAGGGGCAATTGTCACCATCCGTCCTGTGCACCTTGGACTTGTGCACAAGTGTGTGAGCATCGCAGAGCAAAGTCCTTCCGCTTGGTCCATTTCAACCCCTAACCCAGCACAGCTATCAACATGCAATGGGTGTGCAGTGCACGTGTGGAGAATAAGAAAATGAAAGAAGGGACGGTTTAAATATAAAGACCAGGTAGATAATGATCTCTTAGTCCCCTCACCCCCAAAGAACTCCTGCCACTTGGAAGAAAAAAAGAAAGATGCTCAGAGCAGCTCTCAGAACGGAAGTGGGGCTGGAAGGAAGGAAGGACAAACCTGGGTTCCAATCCAGGATTTGCAGTTACCTGCTGTGCATGTGTGCTCATGACTCATGCCTCAACCTCCCCGAATCCTCGTTCCCGCTTTGTCCTGAGGGATCGTGCTCATTTTGGACTATCCAGTGAAACGATGAGAGAAAGGGACGGCTGCTGCTGCTGAATTGCAACTCTTTGCAAACCCCCGTGGACTGCAGCCCGCCAGGCTCCTCTGTCCATGGGATTCTCCAAGCAAGAATACTAAGGTGGGTTGCCATGCCCTTCTACAGGGTATCCTCTCGACCCAGGGATTGAACCCCGCTGAGCTCCCAGGGAAACCCTGAAAGAAAGTGGAAAGTGAAAGTGAAAGTCGCTCAGTTTTGTCTGACTCTTTGTGACCCTCATGGACTATACAGTCCATGGAATTCTCTAGGCCAGAATACTGGAGTGGTTAGCCTTTCCCTTCTCCAGGGGATCTTCCCAACCCAGGGATCGAACCCCAGGTCTCCCACATTGCAGGTGGATTCTTTACCGCTGAGTCACCAGGGAAACCCTGAAAGAAAGTGGCTGCTGCTGCTCCTGCTAAGTCGATTCAGTCGTGTCTGACTCTGTGTGACCCCATAGATGGCAGCCCACCGGGCTCCCCTGACCTTGGGATTCTCCAGGCAAGAACACTGGAGTGGGTTGCCATTTCCTTCTCCAAGGCATGAAAGTGGAAAGTGAAAGTGAAGTCGCTCAGTCGTGTCCAACTCTTAGCGACCCCATGGACTGCAGCCCACCAGGCTCCTCCGCCCATGGGATTTTCCAGGCAAGAGTACTGGAGTGGGGTGCCATTGCCTTCTCCGGAAAGAAAGTGGAGACCTGGCCAATTTTGATAGTTCATGGTTAGAATGGTTTGGTCTCGGTGGCTCATGGACCTCAGACTGTAAGCTCACTGAGAGCAGGAAGTGGGTCTGTTTTGTTCACTCTCATATTCCCGAACTAAGCAGAGTCCCAACATAAAATCAGGCTCAATCAGTACTTGTTCTGAATTAGGGAATTAATGAACTGCTTGTTTGTACATCCTGAAATCGCTCCCAGGCCCGGTGAGGCTTGGTTGTGGTGAATTCCTCCCACTGTCCCAGGGAGGCTGTGTGGCCTGATGAGGTCCAGAGTCCCAGTGGCTGCCCTGGGAGAAGGGTGGGCCGGCCCGAGCAACTCTTACCTCCCGCCTGGGGCCTCCCCAGACTGTGGGAACACGGCTGAGGGCCTGGCAGGAGGTGGCCAGATCTCTGTCTCAGGCTGGCTCCCCTAGGGCAAGAACTCTGCCAAGTCCCCAGTCGGACTTGCCCGCACAGGCTGGCCCCGTCCAGAGCCTCCGATGGACCCCTGCGCCCGGGGCCTCCCACCGCCCACCACGTCTGCGTCTTCTTTCCGGGGGCCTCATACTTCCAAAGGGACCATGCCATGTGCCTCTTCCGCATCTTTCCTGAATCCCTGCTCCCCCATGTGCATGCCGGGGCGGGGCTGATACTGGCCTCCCCAGGATGGGAGTGGGGTGGAGCCCAGATGGGAGCTGAGCCCATGGAGATTAGGCCCCAAGAAGGTGGATTAATCATCCCAACCATCACCCCAGCAAGGGCAGCGTGACTCAGGCTGAGCAAACCCTATTGCCGATGGCGAGTTGGCGGCGGTTTGTCCCCACAGCACCGGGTCTCTGTCTTCTCACACTGAGGTACAGCTGCACATTGGTCTTGCAATCTGTTGATCACCTTTCAGGCTGGGACAGCACTGGGCATGCAGCAGGCACTCAGCGAATATTTGCTCAATGATTCTGCAGCTGTATTTGGGGTTTTTTTTTTTTTTTTAAGATCATACACACCTGTAGACCTGTCTCCAGCAGACCAGGGATTGAATCTAATGGCATCGTTTTCAAATATGACTTGAAGTTTTAAAGAACCAGTTGAGAAGCATCTCCATAGGTTCACTAGAGCAGGGTTCCTCGACCTTGGCTCCACTGACATTTGCAGCTCAGTCATTCCTTTTTTTCTTGGCAGAGAGCGGGGGTTCCTACACTGTATTGTAATATGTAGCAGCATTCCTGGTCTCTACCCACTAGATGCCAGGAGCATCATCTCCCCAGCTGTGACAACCGAAAAACATCCCCAGGCACTAACGTATGTACCCCGAGGGGCAAAACGGTGAGCAACACTGCTCTGGAGGAATTTCCCAAACTCCTCAGAAAGGATGCACTCACCCTTTATCCTATATGTCTTTCCCCCCCCCAGATTTATTTTAAGTATTGTTGACTGACCATGTTGTGTTAATTTCTGCTGTACAGTGACACGATTCAGTTACTAGTTGTTGTTTTTCAGTCGCTAAGTTGGGTCTGACTCTTTGCCACCCCATGGACTGCAACACACCAGACTTCCCTGTCCTTCACTCTTTCCTGGAGTTTGCTCAAATTCACGTCCATTGAGTCAGTGATGCCACTGAACCATCTCATTCTCTGTCTCCCCTTTCTCCCACCCTCAATCTTTCCCATCATCAGAGTCTTTTCTAATGAGTTGGGTCTTTGCATCAGGTGGCCAAAGTATTGGAATTTCATCTTCAGCATCAGTCCTTCCATTGAATACTCAAGATTGATTTCCTTTAAGATTAACTGATTTGATCTCCTTATGGTCCAAGGGACTCTCAAGAGTCTTCTCCAGCATCACAGTTCAGAAGCATCAGTTCTTTGGTGCTCAGCCTTCCTTATGGTCCAACTCTCACATCTGTATGTGACAACTGGAAAAACACATGGCTTTGACTATATGGATCCTTGTTAGCAAAGTGTTGTCTTTGCATATATATTTTTTCATATTTTTCCCACTGTGACTTATTACAGGATATTGAATATAGTTTCCTGTGCTATAGTAGGACCTGTGGTTATCCATTCTTTATATAATAGTTTGCATCTGCTAATCTCATATTCCCAATCCCTCCCCTAACAAGCACAAGTCTGTTCTCTATGTCTCTGAGTCTGTTTCTGTTTGGTAAATAAGTTCATTTGTATCATATTATAGATTCTACATATAAGGGATATCATATGGTATTTGTCTTTCTCTTTTTGACGTATTTCACTTAGTATGATAATCTCCAGATCCATCCGTGTTGCTGCAAATGACATTATTTCATTCTTTTTCATGACTGAGTCGTATTCCATTGTATATATGCACCACATCTTCTTTATCCATTCATCTGTTGTTCTTCAGCCTGTATTTCTTTGCATGCCTTACCAGGTCTCAACCTGGCTTTTAGGATTGGGTGGGACACCCAGTGGAATCAAGGGGTCTCTCTACAGAGAGACATTTATGAGATAGGATACACTCCCCTGGAGTACCCACCCCTCCAGCTACAGTTTCTGCATGTTCTCTGCTATTTCCCTCCTCACTGCCCTCTCTCAGCCTTACCTGTTGAAGTCCTACTGTTCATTAAGGTCTAGCTCCAAGTCTACCTCTTACACTTGGACAGTCCCCATTCCTGGTAGAATGTCACCTCTTCCCTATTCTTGACGTGTCTTTAAAACTCCATTTTAGCATTGATTGCAGTCTTTCTGATATCAGTTTTTATCGAAAGTGGGACAAGAATTTTTGAGTTGAGGTTCAGGGGGGTGTTCGTAGGGGTTATGGGCTGTTGAAGGGAGCTGCTTTGTGTGTAAACCTCCTATTTATGCTCTGGAAACAGTGACAAACTTTATCTTCTTGGGCTGCAAAATCACTGCAGATGGTGACTGCAGTCATGAAAATAACAGACGTTTACTTCTTGGAAGAAAAGCTATGACCAACCTAGACGGCATATTAAAAAGCAGAGACATTACTTTGCCAACAAAGGTCCATTTAGTCAAAGCTAGTCAAAGCTATGGTTTTTCCAGTGTTGTGTATGGATGTGAAAGTTGAACCATAAATTAATCTGAGTGCTAAAGAATTGATGCTTTTGAACTGTGGTGTTGGAGAAGATTCTTGAGAGTCCCTTGGAATGCAAGGAGATCAAGCCAGTCAATCCTGAAGGAAATCAGTCCTGAATATTCATTGGAAGGACTGATGCTTAAGGTGAAACTCCAATACTCTGGCCACATGATGTGAAGAACTGACTCAGTGGAAAAGACCCGGATGCTGGGAAAGATCGAAGGCAGGAAGAGAAGGGGATGACAGTGGATGAGATGGTTGGATGGCATCACCAGTTCGATGGACATGAGTTTGAGCAGGCTCTGGGAGTTGGTGATGGACAGGGAAGTCTGACATGCTGCAATCCATGGGGTCACAAAGAGTCAGACACAACTGAGTGACTGAACTGAACTGACTCTGAGAATATTGTTAAGACCCTCTAAGCCTCCATTTACTCATAAGAAAAATGGAAGCTAACAGGAGTGACTATCAACTCCATACGTTTTGTCCATCAAAGAGATGACATGAAGGGATTGTTTCATTGATACGAACTGTCGACGAACTGCCGTTACTTTACAGCTGTCTGCAGTGCTTGGGGGTCAAAAACTCTGTCTTGATCTAGTATGGCGATGGACCCATAGTAAATGAGGTTTCCTCAATGGCTCAGTGGGTAAAGAATCTGCCTGCAGTGCAGGAGATACAAGAGACTCAGGTTTGATCCCTGGTTGGGAAGATCCCTTGGAGAAGGAAATGGCAGCCCACTCCAGTATTAGTCACTCAGTTGTTTCTGACCCTTTGAGACCCCATGGACTGTAGCCCACTAGGTTCCTCTGTCCAGGGGGATTCTCCAGATAAGAATACTGGAGTGGGTTGCCATGCCCTCCTCCAAGGGATCTTCCCAACCCAGGGATTGAACCCAGGTCTCCTGCATTGCAGGCAGATTCTTTACCATTTAAGCCACCAGGGAAGCCCACACACACATAATAGATGTCCAATAATATATATAAAATCAAACTTAACTGTGAATCTTTCTGAGGCTTAAACATATGCTTCTATTTCCACAAGTTTTCTATAAACTGGGATAAAAAGATCTACGTCAGAGAATGATGAAGAATTAGTGAAACAAGGTATATTGTGGTAGGTGGAAATCTAAGGTGGCCTCATGATTCCCACTTCTTGCTGGACTCTTCCTGTGTAGCTTCTTTCATTGAGAGGACAACTCTGGTGAATCGAATGGGATGTTGCTCTTTTGATTAGATCACTTTCTATGGCACAAGGGATCTTGCAGATGTCACTGAGATCTCTCACCTCTTTTCTTAGAGTTAATCAAAAGACAGCTGTCTATGTTAAGTGAGTCTGACCTGATCAGGTGAAGCCTTAAGAGAAAAGAACCAGCAGACAGATGCTCTCTTGTAGTCTTTGAAGAAAGCGAACAGTTCATTACAGACCATCTATGGAGGGGCCCTGGGCAAGGATCTGGGAGTGGGGCTCTTTGAGCTAAGCATGGCCCCTTGGCTGACAACAAGCAAGAGAGCAAGGACCTTAGTGATACAGATACAAGGAACTAAGTTTTTCCAACAATTGCATGAACTGGAAGAGAATCACAAGCCTCAGATGAGACCTCAGCCCACTGAAACGTGATTTCAACCTGTGAGACCCTGAATGGGGAATTTAGTCCCATTGTGCCCCGATTCCTGGTCTACAGAGACTGTGAGATCATGAATGGAAGTTGGAAATCACTATGTTTGTGATAATCCAGGAGGCAGCAATAGAAAAGCAATGCACATTCATAGAAAGGGCTTATACATGGGCCATGTTCTGGGACAGACCAAGAGCTCAGTGAATGTAATTGCTCTCATTGCCCTCCTCTTCTTCCTCCTCCTGCTTATGTTTGTAGAAAGTACAAAACTTCATCCTTGAACCCAGAAGGGCATAAAATACAGCTGTTATTTCTCCCTCCTGAATTAGCCTGCTAGGGCTGCCACAGCAAGGTTCCAAGAGTCAGTGTCCTCTGAGGCCTCTCGCCTTGCCTGGTAGATGGTGCTGTCTTCACTCTCTGTCCTCCCATAGCTTCCCTCTGTGCCTGTCTGTGCCCTTCTTACAAGGGCATCATTCATATTGAGTTAGGGTCCATCCACATGACCTCATATAACCTCAGTTATGTCTGCAAAGACCCCATCTGAAGTGCGGAGGCTTAGGACTCCAACAAATGAAACTTGATGGGACACAGTCCATAACACCTCCAGAGAGATGCTTTTTTAATTTTAGGCAGCCGAAGAATTGATGCTTTTGAACTGTGCTGCTGGAGAAGACTCTTGAGAGTCCCTTGGACTGCAAGGAGATCCAACCAGTCCATCCTAAAGGAAATCAGAACTGAATATTTCATTGGAAGGACTGATGCTGAAGTTGAAGCTGCAATACTTTGGCCACCTGATGCGAAGAACTGACTCATTGGAAAAGACCCTGATTCTGGGAAAAATTGAAGGCAGGAGGAGAAGGGGATGACAGAAGAAGAGATGGCTGGATGGCATCACCAACTTGATGGACATTGGTTTGAGCAAGCTCTGGGAGTTGATGGACAGAGAAGCCTGGCGTATTGCAGTCCGTCCATGGAGTCGCAAGAGTTGGATGTGACTGAGTGACTGAACAGAACTGAAGCTCAGTCCCAGGTGGGTCACTGGTAAAGCATCCACCTGCCAATGCAAGAGACATGGGTTCGATACCCGGGTTGGGAATATCCCTTGGAATAGGAAACAACAACCCACTCCAGCATTCTTGCCTGAGAAATCCCGTGGACAGAGGAGCCTGGTGGGCTACAGTCCATGGGGTCACAAAGATTCAGATCTGACTTAGTAATCTAACACAATCTCAGTTGGGCAGACAGTCCTTCTCTCTGTTGGTCTTTTTTCCCACTCTTAGGTCTTAGAGAAGCTCCTCAGGTCTTACTTGGTTCCACAGGTTCCACGTCAGGTTCCCAGTTTCATGGGGTCCTTCTATGGTCAGGCTGGGTGCAGGGAGTCTTGAGACTGACCAGGACCTCTAGTGAAGTCACGGGCATTCCACGAAGCTGTTTATTCTCTGGAGTCCTGGCATTTCCTTGGGGCTCCACACAGGAAGAGTGACCGAGCTGTCTCTGTTCTCAGCTTCACAAAGCAATGTGCGGGTGGGTCCCCTCTCTTTGGATTCACCAGTGTCCAAACCATCATCTCCTCTTTTGCATTTTCCATCTCTTCTAGGCTGGAGTCAGGAGGCCAAGAGAGGAAAAGCTGTAACTTCTCCAACCTTTCCCATTTTTTATATCTGATTATCTCCCTAAGGCTCAGGGCTTTTGTAAGACAAACGCCAGGGAGACACAAACAGCATATTTTATTTCTGCCTTCATGCTGTCTACTCTGAAGCAATGAAAATAAGAAAAGTCTGGCTCTTCAAAGGATGTAGAAGGGGAGGGGTTAGAATTTCCAAGGGGAAAAAAATAAAGAAAATTTTAGTTCACATTTAAGAAATGTTTCCTACTATGTATTACTTAGAGCTCAGACCAGTTTTTCCACCACAGTTGACATTTCAAATATTTGTCCCATTGTCTTCAAGGGAGTTCCTTAGAATGCTAGATGTGTTACTCAGTGTAAAAGGCCTGGATCGCTAGCAAAATTTAAGACTCACAGCAAAACTGAAGACTGGAGCTGATGCCTCCATTTTCTTTATTGACTCTTCAGCTTCATTTTCTTTATTGACTGATCTTATAGAGCATTCATCTTCTCCAGTGATGGAAGTTGGACAAATTCTAGAGCCTCACATCTTTGTCCATCAGATTGATTTCATGTGGATATTGCCAACAAAGGTCTGTCTAGTCAAAGCTATGGTTTTTCCAATAGTTATGTATGGATGTGAGAGTTGGACCATGAAGAAGGCTGAACACCAAAGAATTGATGTTTTCAAACTGCAGTGCTGGAGAAGACTCTTGAGAGTCCCTTGGACAACAAGGAAATCAAACCAGTCAGTCCTAAAGGAAATGATCCCTGAGTATTCATTGGAAGCACTGATGCTGAAACTCTAACACTTTGGCCACCTGATACAAAGAGCCGACTCATTTGGATTCACCAGTGTCCAAACTGTCATCTCCCCTTTTGCATTTTCCGTCTCTTCTAGGCTGAGGTCAGGAGGCCAAGAGAGGAAAAGCTGTAACTTCTCCAACCTTTGGCAGAAGGTTGAGTCCAACCTTTGGACTCATTGGAAAAGACCTCGATGCTGGGAAAGATTGAAGGCCAAAGGAAAAGGGAGTGGCAGAGGATGAGATGCTTAGACAGCATCATCAACTCAATGGACAGGAATTTGAGCAAACTCCAGGAGATCATGGAGGACAGAGGAGTCTGGTGAGCCACAGTCCATGGGGTCGAAGAGTTGGACATGACTTAGTGACTGAACAACAACAAAGGGGAAATAGAACCAGAGATTCTGAGAAAAATGAAGGTTAAAGAAAATCAGAGGAACCAAAGGACTTATTGTACAGAGGTGAGTAGCTGTTTCCCTCACACTTGGAAGGGAGCAGAGGGTGGGAAGGTGGGTTGGGGGGAGGGTAGCAGGTAGGGAAATCCTGGCTGTGGAATGATCCCAACAGTGACTGATCCACAGTACTCCTATTGACTCCTTGGCCTTAAGGGATTCCTGGACTGGAAGGCTCTCCCCTCTGTCATCTCCCTGATATTGGTTCTATGTTCCATAACTGCCTGGGATTTCTAAGTCCAGGAGAACCTCAAAATACTACCCTTTAGGAATAACCAGGGTGCTCACCATACCCAGCGTTTACCTTCTAGTATGAGATGGCCAGTGGGGGCTGAGTTTCTAAGGAAGTACAGCAAAGGACATCTGTGAAGACCCTCCTCTTTCAAGGCATTTTCTATTCATTACCTATTTTACAGGGAAAGGCTTGAGTGGATCATTTGCAAGAACACTTGTTTTCATTGTGGGTTTTGCTCAGCGTCTTCCAATTCTTCCGCTCTCCCTCTTGGCCTGGGTCAAGGCGACATTTTTATTCCTCCCAGTGGTGAAACAAACTTTGAACAAGGATGATAAATACCAGAGTCAAATTGGAAGTTAAAGGATCCAAAAGATGTTACCTCCTGAGCATCATGGAACACGGATGGTGCCTGAAGAGTTCTTTGCAAAGTTCTGAAGACAGCAAAGATGCTTCGGGGACATATGCAGTCTGCAGTACTCCACAGAGACTGGAGCCCAGGACTGGGAGAAGAAGCCAATTTGAAGAATTTGGAATAAAGAATTACTCAGAAATAGAAACTGTTTTGGCAGAGTCAAAATGTTATATCAGTACAGAACGACTTCGAATTAATGGGCAGAATTCAATTTTGTTCATATGCAGGCTCCAGCTTGGGAAGGCAGTCAGGTGGAAGGCTACATGAGGCTTTGAAAGACACAGGATTTTCTGACAAACCTTCCTTCTCCCAACTTAGAACTGGAGATAAGCTTGACCGAGGCCCTGTGAGTCATACACCAGTGCGCATAAGATCAGAGCGCTGCAGTGACTGGTAGGGACAATTTTGGCAATATCTAAGTCTATGGATCGTTGCTTGGGGCAACATGTAGACCAACTTGTTTCCTGGCCCACGTCACAATGTCATGGCGCCTGGAATCTGGTGAGCCTGTTTACCTTGCCAGGAACTGTGGGAGAGCAAAGTGAAGCGTGGGAGAGCAGGGGCAATCCTGTGACTGAATCCTGCGTCTGCGTTTGCCTTTCTCTCTGTCCTCCTTTATGGCATCTGATGGCGTCTCCACACCCAGACACACACAGAGCCCCAGCCTGGTTCAGTAGGCACTCACTGATGCAGAACTTCATGCCAGACTCTTGTGCTTCCCTGAGAGAGATGCCCTGCTTCCTCCCTTTGTGTGTTGACAACACCTTTAATGCTGAATAGATGAGTGAAAATACTGTCATATTTGGAGAGCCCATTGGCATTTGCCAGACACTTTGATGTCAAATAAGCCTGTGAAGATGGAAAGAGCTGTTCTTCCCATTCTACAGATGGGAAACTCATCTCAGAAAGGCCAAGCAGTAAGTTCAAGGTCACCTAGCCATGTGGAATCGACATTTCCACATTTGGCCTCTTCTTAGGTCACTTTTAACCATCTTACCTTTCTGTTTGGCATTTTAAATTCTGCTATAATTAAAGTGGATAACCAGCAAGGATCTACTGTATAGCCCAGGGACCTCTGCTCAATATTACATAACAACCTAAATCAGGAAGGAATTTGAAAAAGAACAGATACATGTACATGTATAATCGTGTACATGAATCGCTTTGCTGTACACCTGAAACTAACACAGTATTGTTAATCAACTATGTGTCCTTAATCACTCAGTCGTGTCCAACTCTTTGTGACCCTATGGAATGTAGCCCGCCAGGCTCCTCTGTTCATGGGGATTCTCCAAGCAAGAATATTGGAGTGGGTTGCCACACCTTCCTCCAGTGGATCTTCCCAACCCAGAGATCGAAACCAGGTCTCCCATATTGCAGGCGGATTCTTTCCATCTGAGCCACCACAGAAGCCCAAGAATACTGTAGTGGGTATCCTATCCCTTCTCCAGGGGCTCTTCCCAACCCAGGAATTGAACTGGGGTCTCCTGCATTGCAGGTGGATTATTCATGAGCTGAACTACTCCAATATAAAATAAAAAATTAAAAAAAATAAATGCCAGTACGTGAACTGGAGTGGATATAGTGGTAAGTATTTTTAAAGTAAGCCCTTTCAATGCTTTAAACCATAAAAACGCATATTGACAAAAGGAAACAGGAGTCTTGTGATTTAATATTATGACTTGATACCCTGGGAGCTATTTTAATTTGAACTTTTCCTTCTTTAAGTTTTCTGAGACCATGTTAAAGGGTCAATAGCCTGGTGTACTCCTCCTTCCCTCTCTTCCTCCTCTCTTCCTTCCAATGGCCTCTCAGGCCTTGACCAGCTGCTGAGATGCTCAGAAGAGACCCATCCTCCCAAATCTGGCGGACATTGAAGCTGTTTGGTGGGCACCATACCTCTGCCAGTGAGCAGGCCACCCCTTGCTGCTCCTCTGTCTCCCCCACGCCATCCCTCAGGCCTTTCATGCATGACCTGTATGTCTTAAGCTGGCTACACCTTCCAGGATGGAGCCCAGCTCCTTCCCCAGCCACCTCCTCCCAGAACACTCTCCCCATCCCTTTCTTTTCTTCTGTCCAAGCTCCCTCCATCCCCCCAGCCAAGAGTCAGAGTCTGTGGATGGGGTCTAGTGCCAGCATCTCTCATCTCTCTCTCTCTCTTTCTCTCTCTCTCACACACACAGTTGATTGCTTAAGAGGATGATTGATAAGGCACCAAATGGAATTAGTATAGAATTCAAAATGCATAAAAATAAGATGCACAATAAAATGGACTTGTTTTCCACCCTTATCTCCCAGTCATTTGTTTCCTTTTTACAGGGAAACTGCCAATTTCTTGAGCATCCTTCCAGAAACACATATACCTATATAGCCATGTAGGTAGGACTATATATATCTCTCTGTGTGTGTGTATATATATATATATCTGATATTTATTTATATACACCTATATGTACATGAATGCACATATACATGTGTATACATACACATACATGCACACACATATCCATCTGTGCATATACCTACACACTCATGTGTATATAAATATATGGGCATGTGTATATGTGAACACACACATATACACACCCCTATATAGCCCTGCAGGCAGGTGGATTTTTTAGCCCAGGGCTAGCATAGGGTGCATTGTTCTCCATCCTGCTTTTGTTACTGAGCTATCCATCTTGGAGAGCATTCCCACTGTAAAAATAGAGGTGCCTCATTTTAACAGCTATGAAATGATTGGATGGCTTGTTGTTTAGTCACTCAGTCATGTCCAACTCTTTGCCACCCCATGGGCTATAGCCTGCCAGGCTCCTTTGTCCCTGGGGATTTCCAGGCAAGAACACTGGAGTGGGATGCTATTTCCTTCTCCAGGGGATCTTCCCAACCCAGGGATTGAACATGCATCTCCTGCAAGTATCCCGCATTACAGGCAGATTCTTTACCACTGAGCCACCAGGGAAGTCCTATTGGATGGCTACACTAAGGCTTATTTAACTGGAATCCTCTTGTTGGATATTAGTTTATTTCCAATCTCAGGAGACGCTGATGATACTAACTCTTTAGTTAATCCTGTTGCTCACTCAGATTTAAGAACCTCTTGCACACTGTGTAATGCTAATATCTTCACTTCTCTTTGTGAGTTTCCCATAATCCCTTCACCTCCATCATCTCCCCTTCAATGGCTGACTCCTACAGTCCTCAAGCCTCACCACAGATGTTACCTCTAAGACCTCACTTTTCTCATCTTTACAATAGGGGCAGTGTAGTTCCCACTGTTGGTGGTGGCTGGGAGGACTAACTGGGTGCATGTCAGCAGAAATCCTAGGACAGGTCCTTCCGGCAGTAAGAACTGGATAGGCGCTAACCATTTCCCCATTGCCGTTTGTATTCAGGAAATGCCCCATGTCTAGAATGCGGGACGGCTGGACACCATTACTCTCCACCCCCTGGAGGTACTGAGATAACTGTGCTTCTCTTGGGAAATAATAAGTTGACCTGAATGAACTGGAGAGGAGGTGGGTGAACTGATCTCTCCTACTCAGAGGATGAGATTGTTGGATGGCATCATCAACTCAATGGACATGAGTTTGAGCAAATTCCAGGAGATGGTGAAGGACAGGGAGGCCTGGTGTGCTGCGGTCCACAAGGTTGCAAAGAGTCGGACAGAACTGAGCGACTGAACAACAATTTTTTTGCCATTTGTGGGTGGGAACCTCAAGACTTGGAAGCAGGGTTTCTGTATCAACACAACTATTGAAATGACTCCTCCATGATTCAGAAGGGATGAAATTCAGGAAGGAAGGCTGTCACTGCAGTTTCCTCCCTTCATAGCCAGATGACGGAAGCCACAGCTTTCTTCTTCCCTAAGGGAAGGGACCTTGGGATTGCCAACCCTGGAGTACGTAGACTTTCCTGAGTCTCAGACTCCTGAGTTTCCGGAGAGGGAGCTGTGAAATTCTGGGATCCTATTCAGAGCTTTTGCGATGTGCTCAGAGATGATATTAAATGTTTTATATCATGTTGGCCATGATGCAACCACACTTACCTCTGAGCCTAAAACAGCTCAGAATTTCATTAGGACCTTCCCTCGCTTCCTGATGCACCCTGCTCCTCAACTGTCTTTACAAATTAGGAAAGAAGCTGTCTGTTACAATTTCTGAAACACTGGAGGTGTGTGTTTCCCATCACTTTCTTACCAATGTGTGTATTCCATATATACATTTTCTCCAGGAAATCAGATATTACACATTTTATATTAAAATGAAGACTCTCCTAAAACACATGGTGATTCTTTGACCATTCTACATTCTGTAAGATATAAACACTAAGCCCAGGTACCCAGATGCTATAAAATACTATTTGATGTAACTTTTATTTGCATCAAAGGCTGCTATCTCAAAACACAGAACGGAATCCCATGGCAAACTTTGCTTTGCTTTGCTTTCATCAGATAAGCGTGAATCCTGTAGCCTCCCTCCAACCCCTAGTTCTAGGGAGAGGGTTTATTGCCTTGAGACTGTCTCCTTTCTGGGGAGATTCAGGCTGTCAGTCAGCTCACAGGGAAGAGAGAAGATTCTCCTTCTGTTTCCAAGTTTCACTCTCTCTCCCCGACCCAGTGGGGTGGGAGCACTCAGCTAAGCAAGCCAACAGTAACCAGTGTTATTCCACATCAGGGTGGCCAGCCTCTATGCTGGGTGATGGAGACACAAAGATGAGTAGGACCCAGACCCCACCCAGGAGCTCGCAGGCATGTGGGGGAGACAGGCAGGGACACAGACTGAGCAAATAAAGGACTGTCTTATGGGGGAAAAGTGAAAATGACTGAGAGAAGAAAACGTCCTAGGAGTCTGGTGATAAGACCCTAGTGTGATGGAGAAGTCAGAGTTGCCTAGACAGACAAGAAAGGAAAGATTAAAGAAACAGTGTGTTCTAAGGCATAGAGAGGTGGGTTTAGTGAAAACAAGTTCAGGATCTCTGGACCATAGGATGCTATCGAGGGTGATGGAGGTGGTAGCTCCTCTTTTATCAACTGGTCCCTCCTCAATGGAAGATTATGAAGGCACATCACCACCCAGCTGACCAGGTCAGGACCATCGCTGGCTTCTCACATCTGCGTGGGACCTCTGAGGACTGTAGGTCCATCTCCTTTAACTGTACTTTATTGGTCTGGTTCTTGGCTAGTCCCTCCACGCTCACTTTAGGAAAAGGCAGACTCCGCTTTGTTTTATTTGCCTGTAGTTTCTTACTCTGTTTTCCCAATCGCAGTGAGTTCTCTAAAACAGGACCTTCAGTGGATCCTAAATGCCAACAGCAATGTATCCAAAAGCATGCTTTTGTGTCAGAATCACAAGGGGTGAGGGATTCTTTAGTAAAAAGTGTTTTCTTGGGACTTCTCTGGTGGTCCAGTGGTTAGGACTCTGTGATCCCAACGCAGGGGCCATGGGTTCAATCCCTGGTCAGGGAACTGAAATCCCACATGCCACACAGCACAGCCAATGTAATGATAATAGTAATAATAATAAGCATTTTCTTTACCCTAACTGTGGACCTACAGACCCAGAACGTGGAGATGAGGCTTTGTGTATGCATCAAAGGCACACACACACAAACACACTGATTGAGCTGAATAACTGATTCTTTTTTTTTTCACTCCAAGAAATGCTGTGTTTATCATATTATGTATACAACCATACAGTTATGAGCATTTTTTTTTTAACATACTAGCAGCACAGAATACTCTGTCCTCTGTTCCTCATCTTGCCTTTGGTACCTAGTCATCCATCTTTGAGACTATTTTCATCAGTGTATAAAATTTGTCCCGTTTTGACAGCTGTAATGTATTTCATTGTATGGCTATAAAAACATTTGAACAATAGCCTTTTGTTGGTCTTTGGCTTGTTTCTAACCCTGTGAAGACAGCATTTTTAGCAAACTTCCTAGGTAGTTCTATGCCAACTGCATACTGTATAAAGTCCAAATTCTTAGCTTGGCTTTTCCATCACTATGACTCGGAAGGTGGGCTGGACGAGTATTAGCCAGTCAGAGTACTGCGTCTCTCTCCATTTACCTGATTGGCTAGAGATGGGCACATGATCCAACTACCACTCCGGGAAAAGATAATCTGATTGGCACATTTCAAGTCAGGTGTTCACCTCTGGGCCAGTCAACTGTGATCAGGAAATTCTGTTTGCTTGATAAGCACAGGGATGCCAGCGAGCTCTTTCCTATGGATGCTGGGAATGGAAAATCTCTCAATGAAAGGCAGTTTGTTCTGAGCTGAGCTGACCTCCCTTAAAATTGCATTGATGAGGTCCGTTCTGCATGGTCTTGAATCTTTATGCCAGGTTGTTAGAATTGAAAAAGTCTTTCAATTCTAAGTTTGACAGTTTCAAAGAAACTGTCCCCAATCCCCTAATTTAGCAAATGAGAAAAGGAAGACCTAGAGCAAAGAAGGGACCTGTGTGATGCCTGGTGGTGAGTTAATAGCAACGTGGTACTGGGAAGCAGGTCTCCTGACTCCAGCCAGGGCTCCTTCCTTTATCCCCAGGCTTCCTCTGTCTCCCTTAATTTTGTGGTTTCCTAAAACGGAGGCAAAGGAGGGAGCATTAACTTGAAACATAAGGAGAGTGCCTCTGCCTTCAATCCATTATCGAGGGAGGCAGCTCTGCTGGACTTGACTGAATGATAATGTGCTCTTCCTGGACTTGGCCTTGGCTGATTGGCTGGTGCTCCATCGTCCAGAGCCTGGTTCCCAGATGTTTTCTTTGCAGACTCTGCCCACTCTGATGCACTGGCGCCGTGTCATCCCTTGTGTACCTGCCAAAATGCTTTTATAAAAACCATTAAAAGAACCCTTTCCTAAGGAGAGTGGTTAGGATGTGAATTCCTGCAGGTTAACCTGCCTGGGATAGAGGTTTGACCACAAGTGGGAACCCCACATGAACACCTGTGGAGGGGCAGTCATCAAAGGGCGCTTCAGTCTACCCTGTCTTGCCCTGTAGAGCCTGTCCTTAGCATACCATCGCCACCGCTGTGACCACAAGCACCCCAACAGCAACTGCAGCAACAGTGACTATAACTGCACCGACAAAATGGGGGGAAAGATCGTCATGAGCAAAGAGGAGTATCTATCTAACCCTGCCTGGGTGTTTCCTGACTAAGTGTTGTGGAATGATGCTATTTCAGTGGTGTCTTTGGTGCTCAAAGAACATGGTGGGAGTGGTCAATGATCTTGCTTCCTTCAGAGTCATCTGTGGTAGAAGCAACTGTCTGCCCCAGAATCAGTGTAGAAACAAAAAGGACACTGCTGTCTTTTTCATGGAAAAAATAGATTAAATGCCTAGAATGAGAAGTATAATTGGTTTGAATATAAAGAAAAGTTCAGATAGTATGTCTTGGCTATGTTTGTGCTAAATCTGAAACATGTGGTTATAAATAATGCTTCTCCTTTGTTGAGAATAATGATGATTATTTTCTTATTGAATCTGTAACACTTATTTTATTATTGCTTTCCTGTACATCTTCATAATAAAATGTCCTTCTGCTAAGGTGACCTGAGGGTGTCTCAGGTCAAACCTTTAAGTAGTCAAAAGAACACATTTTCTTCCAGGAACCTGACTTGGAATGGTCACTCTGTCTCATTAATGTGCTAATTATGTTTAACAACTGGCTTAAAAAAAAAAAAATCCTTTAATCTGCAGTGTTGGCCGATTTCCCTGGTGTAAATACTGCCATCTTGGCCAATTGTAAGCCGCCCTTGTGATGTCACTGAGCTGGGAGTTGGGAAGAGATGGGCAGTGACACAGCCTTAGATACAGTAAACATGTGTGTTAGTCGCTCAGTCATGTCCTACTCTGTGACCCCATGAACTGTAGCCCACCAGGCTCCTCAGTCCATGGGATTTCCCAGGCAAGAATTCTGGAGTGGGTTGCCATTTCCTTCTCCAGGGGGTCTTCTGGACCCAAAGGCAGAGATAATAGTAAAATACAGTAGAGTTTTTAGAAAGTACGAAGTCCGGAGTATATATTACCTTTGTCTTTAATATCATGTATTTAAATGTAAATTTATGTTGTTTAATTTTTGACAATATCTGTGTTTAACAACTTGATTATGCACTTTCTGAGAATTTCATCTCTGGCTCATGAGCCAGTGTGAACTGGATCACAGTGAATTCAGTGACCTCGTCTGTGAAGTGAGGGTTGTTTTGGTGACTGCCACGTGGAGTGAGTGAGTGGGTGATGAGACAAGGCACATGGAACTTTGGAAGGGAGCCGGGTCTTAAAATGTGCTCAGTAAATCACAGCAGCTGTGGCCACTATCTTCCTTTTCAGATGCAATCACACAGCTCCCGGTAGCCACACCACCAGCATTGCACTTTGGTTTCTTGATCTGAGGTCGGGGCTCTTTCCCTGGCAGCATTTCTGGGGGCTCCTGAAGCCTCTTGTGTGGAGTCTTTGCAGAAGCAGTATGGCATGGAGGAAAGACAAACAGGCTTTCAATTTGAAAACCTATCTTGAGCAATTTCCTTTAGCTCATTGAGCCTTGATTTTCCCGTCTATAAAATGGGTTTGGGTAAAAATTGAGGAGAAATGAACAAGTAATGTACAGAGAGCACCTGGCACATTGTACAAGCTCATGTGTGCCAGTCACTTCCTCATGTCCTACTCTTTGAGACCCCCATGGACTGTAGCCTGCCAGGCACCTCTGTCCATGGAATTCTGTCCAATTCCATGCAGGAATTCTTATCCAGGCACTAATACTGGAGTGGGTTGCCATTCCCTTCTCCAGGGGATCAAACTCAGGTTTCCTGCATTGCAGGCAGATTTTTTACTGCCTGGTCTACCAGGGAAGCCTGGCATGTAGTACTTGCTGAATAATGTTAAAAGTATTCCCCTCCATCTTCCAAACTAATTGCCAGACATTCAACAATGAAGGTTCCCTCCTTTGAAAGCTAGTTAAACTATGTCCATGGACATCCCAGTTTAGGGACATAGACCTAACCTGAAGTGTCTCCAGAACCCTAATTAATAGTGATACAGTTATCTACTCTGAGCTAAACATGTAAAACTCATATTATTAGCACCTTGAAAGGGCTTTCTTCCATAGGATTTTTTTTAATGTGTATACATGTCTCTCCCAACTTGATTGACTGAATTATTCTACTCACAGACCGATTCTTTGATATACTCAGTGTTTTCAGCTAATTGCACCTTGTGGTCTCATGGCAGTTTCCATTTGAAACATTTGGCACCATTCCGCCAATTTCATTTACACTAATGAAGGGAGTACTCTGTGCATGATAATCAGTTAGAAATCATGACTTGATTCATTAATAAATATCAGGTTGGTACATGAAATTGTATTGGCTGGGCCTTCATTAGGTGGTTGGACTGTAGCAAGGGGACATGCTTGTATATTTCTATTGTAAAATCTCATTGTTCTTTTCTTTCTGTGTTTTTCCTGCTTTTTTGCAACTCAGAAAAACCAGTGTATCCTGAGATTTTGATATTCCCTAATCTGAAACCATTGAAAGCACTTTATTCTTTTTTCTTGATCCTAGACTTTTATGTATTTTATTTTTTAAGATTTTATTGAAATATAGTTCAATTTACAGTGTATTAATTTCTTCTGTACAACAAAGTGACCTAGTTTTATATATATGTGTGTGTATATATATTCTTTTTCATCTTCTTTTCCATCCGAAGCTAATGCAAATAAAAACAAAAATAAACAAACTGGATGTAATCAAATTTACAAGCTTTTGCATGGCAAGGAAACCGTAAACCAAATGAAAAGACAATCTATAGACTGGGAGAAAATATTTGCAAAAGATGCAACTGACAAGAGCCTAATTTCCAAAATATACAAATTGCTCAGACAATTCAACAACAAAAAATAAACATCCCAATTGAAAAATGGGCAGAAGACCTAAATAGACATTTCTCCAAAGAAGACATATATGTGGCCAACAGGCACGTGAAGAAGACTTTACTCTTTAAATGCATTTCCACTCTCCCTACTTCATTCCCTCCCTTCCTCCTTCTAGTCTTCCCTTTCTCTCTCTCATTCTCCTTTGCTTTCTTCTTTTCTTCCCTGTTTCCTTTTCTGCTCCACTTAGCCAAGGAGCAGAGACCCGAAGATGAATGGACCCCTGTTTTTTATCTGGAAGAGACTGTGGTCTGTAGTGATGCCTCTCAGCTCACTATGCTCTTACAGCCTGGACTTCAGATGGGAAGACACTCTTGCCTTAAATCCCCTCTTGTCTCCTGGGAACTCTCTGCACCTGGGGCTGCACTTAGCTGGCCTCTCTTGCCTTGCAGGTGTCAGGTAGAAGTCTGCTGCTGGTGGAGGCCTTCCCTGATGATCCCATTAAATCAGCCCCTTCCTGGCACCCTGCTGTCTCACGCCACCCTCCTTTCCTTCCCAGCCTCTACAACCACCCGAAATCACTATGTTCATTCAGTTTTCCCCTTGTCTCTTTCTCCTGCTAGAACATTGGCAGACTGTTTCTTTTGTTACATTTGTTTGCTTTAGATTTTGGATGCTACGTAAAAGGGATGACGGACAGCCCCGGACTTTCCCTGAGCCATATACCCTGAAGACCCAGCCACTCTGGCTGAATTCCTTCAAGGTCATTCTTCTACTCTGTCTCATCTCTCTGCATCATGAAAAACATGACACATCTCAACACTCAACTCACACTGCTCCTTTCACCTCCAACCATGTCTCCATCTGCGTACCTTCTCCTTACTTTCTTAGATTCAGCTGAGTTGTTGATCCAGGGCTAGGTTTTGGGTCATCCTTCTGCACTTATGAATGCTTTGTTGGCCTCCTTGTTGGTCTGCACCACAATGCAATGTGAGCAGGGTTTTCTGATCTTATTTTCCTACAGACTGCATTTCCTTGACTTATTTGGAAGGCATTCATTCAGTGAGTCCACTCTATGGATGATGGAAGTTACTTTTAAACCTGACTTTGGTCTTCAGCTGTCTTAGAATTCTGCAGAGAAACAATACCACCAGAACCACACACACACACACACACACACACACACACACACATATACTTTCAAATTGTGGTGCTGGAGAAGACTCTTGAGAGTCCCTTGGATTGTAAGGAGATCAAACCAGTTAGTCCTAAAGGAAATCAACTTCAAATATTCATTGGAATGGCTGAGGCTGAAGCTGAAGCTCCAATACTTTGGCCACCTGATGTGAAGGCAAACTCATTGGAAAAGACTCTGATGCTAGGAAAGACTGAGAGCAGGAGAAGAGGGCAACAGAGGATGAGATGGCTAGATAGCATCACCAATTCAATGGACATGCATTTGAACAAACTTCAGAAGATAGTGAAGGAAAGGGAAGCCTGGCATGCTACAGTCCATGGGTTGCAAAAGAGTCGGATATGACTTAGAACCTGAACAAGTATATAATATCACCCACATTACCAAGGGCAATCTGCTTCATTCAAAGGCCAGCAATTTAAATGTTAAACACATCCCCAAAATACTTTCACAGAAACATCCAAAATAATGTTTGACCAATTATCTGGATACTGGTCTAGTCAAGTTGAGACACAGATTCAACCATCACACTAGGAAAGACACTTTCTTTGCCTCATCTTTGGAAATAACCACCTGCTGTGGACAACTGTGTTACTGGTGTGAGCTAAGGTACACCGCTAGGAAGCTGCCTGGAATCAACTAGGTTCACCCAAACCACGAGGCATCCCCACTGGTGGTTGTGGGAGATGCCACTTGTAAATAGCTTTGCCTGCTGTTTCCTTTTTTGTGGATAAGCTGAAGGGTTTAGTCTCTGGGTACCCATCTGGCAACCTTTCCAAGAACTAAATTTGCTTGCACTTTCAAATAAAACCTGTGAGACATTTTGGCTTCACTTTCCCTGTCTCCCGCTCCCTCTAGCCTAAGTGCACTGTTAAATAATGGATTTGTGAAGTGAGTATGAGGCTCTGATAGTAGAAGCTGGTCGGGAAATGTGTGTGGGCAGCTGGGAGGGTGAGACGAAGCATCAGACAGACCTGCGCCTGATTTGGGCTGGTTTGTTTGGGTTGTTTCTCCTCCCTCCTCTGCCTCCTCTTCCCCTCACTACGTCCCCTGACTTTGAGGTTGATTGGAATTGGATGGAAGACCCCAGAAAACCCACTTGAGTGGTCTCCCCTTCCCAGTGCCCATGACCATAGACAATGCAGAGAAGGGAATGTTGCATGTGGTCTTGGAAACAAAATGCCTTTTCTTGGGAAGCAGGAGAGAGAAAATACAAGCACACAAATTGATTAAACACCATCTACAAAAAGACACCCGTGCACCACTGCAGGGTACCCCAAGTCCTTGTCAGAAGGTGTAACCTCATGTTCTTGCCTTCCCAATCCTTATCCAAATCTCCATGTGAGAAATAATAATGGGAAGAGCCCAGAAGGAACTTGGGTTCATTTATTTCTTGCATCTTAAGTTTTTAGATGCTATAGGGGAGAGCCAGTAGGTGTTGCAGAACTGCCCATCACTCTCGATCAAAATCCCTTCTCACCTTTCTCCTTAGTGATAAAACCCTGGTTTCATGTGGGATAACAACAGGCCCAGATGAACACACTAACAGATAAAGAGCAGCCAACCCTGCCTTTCCTGGTTTCGGTTTTGGTGTAGAGAGATTGTG
Source organism: Bos mutus (assembly GCF_027580195.1). Taxonomy (NCBI): domain Eukaryota; kingdom Metazoa; phylum Chordata; class Mammalia; order Artiodactyla; family Bovidae; genus Bos; species Bos mutus. The sequence goes on from NC_091637.1 coordinate 61,354,574, forward strand.
TTACCCAGTTCTGACCAGTGGGTCACAAGTAGATGTTACTGCGTGGGGCTTTTGTGAATTTCTTGATGTGCGTTGGCTCAACTGGCATGCACCCGGGTTGTCCTTGTATTTCCTCAGTTTTCTCACGGGAACTGTGACATGTTGCCCTCAAACAGTAAGCTGTCTCATGGATTCACACATACGCACATTTATAACTTGTACACATTTATATGTATGAACATGTATCCACACATCACATCATGTCCTCATTCACGTGTGTGAACATGCATGCACACAGAAGCCTACACACGTGTGCACACCCACACAGACATTCCAGAGCTACCAACACACGCACTATATGCCTGTTAAACACACATGCTTGCCTTAATACAAATGTCTGTAGTGACCTTCCTCTTTATCCGCCATACTCAAATGCATATCCCTTCATGTCTGAACATTTACACACAGAGACAGACACACACTTACACCGTCTTTGCACACACACAGGATGGATGAAAGAAGAAATGGTTGAGGACTCTGGGAACATAAAGTTGTACGTGAAGAATGATGGGGGGCTTCATCCTTGGGGAATTATAGTTCACCAACTACAGTATAAAACTGCGGTGTGCTGAGTGATGTTTAACCAGGATTTGGTTTCCAAGGAATTTACAGTTTTCATGGGGAGGGAAAAAATAGATGCCAGTGTGGTCACATGGAAAGCACTAAAGCCAACCGGAAGAATGTCCCTTCAATAATATTCCCCACACTGGCAAAGGTAGGCTGGGGTTTCCTGGCCCAGCATCCTTTCAGAGGTCAGGGATGAAAACTGTGTTCACTGACTGAGGCTGCCGTGTACATCCTACATCCAACCATGCAGGATGGTCACTGTGCAAGGGACACCGACCGACATCAAGCCTGTTCGCTGATCTTTGAGCCATTCGCTTTCCCCGAGACTGAAGGATGCTTCAAGAAGAGAAGGTGTTTTCTGAGTTGTGCCAGGAAGCCCTCTGGGTGGCGGGCACGGAAGCACTGACCATGCCTGTGACACTCATCCAGGCCTCTGTGAACAAGCAGGTACTTAGATCTCTGAAGGAGCGTTGTTTGGCTCTGAACGTTTTTCTAGGTGATTCCTTGTCAGCTTGGTTTCTGCTCTTGCACTCTCAGGCCATGAGATTTACTATGGTGCATTGAATTAAATGAAAGGGATGGCACAGATGAAGCCCACGAAACTACCTTTAAGCAACACAGAGCAGCAGAGAAATTGATTAAAATATGCATTCCTCTAATAGAGCGGCTGGTCCCAGCCTGGAAATTAATTAATGCTAATAGTACACAATCAAAACTGCCTTTTGAATCTTCTTAGAACATTAACTAAAATGTTCATCTTTTTAATGCATTTGCCTGAACCACTGGGATTAAAAGCTTTGCTCGTTCCATGCAAATGTGAAGGTAAGGAATGAAGAGGAAAAGAAAGGCGAGAAGGAAGGAGGGGAGGAAGAAGGAGAGAGGGTAAGAAGGAGAGAGGGAGAGAGGGAAGAAGGAAGGAGGGAGCCGGTTTGAGCTATTTCAATCTTGGATCTTGGTAATGTTGTCTTTCTAGGTAATCCGAGCGGCCTTTCAGAACCTGGTGAGCCAGCTCTTTAGCCCCTGAGATGGAGTGGGTGGCCTGGAAACGGGGAATGGTCATCTCTGCAATTTACGCCCTGGACTGCCAAAGAGGAAACCAAGGAGACGAAAGGAGAGAGAATGGATCAGTTAGCTGAGGATCCCCTGGGTGCCCTGGCTCTGTGATGGTGCGAGGGAGAGAGCTCGAGGCAGCATGAAGGCTTCCGTCCATTCAACAAAATGGTCCATTTCAGCGGTTTCCAAATAGAAGGGGTTTTGCAGCATCCTGTCCCTCAGTAACAAACCATCTGCCTATATAATGAGCCTCATGGATTTTGCCCTACCTCCCATAGCCACCATGCCCAAGGGTTAAGGAGGTTTGGATACTCCCAGAATAAAAGTCCTGGTGGTCCTTACTCTCGTCTTATTGCTCAGTTATTGATCTACGTATGCATTATTTGATTAGTTCCTACTCACTTAGCTGCTGAGTGATGGTGTTCCCACAGAGCTTGGAGTTTGATGTGGGGGACAGACACACAGACAGGGAAGAACAGTGTGACAGTGTCATAAAGCTACACCCAAGGTGGAGCCCAGTGGAGGGAAGCTGAATCTCGCAAGAGGTGGGGGTTGAGGGGCTTTGTGGAGGAGGGGTCAACTGAATGAAGGGTGGGGAATGCAGCCAGGGTGTGTGTGTGTGTGTGTGTGAGTGTGAGTGATGCTGGGGAACCTGGGCAGAGGCAGGCATGAATAAGTGGCATGGGAAATTGGCAGTACCACTCAGAGGAGATGGATGGAAGCCACATATTATACAGGAAGAAGGAAGGGTGAGTTACTACCTTGGCAATGTGCCGGCCTAGTTGAGGAGATATTGTATTGTTTGGCAAGATCGCCAAGAGTCATCTATAAAATCAAGAGGAAATACCTATACTGGTAAAGATTGTAAAGCTCCCAATGGATTTACTCAAATCCTCTTTTCTGAAGATGTTTACCCCAATGTTCTCTTTCCTAAGATTGAGACTGGGCTTCTCAGTGTGAACACTGCCGATGCTCAGGGCCAGACAGGTCTTTGTTGCTGGAAGACGGTCCCGCACATCCCAGGGTGTCAGCAGCATTCTGGGCCTTGACCCACCAGAAGCTGGTTGTGATGAACAAACCTATCGTCAGACCTTGTCAAATGTGCCCTGAAAGTGGGGATGAGAGCCACTGATGAGAAAGCCATATTGATGATTTCATCAAATCAAACGGACCACATCTGTTGACTTGCACTGACCTTGGGATCCTAAAAGTTGCAACTAATTTCGGCGGCTCACTTCTCTGATTGTCTTTTGACATCATTTCATTTTGGCATCATCTCATTTCAGTTTTGGATTTGCATATGTTTTATCTGCAAATCTGGAATGGAATATTCAAATATATTGTGCTCTTTTTAACAATATAATTTGATTCACCCTATCAGTACTTGCTGGTGATACAAGTCCATGAAAGATTTTCATTAAAAAGGGACCATCTATCTTATTATATTATTTTCTCAGTTGAGGTGAGTTCATTTACAAATTTTAATTTCTTTGATCTCATTTTAAAATAAACCATGATAAGAATAACACTAACACTTTAATACAAACAATCTACTTCTTTTTCTTTAATCCATTTCTTTCATAGTTTATTATTTCTGGCATTAAGGGGCAGGAGTTATGGGGACACACGGAGCTGAGTGACACCAGTTCGAATTCAGACCCCAGATCCTCAAAGCTTGAGCTATAAGACCTCAGGCAAGTCTGTGATCCTCAATTTCCTTTTCTGTATAGTGGGAATTTGATCTGCTCTCTTGGACTGTTGGAGAATCCACATGAAATCAAGGCTTCATGAACCTTTGAAAACGGAAAAAACACTATATAAATATAAAGGATTATTATAATTGTAATTATTACCATTCTTTTGAAAGAGAAAATGAAATAAACCAGGTATCAGGGAATATGAACCTTAGATGTGCCACTTACTGATGGTTTCAGCTCAGGTCTATTACTTAGGGTCTCAAAAATTCTGTCTCTTCATCTGTAAAACTCAACAGTAGAATTCACAGCGTGGGGGTTTGAAGATTACAGACAAAAAAGTGCACAAAATGCTAAGCACAGTGTGACACAGAGTACAGACTCAAGAAAGAGTAACTCTATTATTATTATTACCAGCATGGCTATTATTTCATCACTCTTGTTAATTTTTCAAACACATTTAGCCCTAATTCATATTTTAAAGAGAGATATGGCTGGGTTTTTAACCAAAAGCTGTCTTTTGGTATTTAAGCATGGAAGGGGAGTGATACAGAAACGCTATCTCATTTTATTTGCACAATTGCAGCAGTGTGTCTTCTGGGCAACCCATTTGAAAGATGCTGTTATAAGATCACCAAGCATGGGCCAGGTTGCCCTTGGCAAATCACCTGTAATGGAACCTCTTGTTTGATCCTCATGAGATCAAATGCACCTTATGGGATTGTAATTGTATTAGTGCCATTTTATAGATGAGGAAATCATGGGAAGAAGCTGTGAGGAGGCAAAGGCTTTATCTTGTTCTCTGCCTTATCTTTGCCCCTAAATCAGCACCCACTCCGTAGCAGGCATGCAATAAATACTGTGACCAATTCAATGGATGGATGAGTGAACGGAGTTCAGAGCATTGCCAAGATGGTCCCAAGAGGAGGAGCAGAAATTCCCAACCAGATGGTCTGGCTTTAGCTACACCTCCAGGTCCATGGGACACGATGCAGCCCCTGCCAGGCACAGCTGCCCTGGAAATCCATTTCTGTAGCACCTTATCCGTTCCTTTCTTAAAGCACGTTTGCACCTTGTCTTGGGTCAACCTCTTATCTGCTCACTGTTCTCTCTCCTGTTCAACTGCAAGTTCCTTGCAGCAATGTCCATGTGTCTGAGCCACACCTGTGGTCCCGCCGCCACGCTGCAAGGTCTGATAACTTTAAGAGATGTTATTTCAGAGCATCCTCACTAGATTACTTAACAGTCACTTCCATTTATGTGGCACTTGGTCCCAGGCATGGTATGGGCATTTTCTTATTTCATCATCACTGAAATTCCATAAAGTAAGTATCTTCCTTTTTTTTTTTTCCTTCTTATCATCATCATCCTTGTTTCATGGGAGAAATAAGAAGATCAAAGAGGTGAAACAGAAGCCAGAGCGAGTGTTCAAAGCAACTCTCCCGGGGAAGTGACCCCATGCCCCATTCCGTCCCTCACCCATGCCCACTGTTGGCATGTCCAGTCTCTCCTGGTTTCCTCCCCAAACTCCGGGACCCTCAGAGCCCTGGCTCCCAGTGGAGACAAAAACGAGGCACGCCTTTCCTGGCTGGTGCCGTGGCCACTGTCCCTGCTGCTGGGGGTGTCTCAGGACCGCTCTAGGTATTCCACGGAGGGAACACTTGGGTCAGTTTGGATATTGTGACTTTCTTTGAATCATTAAAAAGTTATTAGCTCAAAAACCAAAACCCTCAACTGTTTGTCAGAAGCTACAGAGAGGAGGATGATGCCTTTAACCACTGTCCACTCATGTTCCTAGTCACTGGTCTTGGATCTTACTGGTGGCCTCACTGCCTCCCTACTTCTAGGTTGGAATGCAGGAGGGTCTGACTTTCCTGGGGATGTGTTAGTCACACACAGGCTCCCCCTTCCTGTCTCCCTCCAAGGGCCCCCAGCAGGACCGCAGAAGACCTCAGTTGCCTCTCTTTGTCTTGCAGGTCCTCCTTCCTCCCCGGCAAGTCTCATGTTCCTGGGAGTTGGACCAACGTTCTTCACTCAGGGGCTTTGCCAAGAGGAAGGTGCGAAGCTGAGCTCCACCCGCTTGTCCACTGCTGTTCTTGTGGTTCAGTTGTCAAGTCGTGTCCAACTCCTTGTGACCCCATGGACTGCAGCACGCCAGGCTTCCCTGTCCATCACCAACTCCTGAAGCTTGCTCAAACTCGTGTCCATTGAGTCAGTGATGCTATTCAACAATCTCCTCCTCTGTCGTCCCCTTCTCCTCCCACCTTCAATCTTTCCCACCATCAGGGTCTTTTCAAATAAGTTAGCTGTTCGCATCAGGTGGCCAAAGGATTGAAGCTTCATCTTCAGCATCAGTCCTTCCAATGAATATTAGGGGCTGATTTCCTTTAGGGTTGACTGGTTTGATCTCCTTGCCCACTGATGTACAAAGTGGCTTTTGTTTGTGACCACTTCTGTCCTTTGTTGGGCAAAGGGGAGAGGAGGGTAGAGAAGACAGATGGCATCTGCCAACCCTAGATCCACCAACTCAAAGGGAGACTGAGTCACAGTGGCCTGCTGGGGCTGGCTCCTCATAGCACCTGCCTCCTCCCTTCTGTCTCACAGACCATGCTCACTTCTTCCCATCTCCCTCCTCCCATCAGCTCCTCCCCTCAGTACATGTCTGACCCACATCCAGCACACACAACATCACACTAGCTCATAGAAAAATGTTCAAGGAGGCTCCTATGAGCCTCCTTCCACTGGCCCAGCCTCATCTCACACAACAGCTCCTGTGATGGTGTCAACTCACGGCACCTGGAAGTACTCTGCCTGCCTCGAGCTTCAGCTCTATCAGTGCCGCCGCCCAAGCCTGCCTCTCAGCCCACCCCTGCTACACACGCATCTCCCAGGTCTCTTCAACCCAGCACTGACCAGGGCTCCTGCTTCTCCTTTTTCTCCACTAAACTGAGACCCTGCTCTCAGCCTCCTCTGATTTCTCAGGGCCTGCTTAGATGAGGCTTTGACCCGGAGTAGACACTCCATAAAGCTTTTTGTCCCCAAGAAAGATTTATCATGGTGCCTCCAGAAAGAATGATGGGACTTGAAAAAACTGACAGGATTATTATTGGATTTCATTTATTAAAAAAAAAAAAACTTCATATATTTTATTATCCCAAACCTTGCATTCCAAGACATTTTTTTTATGCCAAACCTGACAAATGGATAGCTTTCCCCAGATTTTTTTTTTCCTTTTAATTATTTGCGTTCATTTTCTGTTTCAAAGACGTTTTAACATTGGGCAACCAGCTGATGACTGAAACCGACATTAATAATGGGAATATTAGAAAAATTAAAATCAGAACTTCTAATGTAAATTGAACAAAATGCTCAACCACCCAGCCAAATTGAACGGCTGAGTATTCGTTCTGAGCACACAGGAGGGAGTGAGTGGTTGAGAGGCCAGGGAGGTGGGCAATAGGCAGAAGTGAGATGGAAAGCGGGAAACGCCTCAAAACTAAGATGCTCTGTGACCTTGGGCCAATCTGCTGACCTCTCTGAGTCTCTTTGTCTAGATGTTAAAGGGGGATGAATGAGGTAGTGGTTCTTAACCTGAACCCACAAGCTTTCTAGCCCTTCGGAGGGAGCTGTGAAAGTTTTAGTCACTCCATGGTGTCTGGGCTTTGGCCACCGCATGGACCATAGCCCACCAGGCTCCTCTGTCCATGGAATTTTGCAGTCAAGAATAATGGAGTGGGTTCCATTCCCCTCTCCAGGGTACCATTCCCACCCAGGGATCAAACCCTGGTCTCCTGCATTGCAGGCCAATTCTTTACTGTCTGAGCCACCAGGGAAGCCTGAAATCCTGAAGTAATGTGCCGGAGTGTCCTGGATAAGTGTGCTTCTCCATAGAATACGGACAGCTTTCATCAGGTTTTCAGAGATCTGTGACTCAAAGACATTTAGTAACCCCTAAACCAGGTGATTTCTAAGCTACATTTATACAGGCAGTCATTCATTCAAGTAACAAATATTTATGAGCACTCAGTGGGCATTCTGGAGGCTCTGGGGAGCAGAAGTGAATAGGGAAATCTTTCCACTCTCAAACTCCTTTCGGTCAGACTGGAACTCTTAACGTATGCAGGTGAGAGTGCTTTCTTGAGTCCTTCCTGCTGTGACCTTGGAAGGTAAACAGCACCTCTCAGCTTTGTGCTTTTGATCAGGTGAGCAGAACCCAGGTCGAGCTGGGCCTCCATGGCCCCAGTGGAGATGCCGAAGAGCCTGTGGGAAAGGCCGTCCGTGTGGGAAGGAGAGAGGAGGTAACAGATGAGGCGCCGGGTCTCAGGGCCTTGGGCGCGACGGACCCAGGGGCCCAGGAGGTCCTCGGTGTTTTCTTCAATTAACAATAATCTTTTGAAGTTCCGACTGCCTGGATTATGTGGCCCAGACTCCTGTATATCTGACTCCTCCCTTACCTCTTTGGAGCAGTCCCTCAGACACATGGAGAGACTGCCTCCCAGGGTTAAAGAGCCCAGAAAGACCACCAAATAAAAGCTAATCCTCAAATTTTAGGTGGTGCATTTTTTTTTTCTATTAACACCAAAATAATAAAATTAAAAAGAAATGACATAGTAATAGGTAATATTTTTGAGCTGTCTATGGCAGGTTGCTCCTACGTATCAGACACCTACTGACTCATTTAATTCCCAGGATCCTCCAAGAGGGGGACCTGTTGGACTGTCTCACAGATGAAGGAACAGAGGCCTCCAGGGAGTGCAGGAACCCGCCCCCTGACAGGGTGTCAAGGTGCAAAGCTGTCTGTCACCCCCTCTGACTGCCTCCCTGTCACCAGTGCTCTCCCTTGAGAACTGGTCCTGGTTCATATCCTGGGACAGTCTGAGACTCCAAGTGACTGCGTGCATGTATGCTCAGTCACTGAAGTTGTGTCTGACTCTTTGTGACCCCATGGACTTGTAGCCCAAAAGGCTCCTCTGTCCATGGAATTCTCCAGGCAAGAATACTTGAGTGGGTTGCTATTTCCTTTTGCAGGGGATCTTCCTGACCCAGAGATTGAACCCTCATACCCTGCGACTCCTGCATTGCAGGCAGATTTTTTTTTGCCTACTGAGCCACCTGGGAAGCCTGGTCTGAGTGACTGCTGCTGCTGCTGCTGCTGCTAAATCGCTTCAGTCGTGTCCTACTCTGTGCAACCCCATAGATGGCAGCCCAGCAGGCTCCCCCGTCCCTGGGATTCTCCAGGCAAGAACACTGGAGTGGGTTGCCATTTCCTTCTCCAGTGCATGAAAGTGAAAAGGGAAAGTGAAGTCGCTCAGTCGTGTCCGACTCTTAGCGACCCCATGGACTGCAGCCCACCAGGCTCCTCCGTCCATGGGATTTTTCAGGCAAGAGTACTGGAGTGGGGTGCCATTGCCTTCTCCGGGTCTGAGTGACTATCTCTCCTTAAATCATCTCAGGCAGAGGTCAGCAGACATTTCTGCACCAGGCCAGATTGCAAGCCTGTCAGGAGTCTGTCAGGCTCCTCACATCTCCTGTTATAACTTTAAATGAATATGTATACCTATGGCTGATTCATGTTGATGTATGGCAGAAACCAGCACAGTATTGTAAAGCAATTATCCCTCAATTAAAAATAGATAAATTTAAAAAAAGCATTAAATGAGGAAGCATGGCTATGTTTGCATGGAACTTTATTTATAAAAACCAGTCTGCTGACCTTGACAAAAGAAGCTGATAGCTCAGTAGGTAAAGAATCTGGCTCCAACACAGGAGACCCAGGAAGTGCAGGGCTGATCCCTGGGTTGGGAAGATTCCCTGGAGAAGGATATGGCAACCCACTCCAGTATTCTTGTCTGGGAAACCCCATGGACAGAGGAGCCTGGTGGGCTACATGCCAGTGAGTCACAAAGAATCAGATACGACTGAGCAGCTAAGCACAGTATAGCACAGGGGAAGCCAAGTGGTTAAAACAAAGCCAGGTATTCACAGTCAAGCAGCGCTGGGTTCCCTGCTGGCTAGAATGGCTCCTAGCCTACTGTAGGCTCCCAGGAGTCCAGGTTCCGTATGAATGTGCTGAAAAGGCTTACACTTACAACACATGAAAAAATGGCACTAATGTCTTTACACTGCAGGGACAAGCAGGTGTAAATTGCTAGATGAGCCACAAGCTCAGATGCCCCAAGGTCAGAACTTCAGTCTGGACCCCAGCACCCGCTGGTCATGCTTCCTTGAGAATATATTTAATCTCTCTAAGTCTCGGATGGGATTACTTGGTGGCTCAGATGGTAAAGAATCTGCCTGCAATGCAGGAGAACTGGGTTCGATCCCTGGGTTGGGAAGATTCCCTGGAGGAGGGAATGGCAACCCCACTCCAATATTGTTGCCTGGAGAATCCCATAGACAGAGGAGCCTGGAGGGCTATACAGTCCATGGGGTCACAAAGAGTTGGACACAACTGAACAACGTAACACTTTTAAGCCTCACATTGCTCATTTGCAAATTGAAGCTAGAAGTATTATTTCATTAGGCTGTGTGGGGGTTGATGGGTCTGCATGACTTATAAGGTCGTCACTTGTTTCTCACTTTACTGTGAAGACCCTCCCGGACTCCCCTCCCCTCCTCTACTCTTCTCCAGGTAGCTTGCCTTCTCCCAGAACACTGAGACTCCTTAAATAGGCTCCCAATTTAAAGGAGCAGAATTCCTCAGTGCCTGCTGCCAGATCTCATTTGCTAAACAATCATTTTGCTAACTGGGATTCAGACAATGTAGGAAGAAACACTTGAAAACAGTTTTAATTGGTGTTGAAAATAAGAAGCATGTGTGTGTTGGGGGTGGGGAAATCAGAGCATTATTAAATTTTGCCGCCATAATGACCATTGTAGAATTAGCTGGTTATTTCCCCATTAGGACATAATGACATCTATTGTTGGCAGCCCCGTGTTTGATTATAAGATAATGACAATAATTTATTGTTTGCTGCTCTTTACCTTGAGACAAGGTAACCACAAGTTTAAAAGAAGATGTATAAGAGGTAAATTACATGTTGCTAAATATGAAACAGCACCTCACTTGTCCTGGTTTATAACAATAAAAACAACAATTTTAGATAGAACATATATTTAGTAGGTTTTCCCCCTAGGAGAGACAGAGACACTGATCATTGCGTAATTACTACAAAGGAAAATCCCGCTAAATTGTTAGGTTTAGGTACTGTATGAAATCGTATTCTTGAATGTGGAAAGGAAAGGGGTCTTTTTTGAACCTCCTGCTTGTTGTTTGAACCAAGCCTTCTGATCATAGAACTGGAAACCATCCCAAAGATCACCAGGGTGGGGGTTTATAAGCACATTTCCAGGTTCGATGCATGAGACAGGGCGCTCAGGGCGGGTGCACTGGGATGACCCTGAGGGATGGGATGGGGGAGGGGGAGGTGAGAGGGGATTTCAGGATGGGGGACACATGTACACCCATGGCTGATTCATGTGAATGTGTGGCAAAAATCACTATAATATTGTAAAGTGATTAGCCTTCAATTAAAGTAAATAGATTAATTAAAAAATGTAGCACCTATTTACAAGTGCAGTTATTCATTGATGAAAGTGAGAAAAGTGTTAGTTGCTCAGTCGTGTCCGACTCTTTGAGATCCCATGGACTATAGCCTCCCAGGCTCCTCTGGTCCATGGCATTCTTCAGGCAAAAATACTGGAGTGGGTTGCCACTCCCTTCTCCATGGAATCTTCCCAATTCGGGATCGAACCCAGGTTTCCTCCATTGTAGGAAGATTCTTTACCATCTGAGTCACCAGGGAAGCCCATTCATAGATGGGTCATAGGCAAAAAAGTTCTCTAAAAAAGAACTTTGAATGAAAAAGAGGCCCTTTTTCATTGAATTTTCTGCCTCTGGTCAGCTGTCATCCCCTCTGGTCTGAATAAGTTGCTTCTGCTTTGCTCAGATGAATAGAAGACTCTCTCTTTGGATGGGGAATAGCACATTTTGAGCTCAGGTCTATAAAGGAGTATGGCTTGAAAGGCTGATATAGCTCAGCCCAGCAGCTAAGCATGCAGGCTGCCGAGCCAGGGCTGTCTGGGTTCTGAATCCTGTTTCCACTACTTACAAGCTGTATAAACATTGCCAAAACATTGCCTGGCCAAATGAGGATAGTACTGCCTCATACAGCTACTGGGCTGTTTGAGAAAGTTTATAAGTTTACAAAGCTACTCAGAATAGTCAATGGTACACACTCTTAACCTTTGTCCATCACTTTGAACAGGGTGTAAAATGAGTCAGGCAAGGAGGTTTCAATGGCCATTGGATTGCACCAAGATTTGTGGATGTTTTCTCTGTAGACTGCGACTGGAGTCTCTGAACTTTGTCGTTGTTCAGTTGCTCAGCCATGTCTGACTCTTTGCGACCCCGGATGGTAGCACGCCAGGCTTCCCTGTCCTTCACTATCTTCCGATGCTTCCTCCCACTCATGTTCATTGATTCAGTGATGCCACTGTCGCCTCCTTCTCCTGCCCTCAATCTTTCCCAGCATCAGGGGCTTTTCCAATGAGTCAGTTCTTCACATCAGGTGGCCAAAGTATAGGAGCTTCAGCTTCAGCATCAGGCCTTCCAATATATATTCAGGGTTGATTTCCTGTAAGATTGGCTGCTTTGATCTGAACTTCCACATTCACTAAAAGCTAGGGGTGCACCATCTCTGAATTTTAGACTCAGAGCACTGCAGGCACCAAAATACTGCAAGTCTGTCTTACGAAAGGAAAGAAATATAAAAATGCAGCCTTCAAGAGAAGTCTCAAACCATCTGTTCCTCCCTCCCCTCCCCAATGCAGGAAACCCCCTTCACATATCCCAGAAAGAAGGTCCTCCAGCTCCTAACTACACAGTCTCAGAGACGAGGACCTCAATCTTGCACAAGGTGGCTGATACTGGTGCGCCCCAATGGGCAGAAAGTTTGTCCTCACATTGAGCTGCAGTCTGTGCCCTGTAACTCCTACTACTGTTCCTAGTTTCCCGTTTGCAATTCCAGAGACAAATTAGCTCCTTCAGTTCAGTTCAGTCGCTCAGTCATGTCCAACTCTTTGCAACTCCATGAATCGCAGCACGCCAGGCCTCCCTGTCCATCACCAACTCCCGGAGTTCACCCAGACTCACGTCCATTGAGTCAGTGATGCCATCCAGCCATCTCATCCTCTGTTGTCCCCTTCTCCTCCTGACCTCAATCCGTCCCAGCGTCAGAGTCTTTTCCAATGAGTCAACTCTTCGCGTGAGGTGGATAAAGTACTGGAGTTTCAGCTTTAGCATCATTCCTTCCAAAGAAATCCCAGGGCTGATCTCCTTCAGAATGGACTGGTTGGATCTCCTTGCAGTCCAAGGAACTCTCAAGAGTCTTCTCCAACACCACAGTTCAAAAGCATCAATTCTTCAGTGCTCAGGCTTCTTCACAGTCCAACTCTCATATCCATACATGACCACAGGAAAAACCATAGCCTTGACTAGATGGACCTTTGTTGGCAAAGATATGTTCTCTGCTTTTCAATATGCTATCTAGGTTGGTCATAAATTTTCTTCCAAGGGTAAGTGTCTTTTAATTTCATGGCTGCATTCACCATCTGCAGTGATTTTGGAGCCCAAAAAAGTAAAGTCTGACACTGTTTCCACTGTTTCCCCATCTATTTCCAATGAAGTGATGGGACCAGATGCCATGATCTTTGTTTTCTGAATGTTGAGCTTTAAGCCAACTTTTTCACTCTTCTCTTTCACTTTCATCAAGAGGCTTTTGAGTTCCTCTTCACTTTCTGCCATAAGGGTGGTATCATCTGCATATCTGAGGTTATTGATATTTCTCCTGACAATCTTGATTCCAGCTTATGCTTCTTCCAGCCCAGTAGTTCTCATGATGTACTCTGCATAGAAGTTAAATAAGCAGGGTGACAATATACAGCCTTGACAAACTCCTTTTCCTATTTGGAACCAATTTGTTGTTCCATGTCCAGTTCTAACTGTTGCTTCCTGACCTGCATATATGTTTCTCAAGAGGCAGGTCAGGTGCTCTGGTAAAGGAGCATCCCATCTCTTTCAGAATTTTCCACAGTTTATTGTGATCCACACAGTCAAAGGCTTTGGCATAGTCAATAAAGCAGAAATAGATGTTTTTCCGGAACTCTCTTGCTTTTTCCATGATCCAGACAATGCTGGCAATTTGATCTCTGATTCCTCTGCCTTTTCTAAAACCAGCTTGAACATCTGGAAGTTCATGGTTCACGTATTGCTGAAGCCTGGCTTGGAGAATTTTGAGCATTACTTTACTAGCGTGTGAGATGAGTGCAATTGTGCGGTAGTTTAGCATTCTTTGGCATTGCCTTTCTTTGGGATTGGAATGAAAACTGACCTTTTCCAGTCCTGTGGCCACTGCTGAGTTTGCAAAATTTCCTGGCATATTGAGTGCAGCACTTTCACAGCATCATCTTTCAGGATTTGAAATAGCTCAACTGGAATTCCATCACCTCCACTAGCTTTGTTTGTAGTGATGATTTCTAAGGCCCACTTGACTTCACATTCCAGGATGTCTGGCTCTAGGTGAGTGATCACACCATGGTGACTATCTTGGTCATGAAGATCTTTTTGGTACAGTTCTTCTGTGTATTCTTGCCACCTCTTAATATCTTTTGCTTCTGTAAGGTCCATACAATTTCTGTCCTTTATCGAGCCCATCTTTGCATGAAATGTTCCCTTGGTATCTCTAATTTTCTTGAAGAGATCTCTAGTCTTTCGCATTCTGTTGTTTTCCTCTATTTCTTTGCATTGATTGCTGAGGAAGGCTTTCTTATCTCTTCTTGCTATTCTTTGGAACTCTGCATTCAGATGCTTATATCTTTCCTTTGCTCCTTTGCTTTTCACTTCTCTTCTTTTCACAGCTATTTGTAAGGCCTCCTCAGACAGCCATTTTGCTTTTTTGCATTTCTTTTCCATGGGGATGGTCTTGATCCCTGTCTCCTGTACAATGTCAGGAACCTCATTCCATAGCTCATCAGGCACTCTATCTATCAGATCTAGGCCCTTAAATCTATTTCTCACTTCCACTGTATAATGATAAGGGATTTGATTTAGGTCATACCTGAATGGTCTAGTGGTTTTCCCTACTTTGTTCAATTTAAGTCCAAATTTGGCAATAAGGAGTTCATGATCTGAGCCACAGTCAGCTCCTGGTCTTGTTTTTGTTGACTGTATAGAGCTTTTCCATCTTTGGCTGCAAAGAATATAATCAATCTGATTTCGGTGTTGACCATCTGGTGATGTCCATGTGTAGAGTCTTCTCTTGTGTTGTTGGAAGAGGGTATTGCTATGACCAGTGCGTTCTCTTGGCAAAACTCTATTAGTCTTTGCCCTGCTTCATTCCGTATTCCAAGGCCAAATTTGCCTGTTGCTCCAGGTGTTTCTTGACTTCCTACTTTTGCATTCCAGTCCCCTATAATGAAAAGGACATCTTTTTTGGGTGTTAGTTTTAAAAGGTCTTGTAGGTCTTCATAGAACTGTTCAGCTTCTTCAGCATTACTGGTTGGGGCATAGACTTGGATTACTGTGATATTGAATGGTTTGCCTTGGAAACAAACAGAGATCATTCTGTCATTTTTGAGATTGCATCCAAGTACTGCATTTCAGATTCTTGTTGACCATGATGGCTACTCCATTTCTTCTAAGGGGGAAGAGATACCCCACGTCCAAGGTAAGAGAAACCCAAGTAAGACAGTAGGTGTTGCAAGAGGGCATCAGAGGGAAGACACACTGAAACCATAATCACATAAAACTAGTCAATCTAATCACACTAGGACCACAGCCTTGTCTAACTCAATGAAACTAAGCCATGCCTGTGGGGCCACCCAAGATGGGCAGGTCATGGTGGAGAGGTCTGACAGAATGTGGTCCACTGGAGAAGGGAATGGCAAACCACTTCAGGATTCTTGCCTTGAGAACCCCATGAACAGTATGAAAAGGCATAATGATAGGATACTGAAAGAGGAACTCCCCAGGTCATTAGGTACCCAATATGCTACTGGAGATCAGTGGAGAAATAACTCCAGAAAGAATGAAGGGATGGAGCCAAAGCAAAAACAATACCTAGTTGTGGATGTGACTGGTGATAGAAGCAAGGTCCGATGCTGTAAAGAGCAATATTATATAGGAACCTGGAATGTCAGGTCCATGAATCAAAGCAAATTGGAAGTCATCTCCTTAGCTCCTGCAAAAAAAAAAAAAAAGATTGAAACATTTTGGCTGCTTTAGGATCTTTTTCTCCAAGATAACTGTTTTCAGTTTTTCTTGCAGCTTTCCAGGAACCTGACCTCCAAGCCACATGTCTTCTTGGTCGCCTGCCTCTTCAGAACCTGTGTGTCTTACCCCTGTGTTCTGGAGGAAGCTAGCAGCCCAATTTTAACCTGCCATTGAAGGGAGAGGGGTACTTCTTTCCCATCCTGGGATTTCCTCCCAAGTTGTGGGGAGGAGATTCTGCTATAATTCCTGCTACTGGCCAATCTCTGTCTCTTCACTTGCTCTTCCCCAGGGAAGGTGGGGGGAACTCTCTGAGGGAAATTTAGAAGGGGTGCTCTGGGATGCTCAGTTCAGATCTCTTTTTCCACTGGGAGTCATTCACCCAGAGGATGTGGCTTCAACTGCTTTCTCAATGCTGTCAGTTTTGTAGAGCCAGGTTCCCCAAGCAAAGATGCTCATGATAAGCTTACTGTGGGACTTAAGTGCTAGGAAATCTGTTCATTTGCAGATGGAAGCCTCCATCTCCATGAGCTGCTCGATCAGTAATCAGGGCATTCCGTGGCTTCAATCTGCTGACTCTTGTTGGCGTTTCAATAGGTTTCAAATAACATATTCAGATGTTACTTGAAAATCACTGCAGATGGTGACTGCAGTCATGAAATTAAAAGATGTTTGCTCCTTGGAAGAAAAGCTATGACCAACCTAGACAGCATATTAGAAAGCAGAGACGTAACTTTGCTGACAAAGGTCCACCTAGTCAAAGTTATGGTTTTTCCAGTAATCATGTATGGATGTGAGTTGGACTTTAAAGAAAGCTGAGTGCCAAAGAATTGCTGCTTTTGAACTGTGGTGTTGGAGAAGACTCTTGAGAATCCCTTGGACAGCAAGGAGATCCAACCAGTTAATCATAAAGGAAATCAGTCCTGAATATTCATTGGAAGGACTGATGCTAAAGCTGAAACTCCAATAATTTGGCCACTTGATGTGAAGAACTGACTCTTTGGAAAAGACCCTGATGCTGGAAAAGATCGAAGGCAGGAGAAGGGGGTGACAAAGGAAGAGATGGTTGTATGGCATCACTCGATGGACATGAGTTTGAGCAAGCTTCGGGAGGTGGTGATGGACAGGGAGGCCTGGCGGGCTGCAGTCCCTGGGGTCGCAAAGAGTAGAAGATGACTGAGTGATTGAACTGAACTAAACATATTCGGAGAGAACTATTAGATTAGGAAAGATCCATACACCTCAATGTTCATACCAGCATTGTTGACCATAGTCAAGACATGAGAGCAACCTAAGTGTTCATTCACAGATGAATGGTTAAAGATGTGGTACATATACACAATGGAATGCTACTCAGTCATAAAAATGAATGAAATAAAGTCATTTGCATCTCCTTCAATGGACCTAGAGATTGTCATACTAAGTGAAATCAGTCAGAGAGAGAAAGACAAATTTCATATGATATCACTTATGTGTGGAATCTAAAAAAATAACACAAATGAACTTGTTTACAAGACATAAATAAACTCACAGATATAGAATACAAATTTATGCTTACCAAAGGGGAAAGGGGGGAGGGATAAATTAGGAGTTTGGGGTTAACAGATATATACCACTACCTATACAATAGATAAGCAACCAGGATCTACTGTATAGCACAGGAAACTATACCCAGTATTTTGTAATAACTTATAAGGGAAGGGGATGTAAAAAAAGAATATATATATATATATATATATATATATGTGTGTGTATGTATAGCTGAGTCACTTTGCTGTACACATGGAACTAATGCAACATTGTTAAGCAACTGTATTTCAATAAAAATTTTTGAAAAATCGTATGGAAGAAGGGATGTCCTTTATCATATCTCTCTTATATCCCCCAAACCTGTATGTGATTGTTTTGATATTTCTGCCATTCTATACTTATTGCTATACATATATTTTCAGACTACATAGAATGATGGATAATCAAATCTTAATGGATATTGAATGTTTTTGGACTGCATGACACGTTCTGAAAGAGCTACGTAAATGTCTTGGTTTTCACAGTTTCCTTTTCAAGCTTACCAGCAGCGGATTCATGAATGTCTAATCTAGACAAGCTTTGATGAATTGGCCTGAGCAAAATCGTCTCATAATCCAATTCGGCCTCAGTGAGATCGCCACCTCTTTAGCCTTATCTCATTGGGACCTGTGACCTTTAAAATAATCACATTTTCCTCTCCATGCATCTTTAAGTTCTTCACTAATAGAAGGGGACATCCCATCCCAACACTCTGGTGCTTCTTCCTTCAAGAGATCCAATGTCCCTTATAGTCTCAATCATCCACAGGGCCGGAGCAATGCTTTCCCAAGCAATACTTTGTCAGAAAAAGCAAATGTTGAAAAACTGGGCAGAAAATGTTTATGCATACCCAAGCTGAATATTCTCCCTTTTATTTTTCTTTTGAAAATATAAAGTCTGAGCTGTACTTATTTTTACTATAGGAACTGAAAAATCCTTTAGTTCTCATTTTGAAATTATAAAAGTGCACATATCCTAAAAAGGCCCAGATTTATTATTTTAGTTCTTTTTCAATATCCATTTTGAAAATATGTAGATGTGGAATATTTTCATGACCTAAATTTATTTTTTTTCCTTTTAACTTCCAGGGTGGAAAATACGTGTCTGTCCCCTTAACAGTTATTTAATAAAATATTTTCCCATCTGTTACTAGTTCCCAGGTGTCTCTGGTGGTAAAAAACATGCAGGAGAAGTAAGAGAAGTAGGTTCTATCCCTGGTTCTGGAAGATCCCCTGGAGAGAGGAGGAAATGGTAACCCACTCCGGTATTCTTGCCTGCGAAATCCCATGGTTAGAGGACTGTAGCTTGGCAGGCTACAGTCCCTGGGATTGCGAGGGTCGGACACGACTAAAGCAACTTAGCACGTACATAATAGTCTCAGTTGAGAATGGCTTCCCAGGTGGCTCAGTGGTAAAGAATCCACTTGCAATGCAGAAGATGCAGGCTGGATCCCTGATTCTGGAAGATCTGCTGGAGGAAAAACTGGCAATCCAGTCCAGTATTCTTACCTGGAAAATCCCATGGACAGAGAAGCCTGGTGGGTTATAGTCCATGGGGTTGCAAAGGGTCGGACACAACTTAGCGGCTGAGCACACCATGCACCAGTTGGGAAAATATGTATTAAAGAATTATTCTTCTAGTAGAGGGGGAAGGATGATGTGAGCCTATCTAAATGACGTACGCGTGAAAACAAGCCTTTGACTCAGGAAATTACTTGCTGTGTGTGGTTCAGAGGACCAGAGTGTCCATTTGTGTGGCTTCTTCTGTTTGGATATCCAAAAGGTTTTTTCCTCTGACTCATCTGCCTCCACCATCTGTGCAGAGACCTGGCCATTGCTTCTGGAAAGTTCTTGCCAATGCAGAAGCACCTCCCATTCCTACTGGAAACTCAGCAACCTCCCAGGACCCTTAAATTCCCAGTTTTGCCTTTATATTACCTCTCCCAGCTAAAACAGGAGTGAATCCCTTGGGAAACAAGGGAGCGTGAAACCACTGTTTCAGTTGATCCGTTACAGGCAACATTAAATTCTCCACCAACACGAGTATGAGGAAAACTTTCAGCCTTTTTTGTGACCTGGCTCCGTCCACCTTGTCCACATCTGTCAGCTCCCAGAGACATGCATCAAAAGTTCCAGCTCCTCTCAACCACCCTATTCGAGTGTCCTATCTGTTCACTCATTTAATTCTTTCTTATTTTTTGAAACTCATCAAAGCTACTGCCTTGACTGCAAATCCTTTTCTAACTTCCGTGGAATGTACCAGAGGCTTTTCTTCTCTGCCACACAATGAATGTGGCTTCCCAGTTGGTATTTCAAAGAAGAGGATGTTGATTCAGAGTGAGAAGAAAGTGACATACCAGAAGCTGGGAAATGTCGCATTTGAGATTAAAAATGAGATTTTTCAGTAAGTCCTGTATTGCTTCTTTTATGCGATACTCTCCACACCATCTTAAAAATGGGAATAATTAGACCTATCACGCAAGGTAGGAGTAAAGAGTAAATATTTTAAAATGAGGGATACAGAAAGCCCAGTTTACCAGTGGTCAATTGTTATAAATATGAGGTATGTTATCATCAATGGGTAAGAGGCTGGAAGCCTAGATTTCTCTCTTCTGGGCTCTGTGTCACGGAGCTAATGCCCCTTCTGAGTTGCAATTAACTTATCTATATATTTTTTCATTTCAAAATTAATTTTTATTGGCATATGATTCACTTACAATATTGTGGTAGTTTTTGCTGTGAAGCAAAGTGAATCAGTTATACATATACATATATCCACATTCTTTCCCCATTTAGGTCATTACTGCAGCCACAAATTTAAAAAATGCTTGCTCCTTGGAAGGAAAGCTATGATAAGCCTACACAGCATATTACAAAGCAGAGACGTTACTTTGGTGACAAAGGTCTGTATAGTCAAAACTTGTGGTTTTTCCAGTAGTCATGGATGGATGTGAGAGTTGGACCATTAAGAAGGCTGAACGCCAAAGGATTGATGTTTTCCAACTGTGGTGCTGGAGAAGACTCTTGAGAGTCCCTTGGACTCGAAAGGAGATCAAACCAGTCAATCCTAAAGGAAATCAGTCCTTAATATTCTTTTTTTTTAAATTTAATTTTATTTTTAAGCTTTACAATATTGTGTTAGTTTTGCCAAATATCGAAATGAATCCGCCACAGGTATACATGTGTTCCGCATCCTGAACCCTCCTCCCTCCTCCCTCCCCATACCATCCCTCTGGGTCATCCCAGTGCACCAGCCCCAAGCATCCAGTATCGTGCATCGAACCTGGACTGGTGACTCGTTTCATACATGATATTATACATGCTTCAATGCCATTCTCCCAAATCTTCCCACCCTCTCATTCTTTGGAAGGACTGATGTGAAGCTGAAGCTCCGATACTTTGGCCACCTGATGCAAAGAGCTGACTCATTAGAAAAGACCCTGATGCTGGGAAAGATTGAAGGCAGGAGGAGAAGGGAAGACAGAGGATGAGATGGTTGGATGGCATCACTGACTCAATGGACAAGAGTGTGAGCAAACTCTGGGATGGTGATGGACAGGGAAGCTTGGTGTGCTGCAGTCCATGGGGTCACAGAGTCCGGCATGACTTAGCGACTAAACAACAAATAGGTCGTTTTGAGTTGAGTAGAGTTCCCTGGGCTATGCAGTGGGTCCTTATCAGATGGCTCTTTTTAAAATGTATTTGTTTATTTATTTGGCTGTACTGGGTCTTAGTCGTGGCACATGGGGTGTTCGATCTTCTTTGTGGCATGTGGGATCTAGTTCCCTGACCAGAGATCAAACCTGGGCCCCTGCCTTGGGAGTGCAGAGTATTAGCCACTGGATCCCCAGGGAAGTCCCTTTATTTCATATATAGTAGTGTGTATACCGGAGAAGGCAACTCTTGCCTGGAAAATCCCATGGACAGAGGAGCCTGGTAGGCTGCGGTCCATGGGGTCGCTAAGAGTCAGGCACGACTGAGTGACTTCACTTTCACTTTTCACATTCGTACATTGGAGAAGGAAATGGCAACCCACTCCAGTGTTCTTGCCTGGAGAATCCCAGGGACAGAGGAGCCTGGTGAGCTGCTGTCTATGGGGTCGCACAGAGTCGGACACGACTGAAGTGACTTAGCAGCAGCAGCAGCAGCAGTGTGTATACAGCAATCTAAATTTATCTATAATTAGAATTAATATGCACCTATATATTTTTATTAAACACATATCAGAGTTCCTGGCATATTGTTAATGTTCATGAAAAACTCAATTTCCTTTTTGTTCTCTTAAATCATATTTATGGGCTTCCCAGGTAATGCTAATGGTCAAGAATCCACCTGCCAGTGTAGGAGATGTAAGAGAAACAGGTTCAAATCCCTGGGTAGGGAAGATCCCTTGGAGGAGGAAATAGCATCCTATTCCAGTATTCTTGACAGAGGTCACAAAGAGTCAGAAATGACTGAGCATATGAGCAAACCACACTTATAGATAAATCAAAGTATCCTAACATTTGCTTTCTGATTTTCCATCAAATACCTTTAAAATTTTAAGACAAGACCAAGACTGAGTTTTTTTCCAGCTAAAAAGATGAATTCCTTAATCTCTGTTTCCTTGAGAATATTATTACATATTATTATTACCTGTGATCCAAACTCAAATAAATTCCTATTGATTTTCATATTGTACATCAAGAGACACCAATCATTGCTGATTCAAATGTGGCAAAACTAATGACCTCTTTTAATTTCTCTGCCCTTATTTCTCCTTCAAAAATTTTAAAGGTGGAGAGAATTTTCTCTTAACCAGCATTTTCCAGGAAATTATACAGAATCATCTTTACAGTTAGAACCTAAAAAAACAAAACAAAATAACCCTGGTATTATGTGGAATTATGTATTTTGGGTTTGTTTTCTATTGAAGCACTAGTGTTTCAAAATTTCAAAATGAAATAGCTCATCTTGTTCTGGGAATAGTTTACTCTCCTTACGTTAGAGAAATTGTGATGGGAAGATTTTGAACTGGAAATTTCAATTTCCCTGAAGCAACTTTCCAGCTGGCACGCTAGTGGTAAAGAACCCACCTGCGAATTCAGGAGACATAAGAGACTGAGGTTCAATGCCTGGATATGGAAGATCCCCTGGAGGAAAGCATGGCAACCCACTCCGGTATTCCTGCCTGGAGAATCCCATGGATAGAGGAGCCTGGCGGGCTACAGTCCATGGCGTCGCAAAAAGTCGGACACGACGGAAGTGACATGGCACAGCACAGTAAGCAAATTTCAGCAGCCTATGTAGCAAGTATAATAAACTGATAGACTGCAAACAATTCCTTTTTTAAAATTATTTTAAAAAATTTGAAACTCTTTTGACCCTCTTCACCCATTTTTCTGCCCACCCCTACCACCTACTTCTGACAACCATCAATCTGTTCTATCTATGCGCTTGATTTTTTAAAAATGTTTTTTGTTCATTTATTTATTTATTTGGATTCCAGATGTAAAAGAGATCATATGTTGCTTGTCTTTCCCTGTCTGACTTGTTTCACTTAATGCCCTTAAGTTTTATCCACATTATTGCAAATGGCAGGATTTCCTTTTTTTTTTTTTAATCACTGAATGACTTTTGTGTGTGTGTGTGTGTGGAGAAGGGAGTGCTTCCTAGGTGGCACTAATGGTAAAGAATTAGCCTGTCAACGCAGGAGATACAAGAGATGAGGGTTTGATCCCTGGAGTGGGAAGATCCCCTGGAAAAGGAAATGGCAACCCACTCCAGTATTCCTGCCTGAAGAGTCCCGTGGACAGAGGAGCCTGGTGGGCTACAGTCCATGGGATCACGAAGAGCTGGACACAACTGAAGCGACTTAGCATGCACGTGTGTGTATGCCCTTTGTTTGCCATTGCTCATCAGTGGACACTTGGGTTGTTTTATACCTTCGTTATTATGAATAGTGCTCCAGTGAACATCAGAATACAGGCACCTCCCCAAGACTGTGATTTCATTTTCTTTAGATAAATGCTCAGAAGTGGAATTGCTGGGTCATAGGGCAGTTCTATCTTTAATTTTCTGAGGAACCTCCATACTGTTTTCCAAAGTGGCTGTACCAAGTTAAGCTCCTACCAATAGTGTAAAGTTCCCCTTTCTCCACATGGTCACCAGTCTTTGTTATTTCTTGTCTTTTTGATGACAGCCGTTCTAATAGGCGTGAGGTGACATTTCCAGTGGTTTTGATTTGGCTTTTCCCTATGATTAGTATTGAAAACTTTTTCATACACCTATTGGCTGCTTGTATGTCTTCTTTGGAAAAATGTCTATGCAAGTTCTTTGCTCATTTTTTAATTGGGTTATCTATTTTCAATATTGATATGTAGTAGTTATGTATTTTGGATATTGACTCGCTATCCGATATA
This sequence comes from Bos mutus, assembly GCF_027580195.1. Lineage (NCBI taxonomy): Eukaryota > Metazoa > Chordata > Mammalia > Artiodactyla > Bovidae > Bos > Bos mutus. Next base: position 61,378,164 of record NC_091637.1, read on the forward strand.
TGGCTTATAAAGATTTTCTCCTGTGCCACAGGATGCCTTTTCATTTTGTTGATTGTTCCTTTGCTGCACAGAAACTTTTAAGGTTAATGTAGTTCTACTTGTTTATTTTTTTCTTTTTGTTGCTTTTGGTGTCAAATCCAAATATCTTTGCCAAGATAATGTCAAAGAGATTTTCCTCAGCATTTTCTTCTAGGGGTTTTATTGTTCAAGGTCTTGCATTTAAGTCTTTAGTTCATTTTGAGTTGACTTTGTGCTTGATTTAAGCCTGGGATCTAATTTCATTATTTTACATGAGGTCATTACACTAAGTAAAATAAGCCAGACAGAGAGAGATAAATACTATATGTTATAGGTTATAGATTCCAGTAGTCATGTATCGATGTGAGAGTTTGACCATAAAGAAGGCTAAATGTCAAAGAATTGATGCTTTTGAACTTGCGGTGCTGGAGAAGACTCTTGAGAGTCCCTTGGACAGCACGGAGATCAAACCAGTCACTCCTAAAGGAAACTAACCCTGAATATTCATTGGAAAAACTGATGCTAAAGCTGAAGCTCCAATACTTTGGCCAAAGAACCAACTCATTGGAAAATACCCTGATGCTGGGAAAGATTGTGGGCAAGGGGAGAAGGGGACGACAGAGGATGAGATGGTTGGATGATATCACCGACTCAATGGACATGAGTTTGAGCAAGCTCCAGGAGACAGTGAAGGACAGGGAAACCTGACATGCTTCAGCCCATGGGGTTGCAAAGAGCCAGGCACAGCTTAGTGACTAAACAACAATGTATATGTGAAATCTTTAAAAAAGAAAAATAGACTTCCTTGGTGGCTCAGACAGTAAAGTGTCTGTATACCATGCAGGAGACCAGGGTTTGAGCCCTGGGTTGGGAATATCCCCTGGAGAAGGAAATGGCAATCCGCTCCAGTACTATTGCCTGGAAAATCCCATGGGCAGAGGAGCCTGGTAGCCTACAGTCTATGGGGTCGCAAAGAGTCAGACACGACTGAGCGACTTCACTTTCACTTTCAATAATCTCATAGAAATAGAGAGTAGAATGTTAGCTGCCAGGGGCTGGAGATTGGGGAAACTGGGCAGAGGCAGCTAAAAAGATACATACTTTCATTTATAAGATGAATAAGTTCTGAGGACCTAATGTATAGCCTAATGACTATAGTTAATAATACTACATTAAATACTTGAAATTTGCTGATAAAGTAGATCTTAAGCCTCCTTACCAAAAGAAGTAATGGATGCATTAAGAATCATTTCACAATGTATATACATATCAAATTGAAATCATTCCTTTGTACACCTTAAATATATTACAATTTTGTCAATTCTACTTCAATCAAGCTGAACTGAAAGCTGGAAAAGGAAATGGAATCCACTCCAGTATTCTTGCCTGGAGAATTCCATGGACAGAGGGGCCTGGCAGGCTGTGGTCCATGGGTCACAAAGAGTCAGACACGACTGAATGGCTATCAAATGCTCAAAGCTAGAAAAATAATAAAGTATGTTAAGAAGCTAGCTATGCTTTCAGATGTTTTTAGCTCACACACACAAAAAGGGACAGCAAGAACGCACTTGGAGGTGATGGATCTGTTTATCACCTTGACTATGGTGATGGTAACGCTAGTGCACACATATCGACACCCATAAAATTATATACATAAATTTTGTGCAGTTTTTGTACACTAGTTATGCCTCAATAAAAGTGGGAAAAAATCTGGAATATACATACAATGGAACAGTAGTCAACCTGAAAAAAAAATAAATCTGACAATTTGCAACAATGTAGATAAATCCAGAAGGCATGATGCTACATGAAACAAGCCAGACACTGAAAGATGGAAGCTCCGTGACTCCATAGCAGTCACTCACACAACCAGAAGACAGAATGGTGGTTTCTAGGGACTAGGGGATGGGCACTTGGAGAGTTACTGATCAATGGATACAGTTTTAATTATGCAAGAAGAATGAGTTCTAACAATCAGCTGTACAACCAAGAGCCTATAGATAATAATACAGTTGTATGTACTTCAAAGTACATTAAGAGGTTAGATCTCATGTTAAGTGTTCTTATCACACACACACAGAGAAACATAAAGAAAAAAGGAAATGTTTGGAGGTGACAGATATGTTTAGTTCCTTGATAGTGGTGATGGTATCGTGGAGATATATATATATATATATCTCCAAACTCATCAAGATGTATACATTAAATGTGTGAATTTTCTGTATCAATTATACCTCAATAAAGTGTTCTACAACAAGGAAAACTACAGCATACAACTATTTTTGCAATGTTCTATAACGCTTGATTAAAGTAAGTCAGAGGGGGTATTTTAGTGGCAGTGCTTCCAAAGTGAAACTTCACTAAAATTGCAGCCCATCATATGAATAAACAAACATCATGCATTCACTGATTCAGACTTATTGAACAGTCACTCTTCTAGGACAGGCATGACTCTGAAAGTGAAGTGTATAAATGCACTAGACATGGGTCCTGCCTTCAGGTGGGAGAGATGGCAGGAAAGAGAGTCACCGTGGGTTGTGGTAAGTTATTAATCAATGAACCACTTAATGTTAATGAAGACATATTAATACTTCTGTAAGGAGGGCTAGCAAGGGGAGTGAGCAACTGACCATGGGCAGTAAGGGGGAAAAGGTCAGTCACTCAAGATGACTCTTGAGGAATAAGTTGAAATTCTTCAGAATTGATCAGAAGATCATTCCAGGCAAAAGGGCAGCATGGGAAGAATGAAAGAGACCTATGCTGGTGGAATCATCACCTTTCCTTTGGTGAGGCTTACTGTGTGAGATAGCGATTGAAAGAGATTACTCCAGGGGGAAGCTCTGGGTCTCAGGTAGGCTGTGACAAGTCTGCAGTCCACCCTGCAAGTGCTCATTTTCAAAGAGTCATCATCCGATTCCCAACTCGGGTCTCCTTCTCTGCAAGCATCCTTCCCACCTGCACCTGCAGGATGTCTTGGGCATCCATGGACCTGGCTCATCACTGGCTTCAGGACCGGCCTTCACAGGAAGGCCACCCATCAAGGGGAGGATGGCACCCAGCCAGAATGGAAGCAGAGGGCCCAGCCTCTCAGCACCTGTTTAAGACTGCAGGAAAAGCCACTCACGTCCTTTCAAATAGGTGAAATTTCGCTTTCAGCTTTATTTACCTGAGAATGAATTTCAGTTTGAAGAGGGCTTTATGTCGTTGGAGGCAAAGCACCAGAGGTATAAGCAATTTTCAACAAGAGTACTACACATTTGTCTTTATAACAATTTGTGTATAACAGCTTTTATGCAAATGACACTAAAGTGGCACCTTTTTTTCTAAATTGGACATTTTTATGGTTATAATTTTCTTCTGTAATAACAGCAAAAAAAAAAAAAAATGGCTGTCCCAGTGGAGTTGAACATTTCATTTCTGAGCACCGTCTTGTGAAGTTGGAATGACAAGGTTCTTTCATTTGCGCCAAGAATGACAAAAATAAAAGTCTTCTTTGTCTTCCTTGTCTTAGTTTTCAGAGGCGGTTAAACTTCAGGTGCCTCCTTCCCCCATCAGCCACCCTGAGCAATCAGAACGGGCTCATAAAATCAACACCCAGCTCCCAGTCACCAGAAATACTGCTCGCGCGCTCTCCTTTCAAGCTGAGTGGCATAAATTACTTGGTTAGATTTCAGTTTCAACACGTTGTTGGGTCTTTTGCATTCATACCCGCTTTTCCCCAAGTCAGACAGGTGACTTTTATAGACAATGGGGTTTAATTGACTATCGTACAATGGAATTTATAGACAGTATTCTAGACGAGCATCCCGAGATACTCGTAGAAGAATCCACGTTATTGTTGCTTAATCGACCGAAAATTTTTGCAGAGACAACAGAAGAAGGCGTGCGTTTCAAACAATGACTTAAATTTATCCAAGGATTCAGCTCAACAATATATATAATTTGTGGCAGTGGAAGCCTTTGGGGTGGGCAAAGCAAGAAGGTCGTAGCAAGTGGTGGGAAGAGAGGACGCAGAGAGGTGTACAGGACAAAGCCCTGGGCCCTGAGTGTTGCTGGGGGGTCACCCTCTCTCTCTGTGCTTCTGACTCCTCAGTGGTAAAAAAATGTTCTTTCATGACCTTTTTTTTTCTCCTTGTTCTAGTCAACTGTCAGAGGGACTGCTTTATTATGTTCAAAGAAACTTGGTGTAGAGTTAGCTCTTTTGGAATTTGGAGAGTGAGAAAAGAGGATAAAGGTGGAGACAGCTTGATATGTACCGCCTTGGGAAGGGTCTAGAATCGTACTGCATTTAGTCCTTGAACACAAACTTTAGAACTTTCTAGGTATTTGACCTTCAGAAAATAAGTTGCCCTTTCTAAACTTTCATTGACTCATTTGAACAATGGGAGCCAGTTAGCAGCTGTCTCATGGGGTTCTCATGAAGACCAGTGAGGTGATGGGCACCCAACACTTTGCAAGTCCATGTTTAGCTTATTATCGATACAATTAAGGCTGCTTGGCACCACTGAACTGAGATTATAAGGTCACTCCAAGGCCGCCTGCTGTAATGTTAAAACCATCCACCCAAAGGTTTATAATTTCTGGCTTGAAAAAACCCCCACCTCTGATGGGTCATTGATGTTTCATGACTTCTTTCCTGGGGCCACACAGTCTTGTGTTCAGCCAGTAACACTTGTGGAACTCAGCCATGCTTGGTCCTGGGCAGGTCCTGAGGGTACAGAGATGGGCAAGACACAGTCCCTGCTTCCAGCGAGCTCAGGCTTTAATAAGGAAGCACAGGAATTTGACTGGAAGGGAAGGATATTCCCAGAGGCTGCATTTCTTTCCTCTCTCTTTTACAAATCATGTCCAGAGAGCTTGCTGGTAGAATACTGCAGAATTTTCACTTTCTTCCTTAACTGTTTGTGAAATATGTGAGCATAATCTTTATGAAGAATATTTTTGTTTTTTTGTTTGTTTAGTCGCTAAATTGTGTCTGACTCTTTGAGACCCCGTGGACTGTAGCTGGCCAGGCTCCTCTGTCCATGGGATTTCCCAGGCAAGAACACGGAAGTGGGTTGCCATTTCTTCCTCCATATATTGTTTATAAAGTGAAAGTCACTCAGTAGTGTCTGATTCTTTGCAACCCCATGGACTATATAGTCCATGGAATTCTCCAGGCCAGAATATTGTAGTGGGTAGCCTTTCCTTTCTCCAGGGAATCTTCCCAAACCAGGAGTAGAACCCAGGTCTCCTGCATTGCAGGAGGATTCTTTACCAGCTGAGCCACAAGGGAAGCACAAGAACACTGGAGTGGGTAGCCTATTCCTTCTCCAGCAGAACTTCCCCACCCAGGAATCGAACTAGGGTCTCCTGCATTGCAGGCAGATTCTTTACCAACTGAGCTATTATTTATAAAATCAAACATAAAAGATGATAAATAGGATTAATATTGCTGTATGTTACATATGAAAGTGGTTGATGGAGTAAATCCTAAGAGTTCTCATCACAGGAAAAAATTTTTTCTCTTTATTTAATTTCATGTCTAGAGGAGATGATGGATGTTTAGTAATCTTGTGCTCATCATTTTGTGATGTATATATGTCAAATCGTTATGTCAAACACCTTAAACACACACACTGCTGTGTGTCAACTATATCTCAATAAAACTGGAAAAAAAAAGAAAAAATAAAAAAGCTAATCTCCTTATGAAATGAAAAAGTAGAGTGAAAATAGTTCTAAAGGGGGAGTTGGCCATTCTTGGTCCACAGCTTTTGAATTAGAGAGGTTTTAAATAATAAGCATGTGTGTGTCATTATTAGTACACGGATACATGTATATGTGTATGTGTATAAGCTATGTATTAACACACACATCAACACAGAGGATTCCTTTAAAGAGCCCGTCTTTATCTCTGGCTATTCAATGGGATTTCCGTGCTCTAATTCATCTTTCCTGGCCTCACACCTGCCCTGAGGTCATGGCACTCTCTCACTGGCCCTTCATCTAGCTGCCCATGACACCCCCTAGTGCAGGAGGACCTGCAGCTCTGGCCCGTAGCCCCGGCTGACCCTGGGCCCACGTGCCTTGTGACTCTAGCCCAGAAGTCCATCCATGGCTTGTCCTTCCAGACAATATGGAGGAAAAGGAAGTAGAGTCCCTGAGGATCCTCTCCCTACATGAGCACTTGTTTTTTAGGCCATTTGCTTATTCTTTTTGAACTGTAGTCCCCTTGTCAGAGGAATAAGGAGAATAAGGACCAACTCAGAGGCTGTTTAAGCACCTGACATATGCCAGGCATTTCATAAGCATTACTTCCTTTTCCTCTTATTTGATCCCTGGGAAGAAAGATGGTGACATCTGAGCCACCTGTCTGCTCGTTAATGGGAATTAAATTTTTTTTTCCTCATGGGATGGTTTGGACACTTACAGTTTGCCCATTGGACAAATGAAAAAAAAAAAAAAAACTGTGTATCCAAATGGAGGCGCCTGGAACTGGGGACACAGTCCAGCTTGTGGTCCAGCCAGCAGATGCCCACTGAGGAAATTCAGCCCGAGATTTTTATCCCGTGGACTGCTCCACGCATTGGCAGCAGTTTCACCTTGCACTTTTGCAAGCAGAAATGCTTAAGGGCTGGTGTGCATACATCAGCATATCTCTATATCCTTACAGAAACCAAATATTGAAGCATGTTATCATTCTAGGGTTGCTGCACGAGACAAAGCAATTTGCATGGATCCTTTGTGAGCTTTCTTTTCTGGTGGTAGAAACTCATTAAAATCTCATGAAATCCTTCTACATAAGATGTGAAGTGATACTGGGCTACCTCCCTACAAGTTAATACGTGTGTATTGAAGGGGAGTTGAGGGAGGGCTTGGAGTGGGAGGCGTGTACTTGAACTGCCATAGGAAGGAGGGGGGGAATTCCTTAGCATATTTTAATTACTGTCTGGCTGCCCCTGTAAATAAATGAGCCAGTGGCTGGAGCTGGGATCTGACTGGGGACTGAAGTAGAGGCATGGGGTCCCTCTGGCCCCTCCACTTGGATCAGGGCTCAACCTGAGCCTGACTGTTGCAGCGAGAAGAAAGGCTGCTGGTCTACCTGGGATTAATGAGTACCCAGGGAATGGGGGATGGCTCTAGGCCTGAGCCAGGGTCATTAAATTCTGCTGGTCATTAATCCCCTGGAAATGCCCAGGGCTGAGGTCATTATTCTTGGGAGATAAAAAATTCAAGACCAAACAGCACGAGAGCATGAATATCATGAATGTCTCAGATGGGTGGTGTGTTTTCTGATTTGGAAGCAGTGTGTAATTGCAAAGGTAACATCTTTTCAGAAACTCATGGCGTATGTGTTGACCATCTCAACATTCAATTCGAGCTCAACCAGGTCTTTGGCATATACCTACGGTGTGTCAGAAGCTGTTATGAGCCTGAGGCAAGAAAGGTAACACACTTGAGTTTCATGATGAAGAAATTGAAGGTCAGAGCGTGTAAGTGACTTGGGCACAGTCACCCAGATGGACAGCAGATTAGCTAGAACCCACAGCTGGTTTCTTCAGTATCTAAGCTCAGTGCCTTTTTCATGTATCTCAGATGCCTGCCTTTGAGTGTGACTTACTTCCCTTGTGGCTCAGTGGGTAAGGAATCTGCCTGCAATGCAGGAGACCTGAGTTTGATCCCTGAGTTGGGAAGATCCCCTGGAGAAGGGAAACGCTACCCACTCCAGTATTCTGGCCTGGAGAAGTCCATGGACTGTATAGTCCGTGGCTTGCAAAGAGTTGGACATGACTGAGTGACTTTCACTGTACTTCATTTTACTTAAGCAGTATACTGAAACTTGTAGCTCTTCCTGTGTTTACACGCCTTCAGCTACTCACCTTCTTCAGAGATTTCCCCCACTCATTCTTACGAGTTGGAAAAGAAACTCAGTTTCACAGTAACACTGATGCGATGCCTGGTGCTTTCTGCAGAAACACTGTAACTCTGTAGCAGGCATCATTTTCTTACTCAATGGATGGAACTTTTAAAGATGGCCACAGCTGCGTGGTTATAGTGACTAAAACCATCTTGAGCCAGTCACCAGAGGGACTTTGTCGAAGATTTTACTTCTCTGTACCTCAGTTTCTTCATCTGTAAAATGGGGCTGATGATCGCACCAACACATGGGACTGTTGGGAGGATGGATGGGTTGGTATTTATAAAACACTGAGAACAGTGTCCAAGGCAGCATAGGCAACACGTATGTGTTTGTAAAAGAAAATAAAGTCAAACCAAGTAAATGGGGCCAAATACAATCAAGTCAAATCAAATAATATAAAGGCAAATAAAAGAAAGCAATATGGTAAAATAGATTAATAAGGCTGGGAAACTATGGTAAGTAGCATATATTCTTCCAACCACTCTAATGCGTATGAATATATAAACTCCTTTGGGGGTAATTTTTGGTCTTTAATGTAATTTTGAAACATATTTCAGCATTTTTAGCAATTTTATTGGTATTGCTTACTTGCTACACTCAACTGCTGCATATGCAACATGCCAGCAAATTCAGTCTTATTTATTGTTCGTCTTTTAGATGTTTTGTAGCAGCCTTATGAGTTTTTTGTATGCAAAAGATAAAAAAAGGTAGAAAAGAACCCTGAACTTTGGGATCCCAAATACATCCTGGAACTTGAAGTAAAATAACGTTGCAAGTGAGATTTTTTTCCATCCGTATTCTCTAAGGCTTCAAGGTCTTGGAGGGTTCAAGTCACCTAGCTGAAAGGCAGCCTGGGATTTGAACCCAGCCAGGTAACCCTACTAGGTTTGATTTTTCTCACACCAGGAGGCAGGAATTGTATAACTGTTTAATGCATCAGTTGTATCATGTCTATAGTTTCTGTAATAAACTTCCTATATTTATTGATGGGGCTTATTCATAATAAGAGTGGGAAGTGTGCAATGAAGACTGAAAGCCTGAGCCACAGTTCCTTCTAGAAAACGAATTGCCTTCTTCTCTTTACGTTCCTTTCTGCTTCCCCCTTGGATGCGCAGGCATCATCACAGTGAAGGTCCAGGTTTAATTTAGCTCTTTAATATGAATCCCAGGTGGGTGACTTGAAGGACTTGGCTGATTTTGAACTCTGTTCTGATACATTTGTTAAAAAAAAAAGTTATACTACTTTATGGCTCTAACTATCATCGGATAATTACCAATGAGATCAGTGGACCTCATTTCAAAAATTGTATCGGAATGAATGCCTTCCTGAAGCAATGATAAGTCTGTTCACTAAAATAGGACATTGAGCACGTCTGTTCTGAAACCACAGACTTCCGGGCACATCAGAGGGGCTATGGTTTGGTTTCTCAGCATACTTAATGATTAACCACAAATGCCTTTGTATTATTTGTAAAATCCCTTTTATTCGTTAAATGAATGGAGTTTCTGCACTCCCAGAAGACCTGTCCTAAAGTTTAGAGACACGAAACACCCAGTGCTTCCATTTTGGAGATAACAGAGCATCATTCATTCATTCATTTTTTTTTTTTTATGTGTGTTAAACATCCTCTGTTTTCAAGGTACCTCTGTTTTTAAAGAATACTGCTTTGCAAACTATAAAGCGCCTAAGAGCGTCCAGGGATAGATAATATGAAAAGGCAGATTTTATAAAGTAGGGATTAAGGTCCTTTACATTCCTAACAAGCTCCGAGGTGAAGCCAATACCACCAATCAGTGGATGATAGTCATGCAGTACTGGAGGAAATGATGGGGAATGGGGGCAGACATGGTTTCTGCTCTCATGGACTCAGCATTCTGGTTTAGGAGACAGAATAAACAAGCAAACGGGCTGAATGAGATCCTTTCATAGTGCGGCCCATGCTATGAGAAATAGAACCTGGACACGGAGGGGCTGGCAACGTGGGATGTTCATGGGATGTCCATGGGATGTCCCTCTTCCTAATGAGATGACATTTGCACTGAGAAGGATGTGAAATGGGGAAACTGGGGAGAAGAGCTTTCCAGACCGAGGGAACGGCACGTGCAAAGTCCCTGAGGTAGAGACATGCGAGTTGTGTTTAAGAAAAGAAGTCCAGGGTGGACAGAGTTAAGCGAGGAAGATAACAGTGTGAAATGAGATCAGAGACTCTACATGAGCACTGGGGTGGGTCAGGCCCTGGAGGCCACAGGAGGGAGTTTGGCTTTCAGCCCACCTTTCATGGAGAACCGTGGGACAGGGTAAGTGGGGCAGTGGTGTGCCTGGAGCGACTTTTTCAAGGAGCTCTTCAGCTACTGTGTGGAGGTGGGGTCTACAGAGGTAACATGGGAAGCTGGCGTCTGTGTCCAGGAGAGGTGACGATGGTTTGGACACAGCTGGGGGAGAAGGTGGATGAGGGATGTATTCTGGAGAAAGGACATCCAGGCTCTTCGTTATTTTGAGAACGACTGACTTGAGAGCTCCTCTGTTACCCTTGCTCCACGTGCTGGTTGCTAAAGTCAACCTGGACCTAGGAAGACAGTCTGCACCTGGGAAGGGGACGGGGAGTGACCGGCAGCCGTAACACAGGGGCCAGTTACTTCCGAGGAAAGTACTCCGCAGGGCGAAAGAGGGGCAGGACCAGCTCTCCAAGCTCACTTTAGCCACTGAATCCCTTCTCTGAGCAAGTCTCAGGGTCCACGTCTGCAAACTAGAGGGATGAACTAAAGGGCGGCTTAGGTCCCATTCAGATCGAGTGGCCTGTGTTGGCAACATTTCATCCTTTGTTTTTGTCTCTTTGTTTCTCCAATGTTTAGTGAGTGTTGGGGCCACATCATGTGATGGATTCATCTGAGCACTGTGCCTTGAGACTAGAGAAATCATCCCACTGGGATCAGCTCTGTGCTGATTTAAGAATCAGGGGAACGACATGGGGAAGCATCCCATTAGCTGTGTGGCCTTGGGCAAGTTACTTGACCTCCCTGTTTTCTCCTCTGTGACAATGGCACAGTGTTGTTACTAGGACTGAGTTTGTTAGTACGGGTTCAACGTGAACTCACAGTGTCTGACTCAACTGTATGTGTTCAGCCATTATTACCTATGACTATTGCTGCTTTGTTGTTATGACTATGACCTGGGTAGTTGGGCCGTGGCAATTTTACTGGATCATGGGAAATTCCTTTTTATCTGAACTGGGTGAATTTACGGCCTCCAGTCCACTTGGGGAAGCTCCGTGGAGGAAGAACATGGGTTTTGGGGCCACACAGGTCTATGTTAATCTTCACCTTCACCACTCACTAGCTCTGGGATTTGGGAAAGCGGCTTGAGCTTTTCTAAGTTGAGCTTCAGTTTCCCCCTCTGTAAATTGGGAATGATTATATTGATCTTAAAGCTCAAAGTGAAAATTAGACATGCTGTCTGCTAAGTGACCAGCACAGTACCTAGAATAAGGTGGATCTTTTTATCAGTGGCATATTCACGTATCCAACAAATATTTGTCCATGGCCTTCTGGGCCAGACACTGAACTAGGTGTCAGGAAAGTAATATGCACAAAGCAATGATGACCCTACTTTTTTGAGAAGGGAAGCACAGGGGATCATGCAGGGCACCTACCGCAGTGATGCTAACTTACTCAACCAGAGAAGAATCCTTTAAGGAAATGACATTTACATTATGGTCAGCATTTGGATTCTGACTTGTGGAAATACCCCTTACTTTACCCCAAGGCATCTTGTATCTAGCTATATTTTATCGTCAGTTCAATGTTGACAGATATCATAGACTAATTACATAATGCTCTTATCTGCAGTGTTGTCAGAGAGTGCTGCCCTCCCCATTGTGGCAGGCCTAATAACCCTGCCCCCGAAATGCCTGTCTTAATCTCCAGAATCTATGAACATGGTAGCTTACATGGTGAAAGGACTTTGCAGATGTGGTTAAGGTTCTTGAGATGGGGATTACCCTAGGTTATCTGGGTGAATCCAACCTAGTCACATGAATCCTGAAAATTGGAGAACTCTTTTGAGCTGAAGAAGGTGAGCGGTGAAGAACTGATACTTTCGAACTATGGTGCTGGAGAAGACTTGAGAGTCCCATGGACCATGAGGAGACCAAATTAGTCAATCCTAAAGGAAATCAGCCCTGAATATTCTTTGGAAAGGCTGATGCTAAAGCTGAAGCTCTAATACTTTGGCCACCTGATGTGAAGAGCTGACTCATTGGAAAAGACCCTGATGCTGGGAAAGATTGAAGGCAGGAGGAGAAGGGGATGACAGAGGATGAGATGGTTGGATGGCACCACCGACTCAATGGACATGAGCTGGAGCAAACTCCAGGAGTTGGTGATGGACAGGGAAGCCAGGCGTGCTGCAGTCCATGGGGTCACAAAGAGCTGGACATGGCTGAGAAGCTGAAGTATGATGACAATAGAGAGAGATGTGACTACAGAAGAGTCAGAAATAAGGTTCTGGATTTGAAGATGGAGGAAAGGGTCCATGACCCAAGGAATGCAGACATTCTCCAGAAGCTGGAAAAGGCAAGGAGATGGACTCTCCCCTAGAGCCTCTGGAAATGTGCCCTGCTGGCACCTTGACTTTCGCCCAGTGACCCCGTGTTGGGGACTGCCAGCAGCCACAGAAAGCTCATACACCCCGTGTGCCAGTGGTGATGTCTGCCATGCTTCCCTTTGCAAGGAGCTGCTGCGATCCCATTCTACAGATGACCAAACACAGGGAGTCAAGAAGCATACGCACTTTGTCCAAGGCTCGCGAGAGAGAACCTGGGGCCTGCGCTCCTACCTGTGGCTGCCTGACTCCAAAGTCGGTCCTCTTTTAGCCCACCATGCCGCTTTGATGGATAACCCTTTTTCTGCAGAGATCTACAGACAGATCCTTAACGCCCCTGACCACCAAACGTGGGGGAGGCAAAGCAGCCCCTCAAAACTCTTAGGCCACAGCCCATCTGTTGTGAGTCACGTGCTTAACTCTGCTTTCTAACTTTGCTTGGCGGAGCCTGTCATGCCAGACAGAAATCCTGTGACCTAGCTTGTAGTGGATTTTGCTGTGAAGGTATCGTGTGTGGGTGAGTGTATTTCACTGTGCTGTTATACATCTCTTCACTCAAGCAGCTGTCCAACATGTTGAATAGTCTTTCATCTTGTCAAACACTTCCCTTCGCCTTTCTACAGCTTTCTCAGCCAACGTGTACACACCTAATCAATCTAATGCCGCTGTTTCCAGACTTTCAAACCCCCAAGCACTGCCCCGACCACTTTCTTAAAGAGACAGTCATCTCTTTCCAGCGCACGCAAAGAATGGCTTCTCATTAGGGGGTGTTTTCTGAGTGATGCCAGCGGAGATTTTCCATTTGCCTGTATGTCTTCCAGTTCCATACAGGACCTCCTGATGACAACAGGAAGATAACATGTGTTGGGTGTCCTTTCCCTTCCCCTAACCTACGTACGTGTTGATGAAGCAGGCTTCTTCCCTTTACTCTCATAGATTCTCTTTCCTTAGGGCTTTCCTAGTGGCCCAGTGGTAAAGAATCCACTTGCCAATGCAGGAGACATGGGTTCAATGCCTTGGTTGGGAAGATCCCCTGGAGAAGGAAATGGTAACCCCCTCCAGTATTCTTGCCTAGAGAATTCCATGCACAGAGGAACCTGGTGGGCTAGTCTGTTTTCTTTTTTAAACATGAAGTCCAAGTTCTGCAAATAAGCGTGTAATATCTTCCATCTCCAGAATCAGAGCTGAGGTAACTCTCTGCCTCCTCTAGTACCTTTCACCTCCTGTATCGCCTCACTCCGCACACTCCTGAAAGGCTGGTCAGCATTATTTTCTGCCTCCATGTCTTGATCTGTGGTCTTATCATGGCTTATCAGACCTGTCTCCCTGATCTGCTGGATGAGCTTCTAATTATCCTTCAAACTCAGTTTAGACATCATCCTTCATAGAAAGCCCTTCCTTCATCTCCCAGAGCACATTTCTCTGTCCTTGATAGCCCGGGGGTCCTTGCCTGCTCCTCTATGGTACATATTTATAAAACAGTGGTATATGTCTTATCTATTTCTGGGAAGCAGAATGCAAAAGCAGCCTTGTTCTTCATCACTGCTGGTACCCACACTCTTGTGGTTTAACTTTGCTTGGTTCTTCCTCTCTAATTTAGACTCAGTCATATAATCTTTGGCCAATGAGATGTTAGCAAACATGATGTAAGCAGAGTCTGTCAAAGTACTGGTGCGGTTGGACCTGCCTGCCCCTGCATCTCTGACACTGCTATGAGAGCTTGCTTGAGGTAGCCCACTGGGGGATGGGAGACAGAACAGAGCCCTGACATCCCAGTTGCCTGGCCAACAACCAGCCAAACTTTGGACATGTGAGCAGGGCCAAATGAGATCAGCAGAGCTCCCAACACATGAGCAATAAATGTTTCCTGTTGTATACTACTGAGATTTTGTTTGTTCAGCAGCACATTGTGGCTGTGGGTGACTGATACATTCCCTCTTGTTGTTCAGTTGCTAAGTCTTGTTTGACTCTTTGTGACCCTGTGGACTGCAGCTCGCCTGGCTTCCCTGTCCCTCTATGTCCCAGTTTGCTTAGACTCATGTTCATCGAGTTGGTGATGCCATCCAACTATCTCATCCTCTGTTGTCCCCTTCTCCTCCTGCCCTCGCTCTTTCCCAGCATCAGGGTCTTCTTCAATGAGTCAGCCCTTCGAGTCAGGTGGCCATAGTATTGGAGTTTCAGCTTCGGCATCAGTCCTTCCAATGAATATTCAGGGCCGATTTCCTTTAGGATTGACTGATTTGATCTTCTTGCCATCCATGAGATTGTCAAGAGTCTGCTCCAGGACCACAGTTCAAGGATTCAAAGGCATCAGTTCTTCATCACTCCACCTTCTGTATGTTCCCACTCTCACATCCGTACACCACTACTGGAAAAACCACAGCTTGGACTAGATGGACCTTTGTCTGCAAAGAGATGTCTCTGCTTTTTAATATGCTGTCTAGGTTTGTCACAGCTTACCTTCCACTCCCTTGTAAATCTACACTCTCCCTAAGGGCAGATGTTGTGTCTAAGTCCTATTTACATCCTCAGGGCCCGACACTCATTAGAAACTCAATCAATAATTGTTGAATTGAAAGTAAAACAGTTTTAAAATTCTCATGTATATAAGAGGACCTCAAAATTGCTAACACTTAAGCTGGAGCTTTTATTATGCAAAGGGAAAGCTAGCGTCATTTTTCTCTTATGACTCCAAGTTGCAGAATTTCCATCGGTAGATTGACCTTCATTTGTGTAAAGACGGAAGGGAAGCCGGCTCTAGGACAGTCTTGCTGCTCCCCACACAGAACGTGGCTCTCTCATCACCAGAACTGTGTAGGAGATGTTAATTAACACCTCTTATTTTTATTGTAAATACATGACTTATATTACTTAAGGGAATTGTGGGCAGTGAACCGTGTGGAGGACAGAGATCACTCATGAGTTAATCGTTATCCCTAAACCAGTTAATTGGAGTGGATTGTGAAGCAGCCCATGGATAAAATGATTTTGTTTTAAAGGAATTATAACAAAACAAGAAAACCTCTCTTGCTAGTCCTATGGTTTAGTGATAGACTGTGGATATTCTCAAGTGCACTTTTGTTTCTCAGTATGGTATTTTTCGTTTGAATTTCAGTTTTGCTGCAGATAGATGCACACAAGGAGGGCACTGAACACATAGGTAGATTTGTGCTCTCTTTTAGTCTTCTTAAAAAAAAAAAATATATATATATATATATATATACACACACACACACACATGGACCTGCACACCCCCACACACATATGTATTTGAATTAGGATGGAAGGAGGTAAGTCACTTCAACCTCTAAACCCCTTTGACATTCACAAGGTGCTAAAAGTCAGCTGGGGTCTCAGCTTTGACGAATTTGCATCTCTTTGAATATGACGCTTGAAAAACCCCAGCGATAGATTAAATTTTGCCAAGGAGAAAATGAGAGAGAGGCTTCCATCTCCTAGGTCTGCTGGGAGGATCTTTATGGTTGATTTACTTTTTTAAAATAAATGTTTCTTTATGTGTTTCCCTCAGTTCCTGCCCAGGCTGCGTCTATCACACAAGCTGTAACTTCTGCCAGTCCTATCAACCAGCAAACAGTAAGTCAGCCTGGCTCTGGAGCAAGGTGAAGGGCTATTTCAATCCGAGCTGCATATACCTTCTGTGTTTTCTGATTAAAATGTGCAAGCAAACCTTGGAATAAACTCTACCTGACACGACTTCTCAAATAATTTATGCTCCTTGCAAACCTCGAATGCAGGATTGATTTTGGTGCCTGTCACTATATTTCAGATGATCAAAAATGGATCAGAGCTTTTAAATGAATTTAATGACCAAAGATGGTCCTGTAGGGGGAAAAAAAAATCAGTGAGATCAGAAAACAGAACTCCTTGTCCAAAGCCAGAGTGGAGGGCTATTCTTTTCTTATAAAACGACACATATTCGTCCTCAAAAATTTGAAAGACAAAGAGGAGAGAAAAGTCACTTGCAATTAAATAGGTTGGAGAGATCCATTGCTAGCATGTAGTCGGATTTTTTCCAATCTTATCTGTGTCTCTGTGTTGTTTTCTATAGGTTAACATAAAAATAAGTACAAATCTGTGTCCTGATTTTTATCATTTGCAATAATACCA
This sequence comes from Bos mutus, assembly GCF_027580195.1. Taxonomy (NCBI): domain Eukaryota; kingdom Metazoa; phylum Chordata; class Mammalia; order Artiodactyla; family Bovidae; genus Bos; species Bos mutus. The sequence continues at coordinate 61,394,810 of NC_091637.1, forward strand.
ATGATTATGATGACGATGGTGATGTTTGAACAGAATTCATCAGGAATTTTCCAAGCACTATGAATATATTGCCCTACTGGGACCTTAAAACAACTCTATCACATAATTTCTGTTATTTTTCCTATTTATAGATTTTAAGGAATTAGCCTAAGACCACACAACCAGGAAGTTCTAAAGCTGTATCTCAAACCAAAGCAATCTGATTCCTGAACCCTATGCTCTTAATCACTATGCTGGGAGAGAAGCTTTTGCAATGTTATCATAAAATAATCACATATATAATTTTTAGTGGTGGTATAATGTACCAGGAAATATTATTTGCCATATATTTATATTTCATTCTATATAGATATGCCCTCTTGGTGGCAATTCTATGCTATAACATTGTATACATGATCTATTATCTTTACAGCCTTTTCTCCATTTCTGGATATTAAGTGGTACCATTATGTTGCTCCCAGATCCACACTTCATGGAAAAAGCACCAAATATCTAGTCAGACAGACCTGTGCTTGATTCTCATCTCTGCATCCTACTCCCAGTGTTTTCTTGGACAAATCGCTTATCCCCTATACATCCAAGGCCAAGTAGATGTGTCAGAAAAATTAAACAAGGTACCAGGGATGTAAATGGTTTAGCATAGTTGCTGATCCATTGGAAGTGGACACTATATAGTAATTCTTAGTAATACTAAGAATAATTTACATTAATGATTTTGAATGATAATTATGTGACTATGAATAATCAGATTCAGTCCAGTAAAAGAGGCCTTATTTATCCATTGTGATGGATGAGAACAATGATACTTAGAGAAGTTAATTGACTTTCCCGGGTGAAGCCTGAGTTGTCCCCTGAGGGTTTGGTTTCTGACACTCCTCGCTTCACCGGGACCTTATCAAAAGTGCCTTGAAAATTCTGCCATTCCCTTCTCCAGCGCATCTTCCTAACCCAGGGATCAAGCCTACATCTCCTGCATTGCAGGTGAATTCTTTGCCTCCTAGCCACCAGGGAAGCCCAATAAATATGGTATTTTACCTTGAAAAAAAAAATGCTGCCAAAGAGTTTAACGGTAAAGGGGAGACCTGAAGGACTTTAAGTTAGAGATGGATAAGACTTTTTTTTTAAGCAAGTGGAGAGCTTATGGAAAAGAACAAGAGTGGGGCAAGGAAAACCAGATTAGAGTGTTATTGGAAGAGAGGCAAGAGATGATGAAACAAATGAGAGACTGACTCAGGACTGGGAAGAAATGGAGGGTGTCGAGAGCTATGTCCGAGGTATTGCAGGATAGGTGTGCTGTGAGAGACAGGAAGGGAAGAAGAATGACATGTCCAGATTGATATATGCATTCCTAGACACAGTAAAGCCAACAGCTTAATATACCAAGAAAGAACAGAGGAATGGTCCAGAGAGGAGAACTTGTATGCTTTTGCATGCATTGGCAGTAATTTCCTAATCGATACCCAAATGGAACTGACCAAGCTGTTGGCTGTAGATGTCTGAATCTCAAAAGCAGAAACACACGTTTTGTGTGGGTGCTCTCAGCACATGGGTGGACTGAGGATGTGGGGATACATGAGAGTATCCAGGAAGAGTGTGAAGATAAGGAGACAGCGTGGGACCCAAGGGACACATCATTTAGGGGATGGGCAGAAGCTGCGCTGTGTGTTAGGATGGGCTAAGCTCTGCTGCAGTAACAAATAAGGCCTGCTACCTGAGTGGCTTAGCAAAACAGAAGAATATTCCTTCCTTGTGAAAAATGTCAGGAGAGTTGGCAGGGGCTCCCTCTATCTAGTGACTCAGGGAAACAGCATCCCTCTATCAATCCATCACAGTAGGACTCTAAGCTTCTTGGGGAGGGGTGTGTGTTGTGGGGTGGGTCTCTGTGGAGTCAGAGAGCTGGGCACAGAGACAAAGCAGAAGCCCATTTGTCCTAGGGGAAGAAAGTCACTGCAAAGACTGCCTGTGGGTAATGCCAACAGTGTCAGATATCACCCACGGGTGGACCGTGGGGTGATATTGGTCCTGCTTCCTCTAGGACTGGGTCAGGTTCTGAGCAGAGCAGAGTCCCCAGGAGTAAAGGACAGAATCCAGCTGAAGTGTCCTGGGAACGGTTTCTAGTCTCATCATCCAAGTAAATGATGGGTCTGGCATGTAGGTCAGGGTGACTCAGATGGTAAAGAATCTGCCTGTAATGTGGAAGACCCAGATGGAATCTCTGGGTCAGGAAAATCCCCTGTAGAAGGGCATGGCAACCCACTCCACTATTCTTGCCTGGAGAATTCCATGGACAGAGGAGACTGGTGAGCCACAGTCCATGAGGTCACAAAGAGTCGGTCATGACTGAATGACTAACGCCTTCACTTTCTTTCATTTTCTGTAGGGTCTCTGTTCCCAATGACCTACGTCATCAAGGACCAGCCATTTATTCCTCACCCTCTCTGGGTGTTGGTTTCCTTATCCCTGAGTGGGGAGGGAGCAGTGACATGGATGATCCATCCCTAAGGCTCCGTCCCTTTCTAAAACTACTAACCTGTAATTAATTGAGATATTGTAAAACACAGCACACATTAACACTGCTGCTCTGCAAGCTGTTATTTTTATTAATCATGGGCAGCTCTTCCCCACACTCTGAGTTAATGGGCACTGACTGCAGGTTTAGAAATTCATTTAGAGGGACATTCAGAAGGGGGATGCCATATCAAAACCACATAAAACTTCTCATGAAGTTTAATTGCAATGCACTTCCCCAGAGAGGCAGAGCTGTTATCAAGTAAGAGCAATTCTCGAACGCACGCCGAGCTTGAAAATAAAACATAACACTGCTCATAACCACGCTGATGATAGTAGGAAAACTCAATTGCTTGAAGCATTCAGAGGTAAGCTTTCCTCCTTGTCCATGGGAGGAGCACCTCATCTGGGCTTAGCAGGCTCTGTGTCTTGCCCACATTAGGAAAAGGGAATATGGCAGAGTTTGTCCCCAGGGTTAGGGTAAGGAAGGCGGATCTTAGGTGTCAGGAGCCTTCACTTTGCCCCTCTAAAGAGGATTGTATGAAGAGCATAATTTGTAATGACTCACATCCAGAATTCTCTTCCCCATCGATTCTGCTTACCCAATCCCAGGCCAGTCTCACTTTCAAGAAGACACTGCGTGCTCTGTACCTCTTGTATTTTGGGTTAGCCAGTCATGTGTCCACAAACTCTCTTGGAAGAAGCTGAACGGGAGGCAGTTTCCAGCGGAAGCTTGCCCTGAAAGAGGTAAAAGGAAAGTTCTTGGATGAGAGAGACAAGAGTGGAAGGAAGCAAAGGCACCCATTACCTCAGGAAGTGGTGGGATGGATGCACAGCTCACAATGCACTTCTTCCCACCATTTCCGGCCAGCATCACACCCACCTGATGGGGCCAACAGGACTGGGATGAGGAAGGAGGATCCGAGGCACGTAAAAGTGATGTGATTTGCTGTGGACCACGTGTTTAATGCACAGAAGGTCTGAGCCTGGAATTCAGGCTCCTGAAACAGGACTGGGGTGAGGAAGCATCAGGCTCCTGGTCACCCCACAGCCTGTGCCCCACTGCCCTGGTGTCTTCACGGTCACCTCCTCTCTCCACACCTCTGGCGCTGCTTCCTCTGCTCCTGCTTTTGCTGATGCTGCCATTGAACTCCTAATTCCCCTACTTCCCCTTCTTCCTGCTACTCCTCTTATTGCTATGACTTGCTCTTTGCTTCTTTTTGCTAGGGACTCTGATGGTCATGGGGGCTTCCCTTGTAGCTCAGTTGGTAGAGCCCGCCTGCAATACAGGAGACTCAGGTTCGATTCCTGAGTCGGGAAGATCCCCTGGAGAAGAAATGGCAGCCCACTCCAGTTTTCTTGCCTGGAGAATCCCATGGACAGAGGAGCTTGGTGGGCTACAGTCCATGGGGTCACAAAGAACTGGACACAACTGAAGCGACCGAGCACTCTCATGCCACATAAGAGTGGCTGTTTTCAGAAACATGAAGCTTTGTTGGTGTTCAGTTGCTTTGCTGTGTCCAACCCTGCGATATCACAAACCGCAGCATGCCAGGCTTCCCTGTCCTTCAGTGTCTCCCAGGGTTTGCTCAAACTCATGTCCATTGAGTCAACAACGCCATCCACCCATCTCATCCTCATCTGCCCCCTTATCCTCCTACCCTCAATCTTACCCATCCTCAGGGTCTTTTCCAATGAATCTATAAATCTGACTTACCAGAAAATCTACAAAGATTTGGGGGTTTTGAGGCAAAAGACACAAAATCCTGCCACCGAAGGGGTAGCACATGCCAGCGGTCCTCAGAATGACTTCTTCTCATTGCTAGCTGTCCTAGTCCTTGCCCCCACCCCTCTGTCCAAGGTGTGGAGGAGAAGATGGACTTAGGGACCGCATACTGCAATGCACACCCAGAGAAAGGAGTTAGGGACCTCCTTGCTAAGCTGACCTCTCTTTTCTATGCATCCGTGAGCAAGACCCGAGCCAGGGACCTCACATCATCCGTGGAGGATGGGCAGCAGTGCTCTGAGGCTGAGGCCAGGCACCTGGGTCAGATGGCCCCTAGAGACCCAGGGGCCAGGTGTAGCTTCTCTCCAGAGTTCTCAGGGCTTTCCTGCACACATTTCTACACCCCTCATTGCAACAGTGCTGGGCTTTGGTTAGAGAGGGAGTATTATATCCACGTGGAGATGGGATCACTATGGTGTCACTGAGGCTCAAAGTGTGAAGTGACTTTCTCAATATCCCACTCAAGAGACCAGGGCCAGGGCTGGGATTCATATACTCACATCTTCCACTTTCTTTGTATGATGTTGCTTCTTCAAAAGTCACTCCCAGGAAAGCAATCCCCACTTCTCGTTAACCCCAGGGTTTTATCTTAGGGGACACCCAAATGTATTAATAAATGGGCCATTTTAGCATCTCTCTCTCTTTTTTATTTTACGGTTTCTTGTAAACTATCCTTCCAAGTCTCAAGTTGTGCAAATTCTCAGGAAAAATGCAATTTGCTTCATATATTTCGAGTTTTGAATAAACATCTCACATCAAAACCTGGCTGGAAATGAAGACTTTCCTTGCCGATAATGCAAAACAAAGCCTGGGTTGAAAAATAAACAGAGCGCTGAGATGACAGTGGTATTGACAAGAATACCGTAAACAAGCCCAGCTCTGGATCAGATGGCTCTTGCATGGTGTGCCTACCTCTCACATGTTGGGGTTGTACTTTGTCTCCCTGCTTAATTAAAATCATGTATCTACTAAGGGCCATATTGCAAAAAGAATTTGTTCCCGAGGTGAGCATTGCATGCAGCCATCAAAACATCTGTGTTTCAAGTTGTCTTCCTTGGCAGCTTGGCTATATTTTGTATTCCTATTTGCAGGGTTTTTTTGGGGGGGTTTCTTTTGGGACCAAATACTTAATTCTGGCCCACTTTTTAAGACAGTGGTCTCATCATAAATTCACCACGTGGGTAGACTTTTGCATGGCGCTTAGTCCACTTGCTCCACCGTTTCTGCCCTGACTGCTCTTAGATTTTCCAAATGTTAGCCAGAATTGCTATGGTTCCCCCTGGCCTGTTGAATTCATCCAACACTTCTCCACGTGCTTTCAAGGCCTTCTCCACGAGACTCCAGCCTTTGCATTCCAAGAAACATGTCACACACAGCCTACTAAAGCTGATTCATCTGCTTCATAAGTAACTACCAAGTAGCTACTACATTCTAGATACTGTTTTATATGCTCCTACTATGTGCAAAACGCTGAGAGACAGTCCTTTTTTCAACTTTATTTTGTTTTAATTGAAGTGTAGTTGATTTACAATGTTGTGTTAGTTTCAGATGTATAGCAAAGTGATTTATTTATATTCATTGGAAAGATTGGTGCTGAAGCTGAAGCTCCAACACTTTGGCCACCTGATGCAAAGAGCCGACTTATTGGAAAAGACCTTGATGCTGGGAAAGATTGAGGGCAGGAAGAGAAGTGGGTGACAGAGGATGAAATGGTTGTATGACATCACTGACTCAGTGGAGATGAGTCTGAGCAAACTCTGGGAGACAGTGAAGGTCAGGGAGGCCTTGTGTGTTGCAGTCCATGGGATCACAAAGAGTCGGCCACGACTTAGCAACTGAGCAACAAATACATATGTGTGTGTGTGTGTGTGTGTGTACACACGTGTACATGTGTGTATTTCAGATTGTATTCCATTATAGATTATTACAAGATATCGATTATAGTTCCCTGTGTTATACAGTAAATCCTTGTCGCTTGTCTATTTTATGTTATAATAGTTTGTATCTGTTAATCCCATACTTGTAATTTATCCCTCCCAGCCTCATTTTCCCTTTTGGCAACCATAAGTTTGCTTTCTATGTCTGTAAGTTGGTTTCTATTTTTATATAGATTTATTGGTATTATTTTTCAGATTCATTGTATAAGTGATTATCATGTGATCCTTGTCTTTTTATCTGACTCACTTCACTTAGTATTATAATCTCTGGGTCCATCCATGTTGCTGAAAATGGCATTATTTAATTCTTTTTATGGCTGAATAACATTCCATTGTATATATGTATGAAATCTTTATCCATTCATCTGTTGATGGACATTTAGGTTGCTTCCATGCCTTGGCTATTGTAACTACTGCTGCTATGAACCTTCAGGTACGTGAATCTTTTTGAGTTAGGATCCAAAGTGCCAGGTTGGTATAGGAAAGAAATGATTCCTTCACAAAGTGGGTCCTTTGAAGCTGACTTCCTGAAGGGGTAACATATGGATGGACTTGAAGAGCTAGCCTTTCAAAGACAGAGGTATGAGGAGTGTCATCCCAAAGAGGGTACTGTATAAATCTAGAGTGTATGGATTTTTAAAAATATTAACCAATGGGCTAGTCTACATGGGACATCAAAGGTAGTTGAGGAGATACACTGACAAATCAGATATGAAGGAAATCCTGGGGACAGAGTGTGGGTGGCTGTAAATGCCAAATAGGGAACCAGAATATGGTTTCATTGATACAGAGGGGCGACTGTACTTAATTTCAGATGTCTTACACACCGACCCATTTAGACACCTTGCTATTTTTCAAACCTGCCTGTCCTTGCCTATGCCAGGGATTCAGTCATGCTTTCCTTTGACGGAAGCACATTTTGCATTTCTGCGGATGAATTTCCCACATTCCTATGTCTCCTGACTCCACATGAGAGCTGCCCTGAAGTGCTTCTGCATGCATGCACGTGAGTGTATGTACCTGTGTGCGTGTTCCGCCTTTTACTTCCTGTATCTGCCTTCAGTCTTTGAGATTCTTCAACATTTCTAGTCTGCTAATGGCCCTCTGGCTCATTCTTATGGCTTTGTTCTGGTTTCTTGTTTGAAATATGTTTTCTGGCCTCTTGTGAGATTTTTCATGAACAGTAGAACCATAAAGAAAGCTGAGTGCCAAAGAATTGATACTTTTGAGCTGTGGTGTTGGAGAAGACTCTTGAGAGTCCCTTGGACTGCAAGGAGATCCAACCAGTCCATCCTAAAGGAAATCAGTCCTGAATGTTTATTGGAAGGACTGATGCTGGAGGTGAAGCTCTAATACTTTGGCCACCTGATGGGAAGAACTGATTCATTGGAAAAGACCCTGATGCTGGGAGGGATTGAAGACAGAAGGAGAAGGGAATGACAGAGGACGAGATGGTTGGATGGCATCACCTACTCAATGGACATGAGTTTGAGTAGGGTCCAGGAGTCGGTGACGGGCAGGGATGCCTGGCATGTTGCAGCCATGGGGTCTCAAAGAGTCGGACACAACTGAGTGACTGAACTGAACTGAGAGCAGTGACCAGTTTAGCCTGCCATCTTGAACCCACCACACATGTGGGTCCTTTAAATAGTTTGCACTCACCAGGCTACACCCTCCCTCACGTTACCTTTTAATTTTATTGTTTATAATGTTTTGGGGCTATAGTTGCTTCACAACATCGTGTTTGTTTCTACTGTACAGCAAAGTGAATCAGCTATGATTGTGTGAAAGTGTGCGGACGTGTTGGTTGCTCAGTCATGCCCGACTATTATTTATATCACTCAAACTGGAAGGATCAGAAGTTTAGTATTTACTAAGGCTTTAACTAGTCCAAGAACACACACCTGAAAGTGGAGAGGTTGCGACTTGGTTCTTGATCTGCCTGTGTTTTCATCTCACACAGATCGCCCTGTAATGTCCGAAGATATTAGAGATTACTATATAACTGAGATTTTTTTTGGGGATTGGTTATCTTTCCCCAAGTTGCAATTCATGAATTATTAGTCTTTTTTTAAAATCATTTGTGATAATCAGCAAATGGTAAAACCACAAGAATGTTGAGTTAAAATGAGTTCACTTGAGTGTAATGTTTGATTAAAGGAACAATATTTGGTGGAGGATTCTCTGTCTTCATTTTACTGAAGCTTTCAGAGCCAGTAGACATGGTTGATCATGTAAGACTCTTCTCTTGACTACCTTTCATGATTATCATGTGCTTCTGTTTCCATCCCTCTATCATCCTGGCTTCTGCCTGCCACCTTCTTCTCTGAGTCATTCTCTTTTACTTGCTGTTTAAAAGGTGATGTTGCTCAGGTCTCCGTCCTCAGCTCTTTCTACTTCTATTGTTGTTGTTTAGTCCCTAAGTTCTGTCCAACTGTTTTGTGACCCCATGGACTGTAGGCCATTAGGCTCCTCTGTCCATGGGATTTCCCAGGCCAGAATACCAGGGTGGGTTGCCATTTCCTTCTCCAGGGGATTTTCCCAGCCCAGAGATCGAACCTGTATCTCCATCATTGGCAGGAAGTTTCTTTATCACTGAGTCACCAGGGAAGTGCTTCTACTTCTACACCCTTTTTCCATTTGATTTATTCTGCTGATCATGGCCTGTTAATATCTAAATGCTCATGAATTCCCAATTTCTATCTCTGACCCTTATCTCTAATCTGAACTTTAGACTCACTTACTCAAGTGTCTATTTAGTATATCATAGAACTTCCTTTCTGATTCAACAAAGGCTTATTTATTTACTCATTATGTTCTTTTAGACATTGAGAAGATAACAAATAAAGGATTTACATAACATATCCATCCATGACTTATCAAGGTGGAACTTGAATCTTCATCTATGAAAACTTTTCTCCAGTTTGTCCTAATAAATGAACCACCAACCATCCAATTATCCTGGCTAAAGACCAAGGACTTGTCATGATTCCTTCATTTCTCTCACTTCTCAAATCCAGTTCACCCACAAATTCTGTCAATCCTACTTCCCAAACTTCTGCCAATTTCATGTACTTCTCTCCATGTCTCTCATAACTGTAACTAGTCCAGGAAGATCACCATCAGCTCTTGGCCAGAGGACCACAGTAGACTCCCAGCTTCCTCTCTTAGACTCTTTAGTCCATTCTCCACAGCATAGCAAGTGTGACCTTGAAATATCATCAGACCATGTCACTCTCTGATGATAGCCATTGGTGTCTTTCTATTGCCCTTGGAATAAAATTATTCAATGTTTTTACGTGGAGTCTTCTAAGTAATGTGATCCCTAGACTTTTCTTCAAACTTGCTTCATGTCATTCCTTTTTCATCTGCAACTGCATTAATCCATGTGCTGGCCCTTGAATATACTAAAGCTCACACCTTGCAGGCTTCTCATACACCATGTCCTCTTCCTAGAATGTTCTTCCTTCTTCTATTTATTGCCTGGCTACCTCTAAAATTTGCAAGCTGAACTTTTTATCTCCTCAGAGAGAACTTCGATTATACTTTGTACCGCCTGCCAGAGTATGACATTCTTTGTAGAACTTTTCACAATCTGTTATAATTGTATTGACTTTTTTTGCCAATTTTCTTCACTCCTTATATATATATATATATATATACACACATATATATATATATATATATATATAAGGTAGACACCATCTGATCTTATTCAACAGCCTTGTCTTTAGTGGTTAATCCAATGCCTGGAATACAGCAGGCCCACAGTAAATATTTGTTGATTGAATGAATGATTATTTTGCCATCTGAAGACAGGCAAAAGAGACTTTTGCTCAAATTGAATCGAATGTATCCAAGCATGTTGTTATTTTTCTCCAAATAAAAACATGGATGATAACTTAGTGTCACTGTTAATGCTAATGAAATAATTCAAGTTAAATATAGAATAGATTTCATCTAAGTATCCAGACAATAAAATATTAATGCTGTTCTACTTCTAGACCACAGGGTTGCATGAAGAGATGTTTAGGGAGATGTTTTATATGGTTTCGGAGAAGGTGATGGCACCCCACTCCAGTACTCTTGCCTGGAAAATCCCATGGACGGATGAGCCTGGTAGGCTGCAGTCCATGGGGTCGCAAAGAGTTGGACACGACTGAGTGACTTCCCTTTCACTTTTCACTTTCATGCTTTAGAGAAGGAAATGGCAACCCACTCCAGTGTTCTTGCCTGGAGAATCCCAGGGACGGGGGAGCCTGGTGGGCTGCCGTCTACGGGGTCACACAGAGTCGGACACGACTGAAGCGACTTAGCAGTAGCAGCAGTTTATATGGTTTCTGTGTTTATATTTGATGACATTTATCCTTGCTTATGCAAACTTGAGTTGATCTTAGCCACTGATTCTTTCTGAACCCTTCCTCTGGCCAGACTCCATGGGAAAAGGGAGACATGTAGGTCCTGGAGGAGCATCCGTCTGCAAAGATAGACAATTCCAGGCTCAACTCAAGAAGACAATAAGGATGTGGTAGCATTTAGTAAAGATAAAGAAAAATGTATATTTTTTGACTATGCAGAAGAAAGGGTGAATTTCCTGCTTAGGATGAGAAGAGACTTCATGGTGGTGGTATTTTGCTGGGATGAGATAAAAATGGGTAAAAATGGTGGTAGAATGAGAAAAAGGAAGAAAAGGCAGTGTGTGTGTATGTTCTAGTCATGTCCGACTCTTTTGCAACCCTGTGGACTGTAGCCTATTGATCCTCTGTCCATGAGATTTCCTAGGCAAGAATACTGGAGTGGGTTGCCATTTCTTTTTGCAGGGGATCTTCCTGCCCCAGGGATCAAACCCAAGTCTCTTGCATCTCTTGCATTGGCAGGCAGATTCTTTACCACTCTGCCACCTAGGAAGCAAGATGAGAAAAGACTTCATGGTGCCACTTCATGGTGGTGGCAGGATTTTGTTGGCCTCCCAGAGTGAAAATAGTAGCAGAATGAGACAAGGGAAGAAAAGGCAATAACAAGAAGCAGACTTCACTGGCATCTGCTTTACAGATCGAAAAGCACATTTCATATCTTGTTTGACTTAATAATTCTGGGAGCCAATGGGGCAAGGATTATAGACAATTTTGTTATCATTGTTGTTGTCTGTTTGCCTGTTTTTAACAAAGGAATGAAGCAGCAGATATTAGGCATGTTTTTCCCAAGGACACTTGGTTAATAGCAGTGAGCAGTCTTGCACCACAGCCTGTGTAGAGCTCAACTCCATGCTAGGCTGTCACATGGGCTTCCCTAGTAGCTCAGATGATAAAGAATCCACCTGCAACGTGGGAGAACTGGGTTGGGAAGATCCCATACAGAAGGGCATGGCAACCTACTCTAGTATTCTTGACTGGAGAATCCCTGTGGACAGAGGAGCCTGGTGGGCTACAGTCCATGGGGTCGCAAAGAATCAGACATGACTGACTAATTACACAAGGCTGTCACATGTATTTTGAGCTAAATGTAGGGTCACAGATACCTCTTTATTCTTCTACTCATCCCAAGTGGAGAAACACTCTGTGATGATTTATTTCCTGAAAGACTGCTAGTCCTGACTAGCCAAAGCTGTCACCTGTCAAGGAGTGCCCTAAACCCTAAGGGGGAAAAGTTTTAACTTCTCAAACATTTTTAAGAGCAGGAAAAATGTTCAGAATTTTTTTGCCTCCTGGGCTCACTGGGGCTGTGGAGTGGAGTGTGGACCTTCTGGGACAATTGGCTGTTTATAAAAATGCTCATCTTCCCTTCCAGAGCTCTGTATGCTGGGCAACTCTTCCTCTGGAATGGAACCTTTTCAAGGGGACAAGGTTTCTGTCTCTTGATTTGTTGGTGAGCAAGTGTTAGCAAGACAACAGCACCATCTAAACAACGCCCGGGCTCCCAGACAGGAAGTGTGGGCAAAGGGTGACCTTGACGGCTGCTCACTGCTGTAGGCACTCAGGATCGAGAGCGGCCATTGCTTGGACCTGGGACTAGTGTTTCTGGCCACAAGCTGGCTCTAGGAGATGGTTGACGATATTGAAAACAACATGACCAAAAGGGCAGCGCCAGTGGAAGGATGAGCTGCTGCTGCTGCTAAGTTGCTTCAGTCGTGTCCAATTCTGTGCGACCCCATAGATGGCAGCCCACCAGGCTCCACCGTCCCTGGGATTCTCCAGGCAAGAACACTGGAGCGGGTTGCCATTTCCTTCTCCAATGCATGAAAGTGAAAAGTGAAAGTGATGTCGCTCAGTCGTGTCCGATTCTTAGCAACCCCATGGACTGAAGCCCATGAGGTTCCTCCATCCATGGGATTTTCCAGGCAAGAGTACTGGAGTGGGGTGTCATTGCCTTCTCCACGGAAAGATGAGAAGGACCCCTGTTTCACGCACATTCTACTATCAGAAGGGCCTCTGAGACCTTCTCCCCACAGTATATATATGCTCCATCCCATGTGTTACCCTAATCCTTACTCTAACCAACCAGCCACCTCACATGCCTACTTCCCACTGAACTTCTGATGCAGGGAAATATGAGACGTCAAGGCTGTGCAGGTCCTACTGATGCAAACCTATAACCTGTAACTAACTTATAACCCAATAGATCAGTTTCAGAAAGACCAATAAGTACAAGTGAGATAGGAGAGCTTGAGAGGCTAAGAAGAAAAATTATATTTCTCAGCATAAGAAAAGGTCAGGCTCTTTGAAAGGCTCTCTGTCTAGTGAAGGATCCTGAGTGTTGGGGTCCCAGGTTCTCAGAAAACGTGCCCGGAGATAGAGGTATCATCAGGAAGAGTCTTAAGAAGGGCAGACCATGTGACTATTTGATGGCTAAGATTGGACTTTGTCTCCTGTTAGTGTGACTGTCTCCTCCTTACATTTTTGCTAACCCTGTGTTAATCTTGACATCTAGACTGCAACACACAATAGCTCTTTGCTAGTTGTTCTCTTGGGAACGAGAGCCGTGCAGCGCTGCAGAGCGAGGGACCAAGGGATGTGGTTGGAGATAGAGGTCAGTGGAATGATGGGGAAACAACAAGGGGGAAAAAGAGATCAGAGGAATGTAGGCACCCAGTGCTCTTGACAGAAAGACACAGAAAGAAGGAGGAGATGGGAAGGCTTCATAGAGTCTGGGGGCTCAGGGATGGCATGTAGCCTAAAGGAGCAGGGCTGAGAGGGCCATGCAACCCACCTCCAGGAAACTGACTTAAAGGGCTCTTCATGGACCAGCTCAGCAGAGCTTCAATTCCGCAAAGGAATTGGGGGCTGACCAGCGAGCCCTTGCTTGCACTGTAGCCCCAGGGCTCCCTGGAGGCCGGTGCTGGCCATATCTCAGCCTCTTCCCAGTCCATCAGTACTCTGATCATCCACCCTCTCTTCTTTGGTTCTCTGCTCACCCACCAGACCCTTCCAGCTGAATCTGTTGTGGTCTCTGAATCTAGGCATCTAACAGAGCAGAAGATAAGAACACGCAGAAGCTTTCATGCTGGTGATAAATTGGGAGAAGAAATATCCAGAAAAAGGCGTACATGGTGTCCACAAATTTAGGGAAGAGGGAATGGCAACCCACTCCAGTGTTCTTGCCTGGAGAATCCCATGGACCAACGAGCCTGGCAGGCTACAGTCCACGGGGTTGCAGAGTTGGACATGACTGAGTGACTAAGCACACTCACACACCTAACAAAAGGCTGAGCGCCACACCCTCTGAGACTTGCATTCATTCATTCATCATAACTCCTTCACTC